>NC_056728.1:291702061-292042061 GCF_019279795.1 Protopterus annectens
TGACAATGTTTTGATATACTTTTTTTCTGTTTCCTTAGCTGCCTGGGCTGTTTGTCCATGTCTGAATTGCTGATGATGAAGCCTTTGTTGGCAGACTGCCCAAATTGCAGCTCTCCTGTAGATTTCAGCCTCTGTCTCTCTCTCTCTCACTCACGCTCTCTCACTCATGCTCTCTCACTCTCTGAGCTGTCTGCCTTCGACATAATGGGCAACATTGAAAGCAGCAAGGCATTTGGTCGACAAGGTCAGAGTGCCTTTCATTCCTGCAATAATCAACCAGTGTGGTTCTTCCTTAGACCTGGGGAGAGAGAAGATGGAGGTCAAAAGAGCAATTACATTTCACACTGGCTCCAGCAAAGACGTAGAGAAAAAAAGAGAGACAGTATAACTTAATTCTATATTAGCTCCTTCCTTGCAAATCATTAAAACATAGCTGTAACCACATTCTAACAAGTAAAACAGTATTTTCTTCCTGCTGATGAGAGCTCAGACATCCAGCATTGTCAGCATACCTCATGGTAATTCAAATCAGGGACTTGATGTATTACAACATTCTGTGAGCAGAGGCTATTCATTATGTTTAGATTTTAAAATTGTTAACTCTTTTTCTGCCTGTACCATGCAGTGCAGTGTTAATTTCCACCAGGAAATCAATGACTACATTAGAAGGAAATGTTCATTTTGAATTAATATCAGAGACAGAAACAAGAAGAAGGAAAGTTATTGATGTCTAAATACAGAGAGACTTTCCATCTTAAGTCTGAGGAGGCACTTTAGCCAAATGTAAGTAATAACACCCAGTAGAATGTACTTTGCTGGGATATATAGGCCCATCACAAAAACACGGTGAATACTGACAGAGCAGCCAATGTATATTTATAGCTCTTGTAGTTTGGCATTTCCCAGTAGAGCTAAGGCTTTCACACAGTTAGAAATCAAACTATACAAAAGAGACAGTTATAAAAGTATAGAACACAGATCGTAAGGACAGATGCAGACACTCATATACACAGAATATATTTTTTCTTTATTTTTTATTATACAGCCACATATGCAATTGCTTCATTCACTTCCATCATCCACACCCTTTAATTCAGCTAATAAAAATGAATGCTAGGATAGCGGAGCTAAAGTTGCAAGGCTGCATGAGGCAGATACCATCTTGTTTATTTCCTCTGCAGCGTGCTACTCATCTGTAGTATTACTGTAAGCAGGCAAGCTAATGGAGGAAGAAGGTGTGAAATGATATGTGAAATCACAGCTGGTAAAGGGGTGGATTTACAATAGTACAATTTTCATATCTTACAATATCCATGAATTATAAGGCAATCAGTTGCAGTACAAATCTGCAGTAGAATTATTTGCATGTGTGTGTGTGTATGTGTGTGTACGTGTGTGTGTGTGTGTGTTTGTGTGCATGAGTCCATGCACGCGTGTGGTGTTTTGTGTGTGCCTGCTTCCCTGTCTGTAAAATAACTGTGGCCAGCTATATAAAATAATAAGCCATGGTTTACAAATAAATATTATGGTAGCATGATTTTGCCTTGCGCAAAAACTTAAGATGTCCCATTTTCCTTCAGACAAACAAAACAAAAATGCAAGCAAAGAAGTCCGCAAAAAAAAAATGATGCCAGTAGACAGTGATGCATGCTTGGTATATTACCAACTAACTAAAGTTTTCCTTAGGAATAGCTTAATGTATGTGCTGTTTATAGTATATACCAAGTTAAAAGGAGTGTTATATTACAGGAAAGTAACAGCACTAAGGTCTGTTGCAGAGCCAAAAATGTTTGGTAACATACAAATCTTAAAACTGCTGCATAATTCAAACAAGCCTAGTTACAATGTGTCTATGTTAAAGTATCTGTTTAACGGACAAGCAAGTCCTCTAATGGCACCTGTTGCTGCTGTGGTAGCCTGTAATAACAGCTTGAGTCCATACTGTAATGAACCTGATTTCCCCCATGTTTGAAACCATTGACTCTAGCAGAAGAATATTAGCAAGGAAGTAAAATATTTTAAAGGGGCATTGTGAAAGCTTTCATGTGGAATTGCAGCATATATAATGATTGACACATTTAGAAGTGCTTGCAGGCTGTTTTCTTTTGTTTACTTATATGGGTGGAAGTACTTGCATTTATTTATTTATTAGCATTTGTTTACCCTTTTTCAGCAGAGGCCTGGAGTGAAAAGCTCCACTTATAATGACAGGTAACCCAGGCTTTTGAAAGAACACAGTTCAAAGTCACTTTCAAAAATGTATTAGGGCTGTTTGCCTTCTGGTGTATCAAAACATTTTTATGTAAGCCTTTTTAATACATTTAATGAACATTAGTTTAATGAACATTAATCACTTTATGGAGGGACATAGTTACTGAGTCGTTAGCTCACATGTTAAGTAGAGCAATAAAGTCTGCTAATCATTTTGAACCCCATGACTGTGATACATTGTGGTACCTTCAATAGTTCCCCTAATTTCTCCAGTGGGCATAACTATTTTTTATTTGCTTTAATTTATTTTTTGTTATCTTGACAGTAAGCTAGTCCTTTAACCTTTTTAGCATTACCAGGACAAATAAAATTGACAACTGCAAGTGGATTTTAGACAAAACAATACATTTCATTTTTTTTTCCTATGTCTCAAAAAGGTAGGGTGTGTCATTTGCAGTACAGTAAGTCTTTTATTTCCTTCTGTGTTAGTGATAACAAGAATATTAAGAAAATAATGTTTTGAATAATAATAAAATGTACACTGTTGAAATAGTATCTTTTTATGACTCCCAAAACTTCAAGAAGCATGTGAATGAGACGTAACATCACAAAAATCCGATCTGTATTGACTAGTCATTTCTCTGCTTTGTTAACGTTGAAATACAGTCTGGTTTTAGAACAAAGGCTTAAGAAATGTTGTGGTAGCATTCTTGCTACAGAAAAAAAAAAAAAACTTCTCAGCCCACTTTTCATTTGAAATCTGAAAAGTAACCAGTTCAGCAACATTCAACCCTTCATTCACAGCTGTGAAGTGTAAACAAAGCTTTCTTCTAAACTGCTGTGTGGGCTTTTTAAAAGAGAGTGCTTAGGCATTCTTCTCTGCAGAACACCTGGAAGCATTCATTGTGTTTTCTAAAGAAATCAGTCAGCACTGGGCAGGCACTTGGAATTGTTTTGTTGTATTTAACTTTCTACAGCTTGTTCTCCAGTGACACAGCTCAGGAACTTTGTAGAAGTAAAGCAGTCTGACAAATATGCAATATATAAACAAACAAACAACATAATTATGTATTACTTTCCTAATATGGATGACTGATGGCGTGTACAGCCCACAAAAACATTTGTTGCAACATTAATATATGTTGGGCTGCAACAATAACAGGGAAGTGAATATTTGCTTTGTAGAAGTAATGCATCAGCTTAAACTGCATTCAAGCAGATAAACCATTCAAGAAAAGACTGGATTCAATTAAGTAGGTGGCTATGTAAATACCAAGTACAAGGTAAATTTGTTTAACCAGGAGAGGCATGCTTAAGTAAATTTTGCGGCCAGGTGCTACTTGACAGCATAAGTGAGTTAAATGACCTACTGTGTATCACATGGGTCTCCAGGAGACACACGGAGGTCGAGGAGTGGCAGCAGTCATTGTAATTATATGCTCTTTTTACATCTGTGCCACGGAAATCTGTTTGAAAAGTACCATAAAAGAAACTAATGGTTTGTATGCACAGTAAATATAAAAGCACCATCAAACTTTTTCATTATGCTGTGTCTGACCGCTATTCTGCTTGACACATCCCAGCACTCCCCCACCACCACTGGTTGGATCCCCATAAGTCCTCCTTCTGGCTCTATTTATTTATGCTATTAGCCTGATAACTGGGAAAGTGAAGTGAAACAAGTGGACCCTTTTTAGCCTGCCGCTACCTGACAGTTAGTGTACAGGATTAAGGCTGTGAGCTGTTACCACACTGTTTGCTGTAGCACAGGGTACACGGTTTGAATCATTCCATCTGTGTTTCCTTACTGTGTGACTCTGAGCAAGCTGCTTAACCAGGCATTACTTCTGGGTAGTCCCAGAAGAAGGCCGTTTGTACCCAATGGGCTTACCCAGTTAAATGAATAAAACATCTGTGACTCAGTTGGGTTACATTATACATGTGACTGGTTTTATATAATTTCATGCAGGTACTGACAGTAAACCTATACATGGAATAAAACCAGTTTTAGGAGGAGTAAAGGTTGCTTTCAAAAATGAAATGACAGATTACACCATTAAAAACCAAGTGTAAACATAGTACTTGATCGTAAATTGGATTCTTAGGAAAGGGCAGCCATATAAATGTACCTCTCAACTTCCAGGCTTTAAAAATCATAGCAGTGGGTCAGAAAGTGGAGCACTTTATTATTTTTCACAATAAAAGTTTTTTATATACCAGAAACTATATAGTTAGTGGAAGTGGATATTTAAATATGTTTAGTTTACGCATTTAATAAAGTATGTACCCATATACAGGTATGACTTTGTGAGGACCATCATGAACTGAGGAAGAGCGTGGCTAAATCTGAGGGCTAATATCACTGTGCAATGTGGTAAATCATAGCAGTTGAAGAGGTGTATGTAATGAGATCAGTTCATATGAGAAGCTCCCAGCTTGGTTTCAGTTCTGCCAAGTTCCCTGAACAAATGGGGAAAATGATTTTATTTTATTTATTTTGTTTTATTTTACATTTGTTTACCAGGAAAATCTGAGTGGACACAAGTCCTTTTTCAGTGGAGGCCTGGGGAGAAAAGCTCCAAGTAACTGAAAAGTTTAAACATTTACATTATAAGCAAAGTAGCAATATTCACTCTATACAAAGCAGTACTAAAGAGTATAAATTTATATACATAATATTTGTAGCAATGTTCACAACTATTGAGCAGTGTTAAGAGAGATCACATAAGTGTATACAGATACAGTATACTAAGTTACATACAGTAATTACATTTAGATTTATTTTATTTTACATTTGTTTACCAGGAAAGTCCGACTGGAAGAAGGTCCATTTACAGCAGAGGCCCGGGGAGAAAAGCTCCACATCAAACATTACGTGCAGTGGTACTTATACAATCAAGATATGTCATACAAGCAATAATAAATTTACAATGGCTTGTTCCAAGCAAGCTTCATTTACAAATAGTAGGCCATGGATGTAACATCCAACATTATGCGCAGTGGTAATTATGCAATCAAGATATGTCATACAAGCAGTAATAAATTTACAATAGCTTGTTCCAGGCAAGCTTAATTTACACATAGTAAGCCCTGGATGGCAGTATTTGGGAGAAAAAACTCCGCATTAAATGATACAATCAAAAGAGACATCACACAAGACATCATACATTTACAATGGTTTGTTCCAAGCAAGCTTAATTTACACATAGTAGGCCCTGTATGGCAGTATTTAAGGAGTTTTTAGTACTGTATTATAAAGACAGTAGGCAGAGAAGAGAGGAAGGTAGGAAGAATTGGTGGAGAGCAGGAAAGCATTTATGTGATGCAAGGACAGAGCCAGGAATGCAAGAGGTGACTTAAGTGACTTTTAAACAGTGAGATAGATGGCGCTGAAGAGATATTCTGGGGGAGGTTATTCCACTTTCTAGCTATGGTATGAGACAAAAGAACTTTCCGTGCAGTATTGTTGGCTTTGGATATACAGAGAAGGGTTTGTTGGATGAGTGTAAAGGACGATTTGTTGAATATTAGTTTAATAGTTGATTTAGGGCTGGAGTCTTGCGGGGATTCTTTAGGATGTTGAAGGTGAGCACTAGTTGGTGGTAACTAATTCATTAAGGGAGTTCTAACCACTGTAGCTCCTTTAGGGCAAGGCAGTGATGGCTTCTAAAAGTAGAGTTATTGGCGAATTTTGCAATCTTATTGTAACATGATTCTAGTTTGTCTAGGTCTGCTTTCCTGATGTGGGTTAGGACTGGCAATGCATACATTAGGGTAGACAAAAGGTGGGTTTTGGCTAGGGTAACTCGTGCTAGGTCTGATAAGAATTTTTTGTGTTTGTATAAAGTTCTTAATTTTTTATGTATTTTTAATGGTTTGAGAGATATGGACATCAAAGTGAATATCTTTATCTATTTCAACACCAAGGAGCTTAGTATGGGGGGAGGGAGAGATTGTGGTGCCATTTTTGGAGGTGATTGTGAAGGAAGGAGGTGTGGTTCTGGATTTGTGACATGTAGATGACTTACAGGTGACATACAGAAGAGTTCTAATCATTAGGTGAGTGAGGTACACCTATCTGAGGCCAAGGCCAAGGAAGGTACTGTCACATGGTATGAGAATGAAGCACTGAGCCCTGTTTTACTCCACTGGTGACTGGCCTCTTGCTGGATGTGAATTCCTGCACTCTAACAACATGTGTCCTATCCGTGAGCCATTTGGTTCATAGGTGTATACTAGGCTAATGACCACTAGGACCCTTATAAACCTAGCAATGCACCCCAAATGTGACATGTACGTTTGATTTACATAGGGGGTGATTCACTGACAGCCTCTGTCCATCAGAGACATAGGCACTAGACCAGGGGTGAATTTCCAAGTACCAATCCTTTGTGGAAGTTGCATTTAAATAGGGTTAGAGAGGAGTTTTATTTCACATTGATAGGGGGAGCCTATTCCAGAGAATGGGAATTCTCTGAAAAAGATATCTGCCTGTTCAACATGTCCTGTTTATGTTGCAAACAAAATTTGGGTGTTTTAATCTAGTAGTTCTGATGCTGTATGTTTTGTGGATGTGCAAAAGGTTCATCAAAACGGGGTCCAGGAATGCCTTGTAAACCAGGCAAAGATCACTTCTCAGAAGTCTGTATGATACCAAACAGAGACAGAGCTTTGAGGTGAGCTCAAGCCCAGAACAGATACAAATAGAGGGGAGAACAGAATGAGAATATCTGGGAAAGAAAATTGTGGAGGGGCTGATTACTGGGTGTGTTAAAATGGAGACAAAGAAAGCAGAACAAAAGATATAAATAACTGCTATGTCAGTTCACAGCAAGCAGCAGCATCTTGCAAATTACCCAAATTACAAAAAAAAAAAAAAAATGAAAATACATTGCTTCTTTAAGCCAGATTAATTGTTATGCACAATACAATCTTAAAATTAAGGAATTATTCACAAATGTACTTATAGGGAGGGGCATTATACTTTAGATTTAGAAGACCACTTTTAATTTTGTTTTCCTAGGAGCAAATATTACTGACAAAAGGAATGTCATTGTGGTACAGATGTTATCTAGCAGCATGCAAAAGCACCATGGATAATTATCCTGTATTACTTGCACAAGAATGTATCTGCCCAAGTTGTCAACGACATATTTAAAACATTATTTATTAAGACTCAGACTTGCGTGAATAAAAGTATTCCTTTCCTAAACATCAAAACTGAATACACATCAAAAGAAAATTCACAGAAACACATGCTCACCTTTCTTAAGAACGTGACCTTCCCAGTAACACATTTGAAATTTCAGGTGGTCTGTTTTATGGCTAGGTAAGATAAGAAGATTATTAGGGAAAACTGCCGAAACAGACTGAAAGGCTCTCCAAAGCCAGAAGGCACCCCTCTGAGTCCAACCCTTCCCTTCATCCTTCAAGAAGATTGTAATTAAATGTTCGCTGCTGGCAACGTAGATTTAAATGGCACATCAGCATGTTCTCTGCATGGAATCAATCACATCTGCAGATCTGCACAGATATGAAACACATAGTAATATGCTGTGTGACAGTGTCATAATTTTTCATGTGACACAAGACAGACTATAGTAGTTCACGGCACTGACTTACAAATCCAGGCACCATGCTTTAAATTGTTTCAGCCCCATTTGAGTACTGTATGATCCCTAGGATGTCATTTAACATCCTTTAACTCCCATCTGAGAAACAGCGGCAAGGTCTGATTTAGTGGGGCTTTCCTAGATAAGCAATCTTCCTTGTTCTTTATTTCAAAGAGAACCTGCAATTTCAAGTCAGTAATAAAAGAAATAAGAATGCTATAAGGGTAGCATTGTTAGCTACTGGAATAGAGGCAATGCTTTGCCTAGCTTGGTCAATTAGGCAAGCTTTAGCTTGATACAGTATGCTAAGTTTTTTTACAATTTATAGCCCAATGCACTCCTGTTATGATACACATCTCCGTTTCACATAGTCTGGATGTACAGTCATTGGAATGAAAACCATTGTGGTTAACTCTGCCATAGTTGAAATGACTGCTCTAGTTTTTGTGGAATGGATTGACACTTCTCTTTTCAGAAGTAGTACCTCAGGAAATAATCACTTTCCATCCATGACTACCACCCATCAGTCTCCTACCCATTCAGCCTGCTTACTGTTCACTTCTTTGTGTTAGAAATTCAAGTGTGTTATTCAGAACACAGAGATGTAATATGGTGGTGAAACAGTTATATATTTATATTTATTTCTGGTCTAAACACTTTTCAGGGGCAACCCTGGTGCACTGTCCAGTTAAGTGATTTGCTAACAGTGATACAGTAGGCAAAATGAGGTTAGACTGTAGGATAAAGCTCATTAGTAACTCACAGCCTTCACAATCTCTGCTAACTGCTAGCCTGATTATGCTGTACTTTTCAATAGAATTCAATAGAGAAAAGTCAAAAAAGATGACATTTTCTTTGTATCACTAATATGTCTACTTATGTATTTTATTTACTTACTCTTTGTTGATTGGATTAGTCCCTCTAGGCCAGAATTCTCTTTACAGGGGAAATAATTAGGAATAAAGATAAGTACTCAGAATATCGTATCCTGGTCACAGCTAACTTAACAAAAATAAATAGTCCTGTTTCCAGAGGGGGTGGGGGGGGGTGGGGGGGGCAGCCCAGTTAAGGGTTTAAGCAGACCAATGATGGCTGAGCATTCATTATTGAATAAAAATCTGCTTAAACCCTTAACCAGACTACTTTTTCTTCTGAAAAGAGGACTTATTTATTTTTGCTAAGTTTTGCTTGGCCAGCTGGGGCCAGAATATGACATTCTGAACAATTATATTTATTTCTAATATTTTAGTTTGTCCTGCAGACTGTTGAAGCTGCAGATTGGGATACCAGATCAGTGATTCACAGATTTGACTATCTTTTCTTAAGGGAGACCTTCATAGGTGACAATCAAATCTGTACCCCGTATTTGTGAGGCAATCACCTTAACCATTATGCCAGCCCCCCCCCCCCCCCCGATGTGTTATGCATACTTAATAAAGGAAATTAGGTCAAGGCACCAGGGTACTTCCAATGTTCTTTTCTGATAAGTGCTGTGGGATCGTTTTCATGTACCTGAACTACCACCAACTGAGACAGATGGGACATTGGTTTAATATTTCATCTGAAAGATGGCCCACTCTGGAGTGCAGCAGTTTCCTTATCCTGCACGCAGTGTCAGTGCTGGAAAATTAATCACAGTACCTGATGTGGGAATTGAACTCAGTTCATGAAGTTTCAAATCTGTGCACAGTATATGTTTTGTAGTAGCATACTGTACTTTTGTTTGCTGTATGATAAGCTAAAAAGAGTGACTTCAAGGATACTTTATACAATGTCCATCCTCCAAAAATTCCTAATAAAACTCATCATCTAACTTAATTGACAGTATGACTGTTGAAAACTGTATTAGATTAATGTAGAGATATGTATGTAAGCATATGTGTGTGTGTGTGTGTGTGTGTGTGTGTGCGTGCCACATTTCTGGCAGGGTTAACTCAGTAAGTAAGAAGCACAGTGCAGTCAGGCAAGTCCCTTCCCCCTACCCCACAAGTAAAAAAAAAAAAATGCTGGGTCATTCATAAATTAAAAAAAAAAATTAAATTCAATTAACCTGTTTAATAAGTAATGGTAACTGCAAGTGCTACATATAGTTCAAATATGAGTGGTGTGGTTTTAAATAAACAATTTCCCCATCATAAATATATGCCTTTCATTGAGTTTTCTAGACTTAGCTGGGTAGACCTTTAAGTTAGTGAATGACAAAAGGATATTAGTTAGGGCTAAG
The DNA here is from genome assembly GCF_019279795.1 of Protopterus annectens. Taxonomy (NCBI): domain Eukaryota; kingdom Metazoa; phylum Chordata; order Ceratodontiformes; family Protopteridae; genus Protopterus; species Protopterus annectens. The sequence goes on from NC_056728.1 coordinate 291,712,109, forward strand.
GTAGAGTGTTTTTTTCTCTGGGAGGAAGGAAGAGTGTCATTAGCATAAAGGAGACTGTTTTAGGACAGTATAGGAAGCTACCATATATTCTATCTTTATTTAATGTCACAGAGGAATGGAAACTGTGAATTAAGCCATATATCTGCATAGCTTAACATTAAACTATAGCAGATTAGAGTTAGCTCATTATTAACAGTCTTTTTGCCTACTGACTGTACATCTGAGGGAAGAAAATGATTTGGAGACACCACCAGGTCCTCTTCAAACTGACAGGAGTAGCCATGATTGTACCCACTGTGGGAACATCCTGCAAATATACCAATACCACATCAGTGCTGGCAGACTGGATGTACAGCCATCCCAGCATTCATTCTGCCTTAAATCTGCTTTTGTTGTTATTACTAAGCCCTTGCTCATTCCAAAGTGATGTATTCTGGGACTAGAACATCTACCAGTAAATAGCCAATTCTGCTTCCAAGCTTACACAGAAGGACATATTACTCAGAGGTATATAACCAACATAAATTAGTATTAGTCAATAAAGACATATCTATGTCTGTTTTCTCTGAAGCTTGGTCCGGCCCCTGTGTGCTCAGCAATCAATGTGCCATACCAGAGTTAATGTATGAAAGAGACTGCTATGTAGGAAATAGGCTGAATGCTGTCTTTGTGGTATAATCTAAGGCCACCATAAGTTGCCAGCAGGGGGGAGGAACAGAGAGAGAGAGGAAGACTGCTGTTCTGAGAGAAACATATACTGCCACGATAGGAGGTAGACGGGTGTGAGAAACACTGTCATTAAAAGAAGCAATGCAGTAGGACAGTTTCACAGTTTTGTGTTTATTTATTTATTTTTATTTGCCACCCACCAAAAACCATCCTTGAAAACATAAAACATTTTTGGGTGGGGGTCTTTCAAACCAAAAATGGGAGAGTACATTAAAAATTTTCTCAGGCATATTTTTAACTTCAGAGAAAATATACTTTAGGAAGAAGTAGGTCAGAACCTCACTGGGATGAACTGCAAAAGTATTTATTCTAAAATCCACTCTGTTTTCTTCCAATGATTTTTTTTTTTTTTATTTTTTTATTCTGTATTATAACACTGCTCGTATTGCTGTGTGTTTTTGTTACACTAATTGCTTTTCTGTTGTTCTGTATTCTAATTAGTTACTAACTCCTGCTTAGTAGTTTTAGTTAAACTCTTGTATATATTTTTTTTCTTAAGTTTGTTACCATAGACTGTTACAGTGGAGCTTTTCTCCTCGGGCCTCTACTGAAAATGGACATGTATCCAGTTAGACTAGCCCGGTCAACAAATGTAAAATAAATAAATAAATAAATAAAATGATGTACTTACATGTAATGCAGTTAGTGTTAGGTTTATGTTATAGTCATGCAACTTTTTTGTATTTGATTTTTAGTGGATTGGGTAATAAGTGAATCAAATATTTATTTGAAAGGGTATTAAGATGTTCGTAAGTTTGGTAGAAGGTCTGCACGACTTATATACCTATCCCTCACTGAAGCTGCTAAATAAGGAAAAATAAAATATGTTAAAACCAGTAACCTTTTTTATTTTCAGCCACACGGAGCTGACAGCGAGGCATTAGAAGAAAGACTTATCCTGCCACATGTGTGTGTGTATATATATATATATATATATATATATACATATATATATATATATATATATATATATATATATCTGTATATATGTATATATATACATATACACACACACACACACACACATGCACAAACACGCACACACACAGAGGAGGCATATCAGTCAGTTGCAAACATGTTGATCATTTTACAACAAATTTGTAAGCTTCATAGGATAAACTTGTTTTGCTTTATGCAAAATGCCTGACTAACAGAACGATTCGGCTCTTTCCGATTGCTCAACCAGAATAGCAAAATCCTGCAGCATAGAGTACTTCGCTTCATGAATGCCATCTCAAGGTGCTCCCTCTTTGTTTGCAGCCTTTAACTGCGGTGGTGGTGCTGCGGTAGCGTTGTCGCCTCACAGTTAGACGTTGCCCGTTCGATTCTCAGTTAAAGCGTCTACTGACGACGTGCGTGAATGCGTGTTCGTTGAAGGTTTCGTTGAAGGTTGTGGCAGCGGCCATGTAGCGCAAAACTCTACTGCCAATCATTAGCGGACCGGAGTTCCGCTGTGGCGACCCCTAACCGGGAAAAGCCGAAAGACACACACAGAAGGCTCTTCTAATGCATACTGCTACTTTTATGGCCCTTTTAAGACCTTTGCGTATTTCCATCTCACCCTGGTTTATTGATCCTCTTGTTCCTGCTGAGACTTCTGCCTCATGAAACGGTTAACAGCTGGGATTAGAGAGTGAACAAACAGTGCTTTGGAATCAGCTCAAAACAAATTTACAATCTCCCTGATCTATTAGGCAACTTACATTTGCAATTTAGCAAATCTCTAAACTGCATGTAAGTTATCTTGTAAGAAACGTGCATTAAATGGCCCTGATTCAGATTTTTTTCAAGATATTCTTTGTTTTAGAATGTGCAATCTTTATATGAGAGTTCAGTCCATGGGTCAACTTGACAAACTAACAGTGAGTCTGAACTCAGAGCACAAAGGCCTGTAGACTGACTCCATCAATCTCCACTAGCATTCTGTAGAAGTCTGGTAATCACTTGACCTTTTCACTGCTCTCAGGTCACTCTTGGAAACATGCATCTGTACCTTAAGTGCCTAACCCAATTAAAGAATATATAGGGAATACAGAAATTATAACAACAGCTGTCAGATAGACATGTTCATAAAACTGCAAGAACTACCAGAACAATCATCTCTATAATGAGTAAAATCTCTATTTTTTTTTGTTACATATAACTCAGCCAGTTATCTATCAGAAATTTGTTAAAATGCAAATTTGACAAGCAGCATGTAGGACTGTCTACTGAATCCATTATACCAGCTCAGTCGCTGTTGTAACAGATTGAAGACATTGCCAGGAACAATAAAAATGTTAAGCCAAGCAGAGATCCCTAGAGGCTATAAAACTACCATAACAACAGCAGCTTATTCAGGAAGACAGGCATCATTTTATTTTATTTAATTATTTTTAAACATATAATAATAGCCACTAGATGCAGCTTTTTTTCAGGTGCAGACCTGCAGAAACAAACACACAGTAATGCATGCTGGCATGCAACTTATTTGGTTACATTTTTAATAAATAACTTTATTAATTAAAATTGAAAGCAGCTTTAGTACTAAACTAACTGCTCTTGTGAGTTTAGCCAATGACCCCTTGAGGTGCTCAAACCCTGCACCTTGAGTTTGCAAGGCAAACAACTTAACCATTAGGCCACCCTTCATCTATCTTGTTAGGGAAATAAATATATTTGACCTGTATGTGCAAAAAAAACAAAAACAAAAAGTAATTTGATTTTATGAAATGTCAAATTTTTTTGTGTTTATAACATGCCCGGTAAACAAATGCAAAAAAATAACTGTGGGTAGTCTGACAGCAGTTAGGCTGTATATATAAGGGTTTGGGATCAAAGCTTGCAACAGAGAATGTTCAGAAGGTGAAAGTAAGTGGCTGAACACTGTGATGTTAAGATGTTCTGTTATTTTCTGCATTATTTGTTATATCTATGACATGCTGTCTTATGAGGGTAAAACAGCATTTGGAGAACAAGATAAAGAGTATGGCATGCAGATGCAAGTCAATATGATAGTCCCTATATCAGCCATTTTTTGAAATAAGGACTGAAAATATAATAAGAAATTAGAAAAGTCAATCAAGTGCATTGCAGTTAAATAAGATATGATGGAAAACTACTTATTTTCTCTTCATTTTCAGGGTGGGAAAGGGTTGTTGTACAGAATATCTTAGTTTGCTTCACTTTAACTTGTGCTAGTAATGAGGAGACATCTACTCAGCAGAACTCTGTTTAATACATTATCATAAGGAATGTGCAGTCTAGCATCTTTCTTTACCATAACCAGGGCTTAGACTTAAAAGTATGACATAAGTCCCCACCTGAGACTAGAACCCAAAACCTTCTGGTTCTGTGAATGATGTGCAACCAGCTCAACTGCAGTGGTATCTGTGGCAACGCAACTACTTCTGACAGACAGTCAATGTATTACTAGGCTCCATTAAGGTACAGGTCTTAACAATCCCTTGTTCTCAAACCAGTACATTCTTTCTTAATCCCTTTTCATCAGTGGGCTGACAGACTGGAATAATACCTTAGCTTTCTTCTTTGTGATTTTAGTGAAATATGAAAAATATGTGTTCAGACAGGCAGTCTGTCTTTTCCTTTTCATCCCTGACTTATTGATTCAGGTAATTCTTAATATTTCTTCTCCTACAATGATTTGGCTGTGATGTTCCTACCTTCTTATCACACTTTAAAGAAATTCTTACTCATTTCCAAATCTTTTGTTACTGTTGGCTTATCTAGTTTCTTGTGTTACCAAACCTTATCTAATCCTCTTTTGTAATGTTAAACATTACTGTAGCATCACCTCTGACTATAAGTTTAAATATATTTTTATTAGTTTGATTCTTGAATGGATATCAACGTGCCAACTTCAATAATTTGATAATTTTAGATTGCATCAACTTTGCCTGTGTATGGATGCTGTTATGCTTAGAGTTTATAATTTCCTTGGTTATATCTGAAAATGAGCAACACCTATCTGTTTAATATTTGCATTTATTCAAAATAGGTTTTGTCTGAAAATGGGTTTAAATTTAGCCCCCACCCATGCAACTAGTTACTAGAAAAAATAAGTGTAGTCAAATTAATTAAATAATCAACTAACAAATATAATTAATTACTTGTTTGGTCATCAGATCACCTGTTAGTTGGCAAAATATCAGCTATAGCTTCTCTATGTGAAATGCCAAGAAAGAGTACATCCGGTCCGTTTCAATGATTTCTTAATTGTGTGCAGCAATCCTTTTATGCTTGAATATCAATAGCGTACATGACAGAAATCTAGGCAAGAAATGTTGAGTAAGCCACTCCTGTGTGTACTGAATCTCACAAATCAACTGCAACTCCCCCCTTTTAATTTCTGTAATCAGGAAAACACATTTAAGGAATACAGTGACAAGTGATATAAATGTGCTGATTGAGCATATGTAAAAGTGCTGGGTTTTCTAATACAGGCAGTTAATAAATCTATAAAATGTGTTTGTGCAATATCAGCTAAAACTTGGTTTAGATCATGTACCAAAATTAGAGTGTAAAACTGTGTTGATAAGAATGTGAACAAGTGTGTGTGTGTGTGTGAGCACATTGGGGTTTGTGTGTGTCTATGTGTGTGTGTATGTGAGCACATTGGGGTGTTTCTGTATGTGTGTGTGTGTGTGTGTGCATGTGTGAGCACATTGGGGTGTTTATGTGTGTTTGTGTGTGAGCACACTGGGGTTTTTCTGTATGTGTGTGCGTGTGTATGTGTGTGTGTGTGTGTGTGTGTGTGTGTGTGTGTGTGTGTGTGTGTGTGTGTGTGTGTGTGTGTGTATGTGTGAGCACATTGGGGTGTTTTTGTATGCGTGTGTGTGTGTGTGAGAGCACATTGGGGTGTTTTGTGTGTGTGTGTGTGTGTGTGTGTGTGTGTGTGTGTGTGAGCACATTGGTGTGTGTGTGTGTGTGTGTGTGAGCACATTGGTGTGTGTGTGTGTGTGTGTGTGTGTGTGTGTGTGAGCACATTGGGGTGTTTGTGTATGTGTGTGTGTGTGTGTATGTGTGTGAGCACATTGGGGTGTTTCTGTATGTGTGTGTGTGTGTGTGTGTGTGTGTATGTATATATATCTTCTTTTGTGCAAGTTCCGAGGTCACAGGCTGTTCAGCTCTAGGAATAAACTTGATTACAGCTGGTGATAATCTCTAGAAAGGCTGCAATTTATCTCCATTTGAAGAGCATTATCTGCGCTACACAGCTATTACCGGGAGAGCATGGATAACAAATATTCAGCAATGATTTTTTTTCCCTGAAAGCCTTAGTTGGCTCTTGTTACTTTTGACTGCTTTTTAAGGGGTTGTGTTACAGAACCAAAAGAAAGATGTTAAATTACTAGTCTGCCTTTATTTAATGCTCTTTTCACCACAAAGCAGTTTATTCTTTATCAAATTACTGCTGTCCCTCACGGCAATTTCCTTTCCAGCTCATAAAACAGATAATATTTTACACTGCATAAGCTAGAGATCAGGTACCTTTGTTTAACTGAAAAAGAATCTAATGTAACTAAGGTTTTTACAATGCTCTGCAAACGTGGGCAATTAATACTATTAAGTAGAAAATAAATTCAAGTAATATTAAAAAGCAAATAGAGTGGTTTATAAGACTTCATGTCCTCTGACTGAATTTTCTGGCTGTAAATTATAATGAAGTGTTTATTTGGCTTTCAGATGAACCTTAATGGTACTTTATGCATGCTGAATTAATCACAGGAACAAAATTCTTAACTATACACCCAAACATTTCAGTACAGGATGTTGTACTTCCCTTCCCAGTAAGTAAGTATTCTGACATTATGACAAAAAAAGTATAATGTAGTTGCTGTGGAGATGTGGCTTTCAGATTGCAAATGCTAACTGTGCTCCTTTGCTTCTCTTATGTCCGCTTATGGAATAAATCTAATCCTTTTTATCAAGTATATTTTGACCAATAAAATCCAAAGACTATGAACTGCACAATACTGAAGAAGCACAGAAGCACTGCAGCCACTAAAACACACCGCATTTAATTCAAACAAAGATAAGCCCCTTTGTCTTAATTCATCATCAGGACTTCATCGGATAAATTAAACCTACTAAATCTCCATTTTTAAAATCAAATTAGAAAGTCACATGACAGTTTATTTTGTGCAGTCATGCTTACATTTACCATGAAATGAAAAAAACATACATAGCAAGGTGGTAGATTCTTTTACTTCACCACAAAATCATCTGGTACCTCAGCCTCTTGCCTTCAGGGATACATACAGCCAAATGCATTCTACTTTTATATCAGGTTAAGCCATTAATTAATCAATCAATTAACCAATAAACTACCTAAACACTTTAATATAAAATATAAAATATAAATCTCCCATTGCCTAATAAAGTGACCCATGCATATTTTTAAATATATTGTACCTATTAACTATTATTATATTCTTAAATGCATATATTAACATTTTTTAACATTTTATAATACAAACATTTCATACAATGTATAACAAATCTTAAACATTTAATTAAATATAATCTACCTCTAAATTTAACCCTCTGGGTGCCAAAGTGCCATAATTTAAAATCATTTTACTTTCAAGCACATTTAATTTTTGCTTCAACTCACCACTTTTTGTTTGAAAAGGTCTTGCCAAAACACTAAAGAAAAAAGTGGAGTCATCTCCCCCATGTACTTTACAAAAATGATCTGCCACAGGACTCTTATGATTCTTATTTTGAATATCACCCAAATGTTCTAAAATTCTAACCTTAACATCTCTTTTAATTTCACCATGTACCATTTTACTTTTTTCACATCCACATCCTATAGCATACACTACTCCACATGAATTACAAGTAAACCTGTCTTTTCTTGAAAATGTCCTATTATTTATTAGACCTCCTGAAATGTTTCTAATTTTATGACAAACTTTACATTTCCCACAAGAAAATGAGCCCATGACTAAATCACCCGATGCAACCAAAGGCTTATTCAACAATTCCTTAAGGTTAGAGTATCTCCCGTATGAAAATTTTTACTACACCTGGAAATACATCACCAATTACCTTATCTAAACATATTAAAATGTCAAGTTTTGTGTGCAACTAGTTTGGATGGGTTCAAACTTGAAAAAGGTAGAAGTTTGGATAGTTGGAGTGGGTATGGAAAGAGGAAAATTAGTAGTTTTGTTTAGTAGTGAGGTTATTGAGGTAATGAAATGGGAATTGAATTGATTGGCTCTACAGTCCATTGTATTGGCAGTTGTTGGGACTGGGGTAGTGGATTTTCCAGGATTAAGAAGGGGCTGGGGCGTACTGTGTACATCTGCATCAAAGTTCAGCTTTGTGCTGGCAAATATGGCTAGCATTGTTACTGACTGACATCCAAGTCAGAATCACAGCCAGGGATGCTGAAGTCAGAGTATATAACACAGTATGCCCTGGAGTCAGACTATGTAACACAGTACACCCCAGTGGGGTGAGGTGCTGGAGTCAGAATATATAACACGGCATGCCCCAGTGGGGCGAGGTGCTGGAGTCAGACTATGTAACACAGTATGCACCAGTGGAGTGGGGTGCTGGAGTCAGAATATGTAACACGGTATGCCCCAGTGGGGCAAGGTGCTGGAGTCAGACAATATAGAACAGTACTCCCCAGTGGAGCAGGGTGCTGGAGTCAGACAATGTAACACAGTAATCCACAGTGGGGTGGTGTGCTGGAATCAGACTATGTAACACTATATAGTAGAGTATGTCCCAGTCGGGCAGGGTGCTGGAGTCAGACTACATAACATAGTATGCCCCAGCGGGGTAGGGTGATGGAGTCAGACTATGTAACACAGTATGCACCAGTGGAGTGGGGTGGTGGAGTCAGAATATGTAACACGGCATGCCCCAGTGGGGCGAGGTGCTGGAGTCAGACTATGTAACACAGTATGCACCAGTGGAGTGGGGTGGTGGAGTCAGAATATGTAACACGGTATGTCCCAGTGGGGCAAGGTGCTGGAGTCAGACAATATAGAACAGTACTCCCCAGTGGAGCAGGGTGCTGGAGTCAGACAATGTAACACAGTAATCCACAGTGGGGTGGTGTGCTGGAATCAGACTATGTAACACTATATAGTAGAGTATGTCCCAGTCGGGCAGGGTGCTGGAGTCAGACTACATAACATAGTATGCCCCAGCGGGGTAGGGTGATGGAGTCAGAATATGTAACACAGTTCGCCCCAGTGGGGAGGAGTGCTGTTGTCAAACTATGAAGTCAGGCTATGCAATACAGTACACCCCAACAGGGCAAGGTGCTGGAGTAGACTATGTAACACAATATGCCCCAGTGAGGAAGAGTGCTAGAGTCAGACTATGAAGTCGGACTATGTAACACAGTACACCCCAACGGGGCAGGGTTCCGGAGTAGACTATGTAACACAGTATGCCCCAGTGGGGGTGGGGGGGGGTGCTGGAGTCAGATTATGTAACACAGGATGCCACAGCAGGACGGGGTGCTGTTGTCAGACTATGTAACAGAATATGCCCCAGTGGGGTAGGGTGCTGGAGTTGGGTGGAGAGATAAGCAACAGGATTTAGTGAAAAAATTGTCAGTTAAGTATTTTGCTTTCAGTGAGGAAAAAGCTATGTTTCAGAAAGTATACAGATATATACAAATAGAGGGCAGGTGGCTAATCAAGCCATTTTATCAGCCATATTATTCTGGGTATTCAGAACATGCATCTGTATAAGCAAGTACAAGACTTTTAAGATATTAATACAATTTTCACTTTTTATTCTTGCTGGTAAGTAAATCAGAAATAGTAATGCTTTATTTCCAGTGCATGATCTTTTCCTGTCTATTCTAAAACTTCTTTCATTCACAGATTACCCAGGTTAACCCTAAGAGTCATGGGCAGATGGAACCTATCCTGGTGCTTACTGTCCCTAAGGCTGTGGAACTAATCCTGAATAGGGGGCAAACCATAACAGGGCACATTCACACTCATTCACAATCAAGAAAGCACATGCACTTACAGGAAAGTTGGGTGAACGACAATTCACGTAATGCTCATCTTTGGGAAAACATAGCACCTGATAAAACTCTAAGTGGACACATTGGTGACTTGCAGTCTCTGCATAGAAAGCACCCAAACTGAGAACCAAACTGAACCAACTGTTGTGTGATTGCAACACAGAAATCATGTGCCACCTGTTTTAAAAATTGTTAGGACAAATGCCTTTTCCATTTTATGCTTATTAGTAAATAAACCTCTCCTTAAGTGTTATCTTAACCATACATTTATAGGTTCATAGGTTCATAGGTAGGTACTAGGCTATTGGCCCTAGTGCCTTTATAAGTCTAGCCAAACAGTACTCTGGCTTTTGTCACCCAAGAAAATTATTTTCCTGTGCCCCTGTCAAGCAGAGCCACAGAAGTGATCCCCGGGGTGAATTTCCTATCTCCTATCCAATCATCAAGATTTTTCTTGAAGAGTGCTAATGAGGAGCTTTGTTTGATATAGATAGGTAGTTTGTTCCAGAGTATAGGAAGTCTCTGGGACAGGAATCTATCCCTCTAGCATGTTGTGTTTATTGTGGTGACAAGGTTTAGGTCCCTAGAGCGTGTAGCTCGGAGGGATTGGGATTTCTTTAAGTGGAGCATGTCCAACAGCTCTGGGTTTGACATAGCTTTATATGTTAGGCAGAGATCGCCTCTGAGTAGGTGATATGCGACAGAGTAAAGCTGGAGTTTTTTGAGACGGTCTGTGTAGGGCATATGTTTGAGGCCGGTAATCCTCTTTGTGAGCTATTTCTGCATCCTTTCCAGTTGTTGTAGTTGTCTTGTGAGGTACATACCAAAAGGGGCATTGTACTCTGTAATGGGTTTAATGAGTGATGAGTAGAGGGGAACAATGACCTCTTTTTTCCTGGATGAGAAACCTTTTGTGATGAGGTGTGCCACGTAGAAGGATTTCCTGACTACTGTGGCGATGTGATTATCAAAGGAGAGAATACTGTCCACCTGAGTCCCAAGGTCTCTTATTACACTTTTGGCATTAAGTAGACTACCGCCTATGTGGTAGTTCATGGGTACAGAGTTTTTACCAAAAGGGATGACAATGCACTTTTTCGTATTGAGCTTGAGGCCATGGCTTTGACACCAGGCATCTGTCTCAGTGAGGCCCTTTTGTAGGATGTCCACATTGTTAGGAGTTTTGATTATGGCTCCTAGTTTGCAGTCATCTGCGAACTTTGTTAGCCAAAGACCTTCTGTGTTAGCCTGTACTTCAGAGAAGTAGATACCAAACAGGAGAGGACCCAGGACTGAACCCTGTGGTACTCCACTTGTCACTGGTCTGAAGTTGGATTTAGATTTGACTTACCTATCTGAAAATTATATATCTACTTTTATTTTCTGTATTGTAGATGATATAGATTTGCCACTTTTATCTCTTAGTAGAAAATCAGTTTGTTATTTAGCTATCTTAAAACCCTTAAGTTGTTTAAAATCCAAGACTCCAGAATGCATGTTCCTATTCCAAAATACAGTTCATAAGAGTCACGTACACTGCCATAATCAGATTTCTGTTTCCTGAAGTGATCAAGCATAATATAATGTCTGTTTGGATAAAGCTTTTGCCTTTACTGATTTTTTTTCAGTTTTCAATAAAACAGTTTGCTGCGTAACAGAATACCTAGATCCTTTTCTTTGACCAATTTAACACATTCTATTCTGTACTGTAAAACCAACTCTGATTATTTTCCCCACATGTATTACTTTGCATTTACCCAACAGAACACAGTAGATTAATTCCTTCCAAAAATTAACTGCAGATGTTTCACTGAAATAATTTAAATTATATATGTATTTGTCAAAAAAACTACTAATTTCAATAGGACTATCCATTAAGTATTGAACAGTCTGAACAATAAAACAGATTCTTCAGTGATTCCTATTTTTATACTCCTCAATTTAATGATGCTCTTCCTGACTTTTAACATGTCATATATCAGTTAATGAATGCCATTGTTGTAGTAGATGATTTTTTTTCATGAATATTCCTATGCAGGTGGGGAAGGAAAATCGATTTGGAGAGTTAAACTGACCTGTACATTGAACCATACTGAGCAATACAAGAGCACAATGTCAAAGGCCAAAAGAATGCTGACCTGCATTGTCAAGGTCATGAACTCTAAAGATGCAGCTGTAATCTTGCTTTTAGACAGGTTTATGGAAAGGACACATGTAAAATTATGCTCAGCTGTGCTTGCTGTATCAGAGCAGTGAGCCTAGGATGACTGAGAGTGTGCCATGAAGCAAAACCAAAGTGACAAAAAGTGAATGTGAACACAATGAGAGATATTGCTTACATCACTATGGATGTACACACTAGAGAAGACGATGGAAAGGAAGTTGTGATACAGAATGTAGTGTCATGTGACACTACCGTTCAGTGATGTAAAACTGAAGTGGAATGATAGAGGGTAGGTGCAGGTATCAGTTGGAAGTAAGAATCAAGACTAACATAAAAAATGTATCACTTTAGAGATTAAAAGAATGAGTAAGTAGTTGGACTCTGTAACTCGTGGTTTGTGGAAATGATAGTACAGTCATATAGCAAGAGGTTCAGAAATGCCTTTGACTTATGGAAAAATGGTGAAAAAATGAAATACAACTATATAAGGTTACCTGAAAATACTTGCGCAAATTGTTTGAAAGGTCTTCTCTTCTCATCTCATCTCTTCCTGTGATGTCGTGCTTCTAGACGTAACACCCAACCATATTAGTACAGCACTATATGAGAATACCTTAGTGCATCAACAATGACATAATAACTGAGTTTACAAGAAAAGAATAAAGTTGTAACCAGTGGTTCTCCTAACCCCAGTCCTAATCCAAATACTAACACCAATGCTTCCACTAAAAATAATAAGATATGTAAACAAGAAGAATAAATCAGGCGAAATGGATAACAGAGCCAGCACAAGCAGCCTTAGAAGGATTGCAGTACATACAGCAACAAGAAAAGAGACAGAAGATTTCTAACAGTTGGAGACTCAGTGGCAAGGAATGTCAGGTGGGTAAGAAGGTTAGAATGGAAAGGACTCATGGCAGTGAGAACTGTTTCAGGACTGAAATTAAACATGGCAATCCAGAAAGTCAGAAAGCTTCTCAAAGACCGCAAAAGATACAGACGTGTCATAGTACATGTAAGCATCAATAATTTGGCAGATGGAGATGCAGAAGTGACAGAGGGTAGAGGAAGGAAGTTACCAAGACTTGTAGACTGCTGGTGTATGTAGTGGCCTTTTAGAGCTGCTATGAGCACCAACTAGTACAGCAAGAAAGGATAAAGTCTAGGACAACAACGTCTGGTTCAAAAAGTGAGCTAATGAGCAGATATTTGGACTGCTACATTACTGAAGGAGGAGAGTTTCATGACAGGGAGTGAATATCTTTTACGATGATTGGCTTCAACTTTCCTTTAGTTAGCTTTGCAGAACCCCTGAATGCAAAGGTATTTCTGGATAATTATGCCATTAAACGTAGGTGGAACATGGGTGGGATACAGAGTCCTAGCAGGGCAAAAGAAAGGCAGCAGAAGAGTCTGGGTAAACAAAGAGAGCAACAGGCAGAGATAGCAATCTCCATGACAACAACCAAGCAGCAAAGTTCCTTCTTAACGCAATTCAAGTGCAACTTGGACAACTGGATGGGAAACCGAGCATTCATCCCTGGTTTGGCACCTATGTCTCTAATGGACACAGGCAACCTGTAAATGGTCCCTCTTCCAGGCCCATGCTTACACTTATCAAGGGTATCAGAACTTGTCAGAGATTTGGGATGCATGACCTGGCTTAAGAAGGCCCTTGTGGTCGTTAGCCTAGTAAACGCCTATGAACCTATGAACACAGGTTCACAAAAAGGAGGAGGTACCTGTCAAACTGGATTCATTTTGTGATTGGATTACAAGTGATATTGACAGAGGGATACAAGTGGACATGGTTTACCTGGACTTCATCAACACCATCGATTTGTCTCACACTGGCAGCTGATAGGAGAACTGATGGTTGAGATACAGAAACAAGACTGAAGAACTGGATGGCTGCATGATTAATTTGTAAGACACAAGTTTGTGGGGAGAGAGACATTGTCAGAAATTAGAAAAGCAATTAGTAAAGTATGACAGAGATCTATGTTGGATCTAATATTCTCCAGTTTGCTTGTCTCAGATGTATTTGTGGGAAAAGAGAACAAGATCATCTTCTTTAATGATATAAAGCTATCTGCAGTAGAGCATGGTGCGAGGAACTGTCCAGAGAAAGATGTGAAAAGGCTGATCAAACAGGTAGAAAGGTGGCACTTGAAGTTCATTACAAATGAATGCAAAGTAATACACTTACTCTGCGGGTCTGTATTAGAAGCATGAAAACCCTAAACCGTGAATGCTCACATGAGCAAAAATGCCGGTGATCAAAATTGCTATTGTGGGGAGCTGTGCCCCCCACACCCCCATTAACTATATATTCTAACTCCGAGGTCACACTACAGTGAAGAAAGGGAAAATATCCCACTCCTCACTGTAACATGACCCTGCAATCCCACTTTCGATTCCTGGCATTTTCGCTCATGTGAGCATTCGCGGTTTAGGGTTTTCGTTCTTCTAATATCGACCCTTACTCTGCAACAACCCTGATGTGAAGTATCAGATGGGAGGAGTGGAACCATGACAACATGACAAAAAACCATCAGCAATGCATACCTTTCAACCTCTAAGCACAAGAAATATGTTCAAAAACATTAATCGGAGGGGACAAAGGCCTGAAATCAGGGGCAGATTTTAAATATTAACTCTTATAAACTTAAAAATTGCTAGAGTAATAGGATTTTCATTAGCATGCATTTTCTGATGGATATGAACTCTGAAACTCAAAATACATGTCATTATTTAGTGACTTCAGTCATAAATGATTTGCTAGAAAACCACTAATTTTATGAGCAACAGGCTCAAATTATGAGGTAAAATCTGGACATTCCATGAAAAACTAAACAGCTGAGAGATATGCAGCAGTGTTGATCACACTTGGATTGGACCACCAGGAGTTACACTGGACTGCACTGGTAGAAGCAAACATAATGCTTGGGTGTATACTTGAGGGATAGACACCAGAAGTAAAGAGGCAATGCTTCTTCTGTAGAGGGGAGTAGTCAGACCCACACCTTATGTATTGTTAGCAGTTCTGCAAGCAATTCATGGAAAGCAACCTCTGGCTTATGGAATGATTTCAAAAGAAAGCTATCAGAAAGATATATGTGACAGATAAAAAGGATATTACAAGAAACTACAGGATCCAGAGCTCTTCTCTGTTAAGACCAAATGGACAGTGCGACCTGCTATTGGTACACAAGATCATGTGAGAGAATAAGGAGGGATCATTCTGAACAGGGAGGAAAGAGGAGGCACAGGCAGCAGATTGTTAGGATTTACTAGTTACTTAATCCCAAAAGTAGTAGTTCACAGGGAAGCAGGACCGGCCTTTGGTCAACTGGTGCCCTAGGCAAAAGGTCTCCACAGCACCCACTAACGTCACCCTGTACCACCATCCTGGTCTACCTTCACCATCCACATTACTGGAAAATCTCCCCTGCTAGAGTGGTGCCCTAGGCGGTCGTCTGATTGGCCTATGCCTAATGCTGGCTATGTGTGGAAGGTTGGAGACCATGGACTAGATTGCTAGAATGGATGATGGAAAGAGCATCCGCAGAGATATTCAAGAGGACACGAGGAAGTTATAAAAAGGGTAATGGTGAAAACAGGGATGGGGCAGAGGTAGAGTGTTAGATGCTTGCAAGGGATAAAATATATAAGTTTGTCTCCTTCCTCCATGAAGCAAATATGACATAATTTACAGGATTTAATTAGGAAGGCTACAGTTGTAATGACTAGGTACAAGTGTAAAATGCACTGTGATTCAAGGTACAAGTCAGACATTAAAAAGAGTGAGCAGAACAGAAAAAAGGGCAGAAACAGGTTAGACAGAACTACCAGAAAGAGATAAAATATTTGGTAATGCCAGATGTTTATGTAAAAAATTAGGGCAATTCTAGCAGTAGAACAAGAGATGGAATTAGACATAGTAGGTTTAACAGAAGCCTGAGCAAATGATGAAAGGGACTGGGATATGGAAATCTTGGTGCATCAAGTGACAGTTTTTCACACAGAGAAAAAAATGGGCATTATAAGGGCAAGGACTGCAATCTACTTTATGCAGAGGATACGTTGTGAGGCACTTGAGGGCAAAAGGGCAGAGAAGCATACCTCTCAACTGTCTACACTGTCACAGAACGTCTAGAGTTCTGACTCATATTTTTTATCTATTCCTCCTAAATGTATGCTGTTCTGGTAAATCACTAAGGTGTGAAGTCATAATAACATATCTTTGAGTTTCAGACTTCATATCCTTCAGAAAATGCATGCCAACATAACTCATGTTAGTCTAGCAACTTTTCAAGTTTATAAGAGCAATATCAAAAATCTAAACCTTTTTTGGGCCTTTGCTACCCATTATTTTAGGCTTTGTCCAGATTTATTGCACTAAGAGGTTGAATGGTATGCAGAGAAGGGAAGATACTAACCTTGAAAATTATCAAACAATGGGAATCTAATAATCGGACTACAGTGAAAATGAGGGGTAAATACTGGTGGGTACCTACAGTGCATTGGTTATCATAAGCTGAAATTATGACAAAAGGCAAAAAAAAAAAAAAAAAAAAAAAAAGATCTTAAAGGGAAAAAAGTTGTTATGATGAGAGACTTTGAAGTACCAGAAACAGACAGGTGTGTTCTTGCATCCATACTTGGAAGAGATAATTCAGTAGTAGAAGTAAATCAAAATGGATTCATTTAGCTACTACAGTAAAGTACAATGAAGGGCAAAATAACAGACAGTGTACTTAGCAAGGTTGAGGTGACATGACACCTAGAAGAAAATTAACCCCTGGCCAACAATTCACTATGGACAAAGAGGACATGATGCAAACAAGCAAAAACATAGTGTGACAGTACAGAAAGGTAGAGTCATATAAATTAGGGTAACTCTTTGAGACTGAAGTAGGAGATTAGAGCTTATGAAGCAACCGATTCATTTTTAAGTGTTTAAAACTTTTCCAAATAAAAACAATGACTGATTCAGAAAGTAAATGCAATGACAGTAATAGCTGCAGAATTAATAACACAAATCAGAATCACATTTATTGGCCAAGTATGCGCACATACAAGGAATTTGACTCTGGTTTCAATGAGTCTCCAAGTATGAATTACATAAACGATGTACATACAACTGTTAAGAACAAGACAAATGACATACATGCAACTATTAAGAACAAGACAAAAAAATATACATGTACATATACATACAAGGTACAAAGTGCAACTCAGTGCAAGAAATACTGAAATAAACTCTGAAAGAAACAAATATTAACAATATGTAAACAATACTGCAGAATCGTCAGAGGCTTGGGAAAAAGAATACCCCAGCCTAATAAGCTGAGTTAACCGTTTATGAACTTGATGGCCTGTGGGGAAAAAAAACTGTTCTTATAACTGCTTATTTTGGTGAGTATTAATTTATAATGCCAAGCTGATGGTAATCGTTCCAAAAGATGGTGATCTGGATATGAAAGGTTGGTGATGATTTTCCCTGCCCTTTTCATGACTCTGGAATAATACAGGTCCTGTAAGGAGGACAAACCAGCACCAATGATGTTTTCAGCAGACCTGACTATTCAATGTAACCTATGTTTGTTATGATTAGACAGAGATCCAAACCAAACTGTTATGGTTAAGCTAATAACAGATTCAATGACTGCTGTATAGAACTGAATCAACAGTTCTTGTTGGAGGTTGAACTTCTTCAGCTGTCGCAGAAAGTACAGTCGCCTTTTTTATGATGGACCCTACATTGGTCTCCCATTTCAAGTCCTGAGAGATTATAGATCCCAAATATTTGAAGGATTCCACAACTGACACAGCAGTATTAAATATAAAGGGGGGATGATATTGTAATACCACTCCTAAAGTGCACTGTCATCTCCACAGTTTTAAGAGTGTTCAGTTCCAGATTATTCTGACTACACCAAAGGGCCAGCTGCTCAACCTCCCATCTGTATGCAGACTCATCACCATTCTTGATGGGCCTGATGATAGTTGTATCATCCGCATATTTAATAAGTTTGACAGAGGGGTCCTTAGAGGTGCAGTCATTAGTATAGAGGGAGAATAGCAGTGGGGAGACCACACATCCCTGGGGGGGCAACTGTATTGATTGTGTGATAGCTAGATGTAAATTTACCCAGTTTTACCAGCTGTCTCCTATTGGTTAGAAAACTGGTGATCCATTGACAGGTGGAAACAGGAATGGAAAGCTGGGAGGTTTCAAGTGAAGAAGTTTTGGAATTATTGTATTAAATGCAGAGCTGAAGTCTACACACAGAACCCTTGCACATGTCCCTGGGTTGTCGAGATGTTGCAAGATATAGTGCAGGCCCATATTAACTGCATCATCCACTGACTGGTTCTCTCAATAAGCAGACTAAAGGAGGTCCAATCCAATGAAGGAGATGTAATATCCTTTAAGTGAGCTAACACCAACCTCTCAAAAGTCTTCATGATCACTGATGTCAAAACAACAGGCCTGTAGTCATTCAGTCCTGTTTTACTGGATTTTTAGGGACTAGAATGATTGTGGTTTGTTTGAAACATAAGGGAACTTCACACAGCTCTAATGATTTATTAAAAATCTAAGTAAAAACAGGAGCCAGCCGATTAGCACAGGTTTTTAAACAGGAGGGTGAAACCCCATCTGGACCAGCTGCTTTCTTAATTTCAAAAAGTAATGTAATGTGCCTTCCAACCTAAACTAAAATTAAAATCGGGAATTAATAAATAATGTAGTACATGGAATGCTGCAATTATGCTCTAAAATTGGGAAAAAGATAAACTTAAGTGCTTCCGTAACACGTGATCTGTTCTTAGTTAAGACTGAGTCTCATGCTAGGACTAAACGCAAGCAGTGCTGTTTGGCAGAGAACAGTAGGAGAAAGTCAAATAGCTTTTAAAATGTTTAGAATTTTCTGCCACAGTTATAAATGTAGAAGTGTTAAAAATCTCTTACAGTCCTTGATTCTGCAAAACATTTCTGACTTTGCCTTATATTTGTGCCCAGTCCTATTTTTTTTTCTGGTAAATCACTGAGGATTGCAGTCAACAATGCCAGATATTAAAGTTATTTATTTATTTATTTTACGTTTGTTGACCGGGAAAGTCTGATTGGATACATGTCCATTTTCAACAGAGGCCCGGGAGAAAAGCTCCAGAGGTAGTCACAAAAATAAATATAACAAAAAATATACATTTAAAGTTTACAAGCTCAGTAGAGACATTTGAGTTATACACTCAAATAATTGTGATATAGCACACTTAATAAAAACAAATTACATAGTATAAATACACAGGTATTACCAAAATTTTAGTCAGGTTTAGAGCAAGAGCATAGCCAATGTTTATTAAAATACTGCTTAAGACTTTCCTTAAATTGTGTTAGTTAGGTCTCTCGAGTGATGTCATCAGGCAATGAGTTCCAAGTTTTACCGACATAATTGGCAAACAGAGAATCACCAGCAAAGTTTTTGGATTTAACAGTTTGGACTACCAGTCTAGTAGATGAGCCAAGTGGTCTAAAGTTACAGTGGGGGTAGATCATATTTTTAAGAGCAGGAATATTATCTGGTTGGTTAAGTACTTTGTGAGCCATTATTAGTTGGTTGTACTTTAATAGGCTGGGCAACTCTAGCCAGCCCAGATAGTTTAGGTGTTTACAGTGATGTGTTCTATAAGGCATACCAGTGGCAAATCTAGCTATGTGGTTATAACAGATGGAGGGGTTTATTAAGATCACATTTGTTTAAGATGGTAAGTAAAGGGGGGGCATAGAAAAGGGTAGAGAGTAGATGAGAGCAGGCTATGGCTATTCTAGCAGGGTTCTAAGAAAAGGTTTAATCCTATATAATGTACTAAGTTTTTTGTTAATGGTTTTAATGGTTTGGTTGACATACTTACTGAATTTGAGTCTGTTATCAACCAAAACTCCTAGAGGTTTTGTGCACACATCAGGAGATATTGTGGTACCATTATTTTATTTTATGGAGAAGGGTAAAACAGAGGATCTTTGGGTGGGAGAGGAAAGTAGGAGCTTAGTTTTGCTTGGATTTAAAATTAGTTGATGCTCAGAAAGCCAATTTTTGACTATATTAAAGATATGTTGGGTTAGTGTCTACAATACTGGTTGGGAGGTGGCCGAGCAGATTAAAGTAGAGTCATCTGCGTATTGAATGCAGTTAGCATTTGGAATGGCCAAATGGAGGTCATTGATAAAAATGGAAAACAAAAGAGGACCCAGAATAGATCCCTGGGGGACTCCAAGTGTATTGGGAAGGAGATTGGATAGTTTATTTTGCCATAGGACAGCTTGTTGTCTATTGCAGAGATATGATTGGAACCACTGGAGAGAATGATTGTCTAAGGAAATCGCTTTCAAGGTGGAAATAAGTAGTTGGTGGTTAACCATATCAAAAGCCTTTGAGAGATGTAGAAAAAGGGCTGAGGAAGGTTTGTTATTGTTTCTGTTATAGTTAATAGCATCAGAGAAGGTAAGAAGGGCTGAGGTGGTACTATGATGGGGCCTAAAGCCACGCTGAGATTTTGCCAGTAGATGGCTCTGGATTAGATACTGCAGAAGCTGCTTATGGATGCGCTTTTCCATAATTTTAGCCAGTGGTGATAAGATAGCTATAGGTCTACAATTGGAGAGTTTGGTGGAGCTATCACCTTTATGGAAAGATATGACATGAGAAGTTTTCCAGAGAGAGGAGACTGTAGCTTCTGATATGCTATGGTTGATTAGAATGGAAATGGGATGCGCTATGATGTTTGCAGCTTTTTGCAGGTACTCAGCAGGGAGAATGGTCAGCAGATGGGGTTGTCGGTTTTAGTTTTTTGATTAGGGAACAGATAGTGGATGTAGAGACTGGAAGGAGGCTAAAGGAGAACTGAGTACTGGGAATGGGAAACTGTCAGTTAGAGGAACACATAGGTAGCAGACTGGCTAGGGCCTGGATAGACTCAATGAAGAAATTATTAAAGTTATTAGCAACATCCTCCGATGGTTTATCTGTGGAGGCTGAAGGAGTAGGTGTGGTGGTTTGACCTGGGTGCAGTAATTTATTTATACCTGCCCAACATTTTTGAGGGTATTTTTCATTCTGAAGATGGAAGTAGTAGTTTTTTTATCCAGTAAAATGGCTCTTTTAGTCTCATTCCTAAGTTGCTGAAATTTGTTATGAGCTTGAGGAGATTTGGTGGAATGCCACATGGCCCATACTATATTTCTGAGTGAGATTTTTAATTTGGTTTCCTTAGAGAACCATGGCACAGTTTTGCTTTAGTCCTAATGGTATGAGTAGGAGCATGGGAGTCAAGGATGGCCAGAATTTTTTTTTATCAAAGTAAGAGACAGCTTCATCTAGGGGTGAGTTTTTCAGGGGGGGGGACCAATTGCATGATTTAAGTTCCTCTTGAAACTTGGTTGAGTTAAAGTTCCTATTATTTCTAACTGTTCTATAAGTGGGCTAGTGGGGGTTATTGGTTTTGTGTTTAATTATATAGGTGAGAAAGTGATCACTGAAGTCATCGGGGAGAGTTCCAGATGTATACAATTGGAGGTGACTATTGATAAGAATCCAGTCTAATATACTTTCTTTGCTAAAAAAAAGTCCAAAACATACACTATAAAACAGTAGGAAACACTTTCAGTCAGCCAGACTCCTCATTCCAAGCTGTTTTTATTCTTCCAACATACAAAGACACAGATTGAATGCCTTCATCCCCTAAGCTGGGGACTTCATCAGAATCTTACTGCACTCCATAGTACAGTCATTAAATACTGTTAAAAATGTTTGATGTCATCCCCCATCACAATCCTTTAAAGATACAACTACCTTAATGCTCAAATGAAATATACTACAAATACCTTTTAACACAAGAACATTTTAACAAACATTTATAAACAATAACTTTTCAAATTCCAAGACATTCATCAAATGGATAAAATGTGGTTGATTTTTTATCTTAAACAATTTTTAAATTTACATTTGATGAATGTCTTGGAATTTCCCTTTGGTATTGATTATACTGACATTGTATATGCTGAATTTATTGAAATGCTTAACAAACATGGTTTAGAGTTGGTGGCAAAAATTATAGAAGTTAATGATGTTAAAATTTGTGCATTGATAGTAGAGACAGAAAAATTGAACAAAGATATACAAGAAGATTTGCTGTTTGCACAATATGACAAGTTGTATGTTAAACAAATGGAAGGCATTGAAAATAAATGTGACAAGCTTTTTAAAAGAAAGTGTAAAAAGATAGAAAGAGACTTAGCAGAATATAATGGTAAGAAAGCTTACCCATTAGTAGACATACAGGAAGGAAAAAATATAGTGGTCTAGTTAAGAGAGGACATAACAGTAAAAAATGGAACCAGTCCCCTTATACAGTTAACAACAGGCAACAGTTTAAACAAACTACATATAGGAAGAATTTTTAAGGAATCAGTGGAGGAAGGGGAAATAGGAGACAAGATAGAGGGAGAGAGGCCTCAACAGCAGTGGAGAACCAGGACAGAGAACATTGGTAATGATGAACCACCCTGATGTTTTAGATGAGATACACCAAGAAGGGATAGTAAACACTTATAAAGGATACCATATTTACAATTATACTGACACTGTGCTTACTAAAGAGCACTTTTCCCTTTTTATGAAAAGTTTAAAATATGTTCCAACAAGAAAGTTTAACTATACTGATGCTATTTTAGAGTTAAAAATATGAGGAAACTCAATTTAGCATGTATTTTTCAGAACCAAAATACAAATGGAAGAAAGGAAAAGGAAGTCAAGATGAAAAGTACCTTTAACCCACCATTAGAACCTACGTTAAGTGTACTAGAAAAAGCTATTACAGATTATATATATGCACTGCAAAGTAAAGAAGAAAGACAGAGTATGTCATATAATTTGACTAAAAAAGAACAAGAATTATTAGAATAGATGAGAAATTATCATTCTATCAGAGTCATGTGGCCAGATAAGGGAGGGGGGGGGCAGTGTTATATGGGTCATTGCAATGTTTTCAGAAAATATTTGAGATGCTTTATGACACAGAAACATATTCTAATGCCTCCTTTAATGAAATAAGTATAGCACACCACCGCATTGACTATTATTTGGAAGAATATTTGATAGATGAAAGAATTTCACCAGAGATTTATAATTTTTTGAAAGTTAGACATCCAGTGGCAGCCACTATTTTTGAGATTCCCAAAACTGATAAAGGTTTGGAACATCTTAAGTTTAGGCCCATACTGGAAGGACAAGGTTCTAAAACCTACCCTTTTGGGGTGGTAATAGACAAGTGGCTTAAACATGTTTACAACAGAGTAGATCACCTTTTGAAAGATTTTTGAGATTTCCTGGGTAGGCTAAAAAATAATCTCTGGGAAGAAAATATTTCCTTTCTTACGGTGGATATAGTGGACTTATATACATCCATTCCAAAAAGTGAAGGGATAGAGCTCTTTTTAGAAAGTATGAAAAAACATACAGACTTTTCTGATGATAAAATAAGTTTGATTTCTGAATTTATGGAACTTGTATTAGATTATAATTACATTTACTATGAGGGAGAATATTTTAAATAGAATAAGGGTGTAGTGATGGGGGCATCATATGCCCCCATTTATGCTAATATAGTGCTTTTAGAATCGAAAGAAACTACAATTTTTCCTAGTGATTGGTTTAGATATATTAAAATGTATGTGTGTTGTTTGGATGATGTATTCATTTTGTGGACAGGAACGGAAGAAAATAAGAGAGAATTTGTGGAATTTTTGAATAATTCATCTAGTTTTTTTTTTAAATTCACATATACCAGTAGTGTAGAAAGCATTAACTATATGGATACATTTATACAAAAAAATCAGTAAAGGAAAAAGTCCAGTGTTTATAGAAAACCCACATTTAGTAATTCCTATTTAGAGTATACTAGTAATCACCCCCGCCATCAAAAAAATAATATAGTCAAAAGTCAACTAGTTAGAGATGCCCGTATGACTTCTGATGAGGGAGACATAGATAAAGAGTTACAAAAAGTAGCACAACTATTTTATGAAAGAGGATATCCAGCTAACATAGTGGAGAAAAATGTAGAATATGTTAAAAGTGAGGGGGGTACAAAAATTAAACCACTGTTAAGTTGTGTACTACAGGTAAAAGAAAATTTGGAAGAGGAGAAACAATTTCATAGGGCTATGGTTATTCCTTTTTGTGGACAAGTTAAACAGGTGAATAAGATTTTTGAGAACAATTGGTCCATTCTTAAAAATAACCCTAGAATATTTTCAGTTGTTGGGAAGGAACCCACTTTTGTATACAAAACTGGGCTCCATTTAAAAGGGGCATTTGAACTTACTAACAAAAGTCAGGTAGTGGGTAATAGTGGTATAACAAGATGTGGTGCTTCTGCACAATGCAAGTTCATACAAGCTAAGAATATGGTAACCCTGTAAAATATTTTGAAGTCTAAGGTTTTCTTTGAAAAAGGAAATTGTCAAACATCGGGGGTGATATATCTGGCAGCTTTTAAAACCTGTCCAGATTACTACATAGGCAAGACAGAAAAGCATCTTAGGGACAGAATATACCAGCACCAATACAGATTGCTACAAGAAATATAAATAATTCATTAGTATGTGCAAATTTTGTTCAGTTTTTATTTGGTATTGTGGAGTGAGTAAGACCAAATCTTAGAGAAGGAGATTACAGGAATTATATAGAGGAAAAGGAAATTAAGTGGCAAATAAAACTAGCTGTGACCCATGCACCAGGTCTTAATGAAATGGTATTCTTAAAACCAATATTAGTGAGGAAAGCTACCTCATAAGTACTGTGCGTCTTAGTCTGTGTGTGTGTGTGTGTGTGTGTGTGTGTGTGTGTGTGTGTGTGTGTGTGTGTGTGTGTGTGTGTGTGTGTGTATGTGTGTGTGGGGGGTGTTCAACTACATAATATATATATATATATATATATATATATGTATATATATATATATATATATATATATATATATATATATATATATATATATATATATTAAGCAAGTCAATGGATAAAATGTAGTTGATTTTTTATCTTAATTTTTAAGTTTACATTTGATGAATGTCTTGGAATTTGAAAGGTTCTTTTTTTATAAATTATGTTTATTAAAATGTTCTTGTGTTAAAAGGTGTTTGTAGTGCATTTCATTTGAGCATTAAGGTAGTTGTATCTTTAAAGGATTGTGAAGGGTGATGACATCACTCATTTTTAACAATATTTAAAGGCTGTACTATGGAGTGCAGTTAGATTCTGATGAAGTCCCCAGTTTAGGGGATGAAAGCACTCAATCTGTGTCTTTGTATGTTGGAAGAATAAAAACAGCTTGGACTGAAGAGTTTGGCTGACTGAAAGTGTTTCCTACTGTTTTACAGTCTATGTTTTGGACTTTTTTTAACTATATTTTACACTGTGGTTATGTTTGATATTTTCTTTGCTATTTGACTTATCTATCCTGGCGGAGGAGGATATTATTTGTGTAAATCCATATAGGTTAATATGGGTAGTGGGAGATTCTGAGGAACAGGTTTTCCAGTCTATGTTAAAATCACCAAGTACTATAGTTTCTTGGGAATAGTTACTAGATAACCACTCAGGGGCGGCCCATGCTATAGTACTGCGGGACTGCAGCCCTCCCACCTGTAAAATGGGTCCCCACTGTAGAACATATAAAAATAAAAAATATCTCCCACCATAGAACATATAAAAATATCTCCCGGTAGTTCCTGACTGCTGTGTTAGGCAGACCAGAACTCCAAGCACGCATGCTCAGGCATTCCTGAGCTCCAGACTGATCAGTTAGGCAGTCCGGATAGGGAAGGCAGGAAACTCTGCCCTTCCAACCCAGAGATCTGTGTGGTGATGACTGTACAAACCGGAAGTTCACCTGACTGCATCGCCCGCAGGCTGGACCAATAGACTTGCAGGAGACCACAGCATGCGCAGGCCAGTATGGAGGATTGATCGGGTGGGCACAGGATTGCAGAGACCATAGCATGCAGGACTGATTGAATTGCATTTCTGGAAACAGGTGATTGCTGTGGAGGAGTGTGTGTGTGTGTGTGTGTGTGTGTGTGTGTGTGTGTGTGTGTGTGTGTATAAAATTCCCCAGTTGCTTCATGGTGGTGGGTAGAGAATAAGGCTTGAACCCTGTACTTTGGGCCCAAGTGACAAGAGCCTGAATTCCCTACCCACCACCATTTCTCAAACATTCACAGATTTTTGCCTCATATCTGTTCTGTTCCTCATAAAATCTGTGGTTTCTATATTTTTGTTACTGAAAACAGACAGTAGTGCAGTGGTGTGACAGCAATGGGTTGGCTGGTTTGATTCTTGGCTGGGGTGCCTTTTGTGTAGCATCTGCATGTTCTCCGTGGGTTTGCTCTGGTGTCCTCAGTGGATGTTTGTCCCTATTTTTTGGACTGTATTCCCCCATTATTGGCTTCATCTAGGTTTTTTGTGCCAAGGTTGAGAGCTATGGTGATAACGGAACTCACTGAATATGTTTGGGGGCTGTATTCCCCCATTATTGGCTTTGTTCAGATGTTTTGTGCTAAGATGTTGACAGCTATGGTGAGAACATAATTCACTAAATGGTAGCCATTTAAGTTTCAGTCTTCCTTTTTTTCATAAAAATAGACGATTTGGCATAGTTGTGTGTTGCTCTGGCTGTTTTACACAGTGGACCTGAGTTCAATACTTGGCAGTGAAATGTATGGTGGTAACACAGCATTTTATTCTAGCAACTTTCCAACATTATACAAGCAATGTTTAAAATGTGCCCCTGTTTTTTGGGCTTTTGTCCCTCCCCCCAAATAAATTTTGGCTTTGTCCAGATTTCTTGTGCTGCAAAGTTCTGAGATACAGCTGAGTGTCGAGTAGATTTTACAAGGAGCTGAGAGTTGCAGGGGAACAAAAGTTTAGTGCTGCTTATGCCAAGTCTGCTCATGTTGTAAATAGCACACCAGGTAGTGTACTTGTGTTTGATGCAGAAGGCTGTGGGTTCTACTCCCAGAGTAGGTAGATCCATTGCTGATACTGTACTCTGTTGTAAAGGGGATGGATACTGCAGTCCTCTTTGGCAAAGATCCCTAGTAACTATGAACCTGTTATCAGTTTGCCATCCATTTCCTATTGCTAGCATTATAATTTTTTTAATGCAACATAAGCAATTTATTCCTCAAGGGCAACAGGCACTTTATTTGTAGATGAAACAATGACATATAAAGCTGTTTGCTAGCAGTAACCTCTTCATTAGTTAACAGATTTCTTTAATGTGCAATTATTTAGATGACTTTTACTTCTTCAGAGATCGTGCATATTTACTGATACTGGTGGACTGTTGAAGTTTGAGTAGACTTTTATGATGGAAATGTTCTGAATTGGGGAGTTTTGTCATTATTGGTGCATGCATTTTGTTTCATTGTTTAATGGAAAATGTTCAAAACAATAAATTTAAAATGCCCTCTAACAACTGTACTGTATTGTACAAGGAATATAATTTAATACAGTCAGGAAGTTGTATCAAAGAGCATGTGTATGTTTCGTGTTCAAGGGGCCTATGATTTGAAAACAGCCCAAAATTAATCTTTATCTGCCACTGGCAAAATGTATTTTCTTTGAATGTGGGTTTCAATGCTGTTTCAATGAATGTGAGTTTCAAGGGCAGAGAAGTTTTAATGCTAAGTCTATTTTCATCGTGAGACTGCATTGCTTTGTTTAGTAGATATCTATTAGGGTTTATGCTGTAAAATATAAAATAAAACTTTCAAATGAAATCCATATCATCACAGAAGTAAAGCAGTATGCACATTACAGTGTTTATGGCAAATGGGGCAAAATAATCAAGGAATGGGACATTGGAATGGCTGCAGGGGGAACGCTCCATTCGACCATGATTTTGTGAGTGGGGGGAAGGGCAGCAAACTCAGACAGCCCCGGCTGAACTATACTTCTCAACTGTCCAGAATTTTGCAGAATGAATAGATTTTTGCTTCTTATTTTTGGTTTGTTCCTCATAAAATTTGTGGTTTTCTGCCAAATCATTTAGGAATGAAGTCACTAAATAATGACAGACATTGAGTTTCAGACATCATAACCTTCAGAAAAATGCACGCTAAAGCAAGACCTGTTATTCTATCAACTGTCTTAAGTTTATACAAGAGCAATTTTTAGTACTGTTTGCATGTTTCCGCAATATATTTGGCCTTGTCAAGATTTCCTGCATTAAGAGGTTGAGAGGTACGTGCAAATAAATCGCTTTATAGAATTAGGAATAACCAAACCTCTCAAATGTCCCCAATTTTGGCTCAAAATGTTACTCTCCCCCTAATAATCCCTCTGCAAAATGGCAATTTTGGAAGAAAATGTGGAGGGTTTACAATTATAAATAACTGTAATGATCAGAGTTATAGATTACTTTTATTTCAGAAATGGATGTAGATGATCTTATTTTGACAACTGCTCAAGTTAACAGTACTAATTTTAAAAAGGCATCCCTTCTTTGACAGGTTCCCAGCTATATTGTGTGGCAATTTTATGTTTTTGCATAACATTTTTGGTCTGTTTTTCATAAAAGTGTGGTTTTCTGGCAAATTAGTAGCAAATCATTAAAGACTGAAGTTAGAAAATAATGGCAGACATTTGAATTTCAGATTTCATACCTACAAAAATTCATACTAATGCAAGACCTACTACTCTTCTATTATCTTTCTAAGTTTATAAGAGCAATATTTAAACATTGTGTTTATTTTTGGGCCTGTGTCCCACTTCTGTGTATGACTTTGTCCAGATTTCTTGCTCTGAGGTTGAGAGGTATGAGTGTCAGAGCCATCACCATCAGCCAAAGACATTTCAAACTGTAACCTACTTGTTGCACTCCACTCCCCATTGTACTGTCTCTGGATGTGTCCAAGCAAGGCAAGGAGCAGTTATGCAGTGTAAGTGTGCAGAGTATTCCCCCATCCAAGGTAGACCACAAGTACGACCGTGGCTTTTCATCTGTCCTTGATTTTGCAGAATGATCTGGTTTTCTGTCATATTTTTATACTGTTGATTTATGCTTCTTATTATTCAGAAAATGCATGCTGTTGCAGTGCCCTGTTGCTCTGTATTAAAGTAGCAGTGCTTTATTGACCATCAGGTAAGCTTGTCGGATATTGTAAGATGCAAGTAAGCTTTAATAAGCATACTGTTAAAGAATTACCAACATTGAAAGCCTTTTCATTATTGCCATGCAGATAATATTTGCATAACTAGATAATGTATAAGTCTTACGTACTGAAATGCATATGACAGTATTTGAAATAAAGGTCAGGATTACAGTATTTTCAGAAGCTCATTACATTTGTTGGAGACTTGCAGTTATCTTTGCAGGCTTTACCCGTAAACTAAACAGAATGTCAATCTATCATGTGTGGTCCATAACTTCTGCAGTAATCCTTTAAGCAATTTATCTTGAGCTTGCTTCTTGTTTGCTGTTCATTTTTTACTTTGATCATGTGTTCCCCATGAAACAAGTAGATAGTTGTTGTCAGGCAGCAGGTCTTTTTTGGATAAGAAACATTTTTACAAGTGGGGGTATCACAGAGATTGCTACTTTCAGCATGTTACTTGATAATTTTATAAAGCTGAATATAAATTTTAATTAGAACTGCAGTGCAAGGAGAAGTGATTTGAGCTGAGTGCTGCTTGTTTTATTTTATACTTGATTTTGACTGGCATTCCAGTAATGTATTTAAAAAGCAATTTCTTTTTTCATGCCTCACAACCTTTGTGTTTCTATCTAAATAATAAGTAAGTTGTCATGTAGCCAATGCATTGAAATATTTTTTTCTTCTACACTTCATTTTGTCTTGATTGGACTCTCGTAATGACAGTTTGGCACCCAGGGTAGCATATTTAATTTAAGTTCCAGTTGTTGTGATTTTGAGCATAGCTCCACCCCTTTCTAGTTGGTCACATCCCTCCCCATTGGCCCCACCCATTCAGCTGTCTCCTGCAGCCACCCTTTAATTTGAAGTCACCAGCCACTGTAACCACTGGAGGATATCTTTAAGGGTTTTGGTATTATTCCCTGGAGGAATGTAAATACAGACAATATTTATGCTTTTATCATTATTAATCTTAAATTTGGTAGAAAGAATTTCTACATTGTTGAGCTGAGGAGGTTGTATGGGGTCAATAGTAACAGTTAGAGTTGATTTGAAGAGTACAGCTACCCCACCTCCCTTCCTGGCAACACGGTCCAATCTAAATAAGTTATACCCTGGAGGTAAAACTTCAATATCTGAGGTTGTTGGTGTTAACCAGGTTTCAGTTAGACACAGAATATCTGGAGAGTGGATTGTTAAGAGGGAAAACAGGTTATGTACCTTATTATTTATACTTCTAATATTTAGATGGAAAGCCAGGAGGGAGTTGGGGGACCTATTTATTGACCGTCCCTTGGTAGTGGTGTTAAAATGAGAAGTGGAGCAATCAAGCGTTGACGGGCCCGGGTTAGGGTGGATGTCTCCATCCATAATAAGGTTATTGTGTAGGCTTACAATGAGTTTTAGGAATTTGTTTATTATTTTATAATAGTGTTTGGATTTCGACCTGATATACTTAGAGTAAATAGGCTGATATGTTATGGCAGTTGAGAAGTTAAATATGTCTTATCATTTTGAACATTTATGCTGAAATAAATTCTGATGTTCTATTTACTTTGTAAGTGAATTAGAGCAATATTTAAAAACTGGCCCTGATTTTGATCCTTTGTCCCACCATTATTTTTGGATTTGTCTAGAATTTATAAGTAGAGAAGTTGAGAGGTGTGCTGCCATCTTGACAGCATTCACTAAGTGTTTTGCCAGTTTTCAAAGTCAGTAAAACATTTCACGATCCAACACTTTTCTTTCATTGGCAGTACATGGACCAATAAAACTTTATGTACTACAAATAATTAATATTGGGTCACACCAATCATAACCTTTTATTATGTGTTCACAACATGGATGCCAATATTCTCCTCTTGGGCTTCGCTCCCAGTGAATTTCTTGGCTTCCATGTCTGGAACTTATAATAAGGTGGTTATGACCATAAAACTAATCATGATCCTCTGTATCAGTGTTGGTTTAAAATAGCTAGCTTAAGATGCCATCTGCATCATGGAGGTGTAAATGCAATCAAATATAAAGATGTTTGATGGCATAACATTCTTGTAAGTGGCAAGTTATTTTTTAAATCAAACTGCAGAATTACAGGTAACTATGTGCACTGCTTACAGAAATCACTGCAAGATTTGTCAAAAACAGAACCTGGAGGAACACTCAGTTTTCTGTAAAAAGTCTGCTAGTGGACACGGTTCTTTTAAAATTAGTGAATTAGCCCAGCAGCTGACCAGTTTAAGGCATAATTTAATTAGTTTGGCAGCAAATAGTGTGCTAGAAAACTGCCATATGTGTCTAAAGCAGCATGACATACTAAAATAAACTGCTCACAGACATCAAGAAAAGGGGAAGCAGAAACAGAAAAGCTATGATGCAGCAAACTAGGTTATACAATCTATAATGTCACTTTGATCTTGTTCAGTACAGTTGTTCTAAACTTCTGGTTGATGTGCAGTATAAATCTTGTGAATCCCTTCTTAAAGACTGCATTGTATACACCTTGCAAATAGGCTTGTCTCATTAGGGTTTTATTTTTTTCCTTCTTATCTATGTAAATATCCATTTTGCTGTTTATGTAATTGTTTGTACAGCCAGTGTTTGTACTCTAATAACTATGTATATCGTAAATACTGCCAATCTTGTGAGTTTCTTCCTGGGGACTACATTGTACATATTTTGTATCTATCCATGTTTCATAAGTGCTTTGTTTATACATGTAACCTGGAGTTTTTCTCCCTGGGCTTCCGCTGAAAATGGACATGTATCTAGTCGGAGTATCCTGGTCAACAAATGTAAAATAAAATAAATAAATAATAAATAAATCTCAGAGTCCCAACCACTTGCAAAACTGTGTGGTGTAATACTAAGCAGTGAAGTCAGAAAAAAAAATGGGCTATAATGTTGAATTATAAAAGACTTTCAAAGATGAGTCTTACTGACATTATACTATACACTTTGTAGTATAAAATTATTAGAGAAAGAGAGACAATGGAATAGCAGACAAGGTAGGTTGCCATTTGTAGAACACTAAGCATTCAAACTAGTCCTTCACAGAAAAATGACATCAGTCAGCCATGCAAACCAAATAATTTCTCCAGGTTTGAAAGATGAAGACAACTATATAGAGGTAAGTACAGGGGAACAATCTAATAATATAGATAAGTATGTAAACAGCTCTGGAAAGGGGCTAAGAAATGGAGTGCAGTAAAAAGGAGAAAAGTGACCACTGTAGTTCAAAAGGGAGTTTAAAGAGGCAGTCAGCAAAAAAAAAAGGCACTTCTCAAGTTAAAGAACAGGCCTGAGTTCAAGGAAGCTAAAAAAAGGGCTACAAATGTAAGAGATGCAAAGTTAAATATGTAGAAACATTTATGAAAGTAGCAACCAGAAAAAAAAAATAAAAAAAAAATAGACACATAGTAGAAACAAAGAAACTTAAGCCAGAACTGCAAACATTTGTGAAAAAGAGGCACCGGTACAATGAAGATGTAAAAAGAGTAGAATTATGCAATGGTCAAATCATAAAATGCACTTTCATTAATGAAACTGCTTCTCTACCATGAGTGAATTCCATAATTCCTCACAGAATGAGAAATATTAACCCCATTCTAAAAATATGGCTCTTAAGGAGAAATGTAACTAAACATCCATTATTTGCATTTACTTGCTAAGTGGTAAATACAGTGCACACTTTATGCTTCTTAATTTTAAGCACACCAAGCAAAGGAAACTTGCATAGCATTTCCCTGATTATTGTTAAAAACACAGTTAAATCTCAGTCAGTGCAAAGCTTTCTAACTCAAAACATGCAAGCCCAATAGTGATGGAGTGATGCAAATTTCATGAGGTTTTCTTCAAAATTCACTCCTTACTTGATGGGATTCTCAGGCTGCTTATAGTGCTGTCCTGCTGCTGCCTTGCACAACATATTGCATAACTGCTATGTTGTTGTTTGTCTTTTCCCAATTAGGGGTCACCACAGCGGAACTCAGGTCCACTAATGATTGGCAGTAGATTTTTTTTTATGGTGCCGAGTTGCCAGCCTGACGCCCGACCTTCAGCGAAGGCACGCCCATTCACGCATGTCTTTTGGAGGACACTCGACCGCGGGAAGGACATGCAGACTCCACACAGAAGGCACTCCAGCCGTGAATTAAACAGGAGAACCTCTTGCTGTGAGGCAACAACGCTACCACTGTACCACCGCGGCTTCCATTGCATATGCAATAGTTTGCAAAAAATATTTTAAAAACATTACATCTTTCTTGTCACAACAAGACACCAATGATGTAAAGCAAAAAAAAAAAAAAGCTTACCATAACTGATGTTTTTACTTCATCCCACAGTCTTACCAATGTGTTTTTGAAATCTCTGTCTCATCATAGACACTTTAACAGAGAATAGTGCCAAATAATTTGAAATTTCTGTCCAGCTTAGTGGCATAGAGGATAACATCCTGACAACCCAGGATTGATTAACAACTCTGGCAATGGAAGAACTGGGCAAGTTAGGTTGGGAGCAAGTGACTTATGCTAATTTGCTCATCCTTGCTGGTGTGGTGGGGGTGCAAGTACAGCCTTCTACATTCATACTGCTTGCAAGATCAGAAGATGGGGGCATGGTGATCCCAAGGTGGAGATGGTAACTCTTGGGGGTTGGCGAGAGTGTGTGTACTATGGAGAATTCCCCTGCAGTGATATGGGTGCTCTTGTCAGCCAGTGGGGTTAGGGGTAAAGCATACCAAGAGAAGACCCCAATGGCTGCATGCATGATGGGTCCATGGTCAGATCTCACCCAATAGTTGAAGGAGGACCGACCAAGAGAAGACCCCAATGGCTGCATGCATGATGGGTCCATGGTCAGATCTCACTCTATAGGTGAAGGAGGACTGATCAATGGCAGGGCTTGATAGACAACAGACAGTGGGGAGGACATAAAAGAAACTTGAATTTTCTTTCTCCTTCAGTTTCTTCAACTGTCTATATAGCATAATATTTGACGAAAAATGATTTATAGAAATGAAATGCTTCACTTCAGATTGCACAAAACAGAAAAAAAAACACAAACGACACTAGTTTATACAGCATCCTACCCAATTGCTACTCAATCACATCACTAATAAGCACATCTATAATTAAGCAATATGTTTTCAAACTATGAAAGCAAACTTGTATTACCCCATCCATAAAGGAGGACAGGTCAGCAGCATTTCAAACTATAAAACCAGTGCAATTTTATCCCTCAATCTCTAAAACCCTAGAAAAAGTATGAGTAAGAAGCAACTGTTAGGCTACCTCACCACAGATAACCTGTTATCACCAACATAACTTGGCTTTTCTCAATACTGGCTAAACTCCCCTCCCACCCATCCTTTTGAAACACAGTATAAAGCTACCTAAATGTAAACCTCTTCACTGTCTCAATCTTCCTTGACCTATGTAAAGTATTTGATGCCATCTTACATGATCGACTACTTAACAACCATTTAGGACCCTAAAATTAAAATGGTTTGAAAGCTATCTCCCCAGCCACAGCCATACAGTAAAATGGAAAGCCACTTAGCTTACCTTTCTTACCAAGTGAATGAGTGACCCTCAGAAATTTATTCTTGGCCCCTTAGTTTTCAATATCTTTGACAATAATTTGCATACCACTGCTGAAAACTCTTCATTTATACAATACATTAATGATTCTGCTCTAATTTGTTCTGCCTATTCAGTTGCCAAAGTTCAAAAACAAGCTCAGCTTACCTTCTCTAATATACAAAAATGGACTCTATGACTCAGATGTGGTACTTAATGTCAAAAAAGGTAAACTTATGCTCTTTATCCACAATGTCCATGTGAAAAACTGGGGGGCTGCCAGCCCAGCCAAATAGAATTTTGTAAATAATTCTGCGTACTTATAAATATTAATATGATCCACAGGTTTGTTTCACAAATGTAAGAAAACTGTGTTATGTGCTAAGCTTCAAAAACATAACCACAGTGCACCCTGCTGGAAGAAAGCTGATAAGTAAACAGTTTACAACTGTGTCTGATCTCAAGCTAGGAGACATGATGTCTGGGCTAGGAAATCCTTTCTATTGTCCTAAGACAGAGATAATTACTAGGTTTCACATGTAAAGTGTCTTTTATTGCTGTGGCTTCCTGGCAGGTGCAGATTACAAATAAATATTACATTTTAAGTTCTGTGAGTCTGGGAAACTTAAGCAGAAGTGTCAAGAATGATGTAATCTGAAATGACTCAGCAGTAATGTGTATTATCAATTTAAGGACTCTCTCAGAAAGAAAGAATGGCATTTTGTATTTTGTTCTGAATCTGACAATGACTCACCAGCACTTGCTTTGCTCTGCAAGTAAGATATTTAGAACAGTGATTTCTCTTAGAGATAGGAATATAGCCAGATTAGTCTAGCTGTTTTCTATATTTATGTGAGGCAATTCTACAATGTTGTTTAAAAGTATTTCCTGTTATTTCTGAACTTTCTAATGTCATTGTGTTGAGTTAACAAATACTGTCTTGTGTTTTTATTTATTATTAAATCTAGTTAAACTTTTTAACTGTGGCTGTTTTGTGTAGAGATAATTTAAGCTCTTAGCGTACTTGCATGTATTTGGTGATACTGTATAAGCCACTCCTAAATAGCCTTCGAGTCTCAGTCACACTTATCAATTGGATAATAATAACATTGCACAGTAGAATTGGACATTCTTTCATAAGGGCCTTTATAGTAGCTGATAGTAGTGGTTGGTGGCAGTTGGTACTACCGTATAGTCTGGGCAGAAGGGGGCATAGCTGGAGAACCTGTGCCAGCCATCCCAAGGAGTGTCTGTGTGTTTGTATATAACTTAAATCTCAAAGTGTATGTGAGTCAGCTACTTGGGCAGGGACACAAAGCACTGGTTGGACAGAGAGGGTGCTGGAGGTTTTGGCTTGACCACTCGGCTGAGATCTGAACCCTATAGCTGTGCCAGTGGAGAGTCTTATTGGGGATCTGGGGAGAAAGCAAGAAACCAGCCCCAGACTGACTGTGATCTGTGTGTGCTCTTAAGGGAAATTGTACTTTACTGTGTGTGTACTTGTTATCCTCCCAATGTGGATGCCCCTCACTGGTGTTAGTGGTGAGGATTGAGGTTCCTTGATTACTGGGCCAGTGCATGGGTGTTGCAGTCCACACACACACACACACACACACACACACACACACACACACACACACACACACACACACACACACACACACACACAAACACACACAAATCATTCCTCAGGTTACTTTTACCTCTTCAAATAAAAGAGTATGCAAACAAGTCCAACAAGCAAAGCTTCCTAATGTAATTATGGATAATAAACTAAAATACAACTGCCCCTTTAACTACATCATATCTAAGACCAATCAAAAACTAAGCACTTTGTATAAAACTAAATGTTATTTTACCCCACCAGCCCAATGTCTGTCTTTTCAGACCGTCCAACTCGGCTATATGCCACCCCTATTTTCACTAATATCCAAAAAAAACCCCCCCAAAAAATAAAATAGTCCTACATAAACATAGTAAACGCTACAGAAGCATTGCCAATATGCAATGAATCTTTCCAGCGAAACACACCACTTTCTTGCACTTCAGCACATTTAGTTTTTATAATTCCATATATTTTTTTTACATTTCACCAAATAAAAACAGCATTAAACATTCAAAATCCTTGTAAGTATCCATTAACATTAGACCAGCAGAATAAATTTACACTATCTAACCTACTCATATCTGCATTACATCATCAACTTTCTTTTTTGAAATTTCTGTATGGAGTTATTGTGTTATGTCAACCATTGTCATCTCTTTCAATTCAGCATCATTCTCCTATCTTCTTTGACAGTCATGCCTAAGTGTCACAGGGCTTCTGTCAACCAGTCCATCTACCTCTCTGCTGGATGCCTTCATTTTCTCTTGCTTTCTGTCTTTTCCAAACCTTCTTCACCAAATTATCTTTTGCTTTCCTGCACATGTGCCCAAACCACTGTAATCTGTTCTCCTTAACCTTCTCTACAATTATACTTACTTTGGATTTTTGTCTGATATCCTCATTTTTTCATCTGTCCCACATTGCGCATCCCAGTGCCCATCTCAGGAACTTCATCTCCATCACCTTTCATTTCCTCAGCTGCTCTGTCTTCACTATCCAGATTTTCATGCCAAATAGCGCTGATAACACCACTGTTTTTCACACCTTGCTTTTCAATGTCTTTGGCATTTTTTTGTCACACACAACACCTGACACTCTGTGCTAGTTGGCTGCAGCCTTTCTAATTCTAGCCTTGACCTCCTCATTCAGGCTTTTCTTCAACTCAACTACTACTCCCAGATACTTGAAACTGTTAACCTGTTCAAATATTTTCCATGTGTGTCATAGGTTCATAGGTTCATAGGTAGATACTAGGCTATCTGCCCTAGGGCATTTATAAGCCTAGCCAGAGTGTATTGGCTTCCGCCTCCCTATTAGATTAGCCTACTGTGCCTCTGTAAAGTAGGTCACAGAAGGTACCCTTTTAAGATTAGTTTACTGTGCCTCTGTCTAGCAGGGACACAGAAGAGATCCCAGGGGTGAATTTGCGATTTCCCATCCACGCGTCCAGATTTCGCTTGAAGAGGGTCAGCGAAGGGCTATGTCTAACATGAATTGGGATTCTATTCCAGAGTGAGGGGAGCCTCTGGGAAATGAATCTGTCCCTCCAGCATGTCCTATTTATTTTTGTGTTGAGGTTTAGGTCCCTGGAGCATGTAGCTCTAAGGGACTTGGATTTTGAGGTGGAGCATGTCCATTAATTCTGGGTTTGACATGGCTTTGTACGTCAGGCATAGATCACCTCTGAGTAGGCGGTAAGCAACTGAGTAGAGCTGGAGTTTCTTTAGTCGAGCTGCATAGGACATCTGTTTGTAGCCCATGATCCTCTTGGTGAGGTACTTTTGGGGTCTCTCCAGTTGCTGCAGGTGTCGGGTAAGGTACATCCCAAAAGGGGCATTGTATTCAATTATGGGCCTGATGAGTGATGAGTAGAGGGGCACAATGACCTCTCTTGATCTAGATGCAAACCCTTTCATGATAAGGTGGGCTATATAGAAGGTCTTTCTAACCACATTGGCAACGTGATTATCAAAGGAGAGATTACTATCTACGTTGGTCCCCAAATCTCTAATTACTTCTTCCGTACTTAATGGATTACCACCTATGTGGTAATTTGTGGGCACCTTGTTTTTCCCAAAGGGGATGACTATGCACTTTTTAGCATTTAGCTTGAGGCCGTGGCTCTGGCACCAAGCATCCGTCTCTGTGAGACCCTTTTGGAGGATGCTTGTGTCAGCTGGAGATTCGATTATGGCCCCCAGTTTGCAGTCATCTGCGAACTTTGTCAGCCATAATCCCCCCCCGTGTTAGCCTGAATCTCAGAGAAGTATATACTGAACAAGAGAGGTCCCAGGACTGAGCCCTGTGGGACGCCACTTGTAACTGGTTTGGATTCGGACATGGCACCTGCGATTCTGACCATGTGGGTTCTATCTCTGAGCCAGTTTGCAACCCATCTTGTGATATAGGGGTTGACATTTAAGCTGGTAAGCTTATTTATGATGCCCGAGTGGGGTATTGTGTCAAAGGCTTTTGCGAGGTCCAGGTAGGCTGTGTGGACTACCTTACCCTCATCTATGGCTTTGGTAACTGTTTCAAAGAAATCAACTAGGTTTAAGAAGCAAGATCTGCCCTTAACAAAGCCGAATTGGGTAGGGTCCAGTGTCTGGAGGCTCCCAATGTCTTTGTTTATGAGTTCCATGATAATACGCTCCATAGCATTACTGACCAGACTAGTCAGGCTTATGGGGTGATAGTTTCCAGGGTCCGTTGTAGCACCACCTTTGTGGAGTGGGGCCACTGTAGCTGTACGTCATTCTTTGGGTACATATCCTGTAGTAAGGCTAAGTTTGAACTTTGACTTAATGTGAGGGTTCAGTTCTTCTTGGAGCTTGTGTAAGACACAGCCTGGGACACCGTCCGGTCCCATAGATGCTGTGTTTTTTGCTTTGGAGAGGGCAGCTTTCACCTGTGCATCTGTGATGTCAGGGAGGTTACATTCAGTTGGGATAGGCATATGCTCCTTTGGGGGGGAAGGGGGGGAGAAGTTTGCGCTGAATCTGTCTGCTAGGATGTTGGCTATGTCTGTAGGTTTGGTATATTTTGTACCGTTATGCAACAATTCAGAGCATATCTGGGAGTTTCCGCCCATGTTCCTGACATAACTAAAGAAGGCCTTGTGATTATCTTTAGTGTCTAGGGCAATTTTTCTTTCGAAGCTGGCCTTTGATGATTTTATGAGGGATCGAAGTTTCTTGCTAATACTGATCAGAGATGCCTTCCCTTTTTGGGATTTTGCTCTGTCATGTAGTAGCTTCCTCCTTCTGTTGTATAGCTTATTTATGGCCAGGGTCCACCAGACCGGTCTCCTGTTTTTGGAGGAGTGAGTCTTGGTTTTATTTGGGATAGCACGATCCATGCATTCCTGCAGTTGCTCATAGAATGCATTTGTTAAGGATTCTCATGGATTGGGCTGTATTATCCTCTGGCCCAGGGGCTTTGAAGGATTCCACCTCAGTCTTGAGAAGTGCAACGTTGGCTTTTGAGAAATTCTTTACAGTGATTTCCTTGGCTGGGGGTGGGGATGGGATATGGATGTCCAGGGAAATTTGTTTATGGTCTGATCTTACCAATGAGGGGTTTACCTCTGGTGTGGAACATAGAGTCCCCATGTTGGTGATGACCAGGTCCAATATGTTGTTCCCTCTTGTGGGAGTGGTGATCAGTTGTTCCATTGTGTTAGAGTTTATAAATTCAAGGAACCATTGGGCAAGGGT
Source organism: Protopterus annectens (assembly GCF_019279795.1). Lineage (NCBI taxonomy): Eukaryota > Metazoa > Chordata > Ceratodontiformes > Protopteridae > Protopterus > Protopterus annectens. The sequence continues at coordinate 291,752,137 of NC_056728.1, forward strand.
GTTTGGGCTTGAGTAGTTTTCCCAGTCAATGCTTGGGTAGTTGAAGTCACCCAATAACATAGTGTTTGGAGAGACCTTCATATTCTCCAGTGTTCTCAGGAATGCCAAGTGGGGTTCCTGTAATAGGGAGGGTGTTCTGTAGCAGGCTACAAACTGAAAGGCAGTTTTGCCCGCTGTTAGTTGCACATGGATGGTTTCCGATGCTTCGTGCAGTGCCACTAACCTGGAGGTGTAGGTATCTTTGATGAATATAGATACTCCCCCTCCTTTTGTGCTTCGGTCCGAGTTTTGGGGCCGAAACGCATGGTATGCGTTATAACCTGGTAGTGCTGGGGTGCTCTCAGGAGCCTTGAACCAGGTTTCTGTTACTGCACAAACATCGATTTTCTCCATACTGAGGAGAGCCTTGAGTGCGTGCATCTTGAGGTTTGGACTTCTGGTATTGAGTAGCATTACCTTTAGTTTTTTTATCCTTGGGTTGTCTATGGAGGTGGGTTTGTCCTTTGAGCCTTGCCTAAAAAAGGCACTATAGGGGTGGCAAGAGCCTTGGGCAGTATACGAAAGCCTAAGGGTGACAGGTGCAAGCCGTCCCTAGCAAAGCAACGTGGCTTGTCGAGCATGTCATCCCAGGCAGACAGACACTGGATCCCCTTTGAATGACACCAATACGTTAGCCAATTGTTGAAACTGATCATTTTGTCTTTATACTGTGGCATCATTCTTGGTGAGGGCAAGATGCTACTCAAGGTCAGGGTCATACCAGCCTGGGCTACATGGTCAGAGAGCTCCTCTATGTCTCTTTTCATGTAGTCCAGGGAGGTGCCCTCAGGTCATTCATACCAGCATGGACAATGACGGAGTCATACTTGTACTTGCTTTGGAGTGACCTGAGTGCTTGCGTTATGTGGTGGATCCTGGCTCCCATCTGGCAGCTTACAGTGACCTTCTCCTTATTCAGTCTGGTGAGTGGGACGTCAGTGTGCCAGACAATAGAGTCCCCTATAACAAGTGTATTTGGTGTGTTGTTTGGCCTTAAGGGCTGTGACTGTGAGGCACACTGATTTTGTGAGATATGTGATTCATGGGTATTGTTGAGGGGTGCCTGTTGCTTGGATATCTGCTTAGGAGGTCTTTGCTGTTTAGGCAGATTTTTATTTAGAGCTTCCAAGTATGTTTTTGTGTGTTTATGTGTTGGGTATGCAGATGCAATAGGTCTGTGTGAGACTGGATTTGTGGTGTGGGTGGTTACCTTTTCCTCCTGACTGTGCCAGTCTTGGGTTGAGAGAGCTCTGCCTCCAGTTTGGCTGTGTAACTGCATCTCTCACATGTATTAGAGTTTGTTGGAAGGAGGAGAGGGTTGTCTGTGTACATAAGGCAATTGTAACATTGCCTCAAAATTCCCAGATTCACCAGCTGGACTGGAGAGTAACCTTGAAACTGACCCTTGGACATACCAGATTAGTATAGGGAACTGTTTTTTTACTGATCAGATTAGGGAAGGGAACTGATTTTTCATTTGATCAGGAAAGACCAATCGGGAGCCTAATACTTATGAGAAGTCAAGGAAGGTGTAGTGCTTTAGTTAGTTAGTGTTTTCTTATAAGAGCTGAGCAAGTGCAGGGCTTTAGAAAGAGAATAGAGTGATTACTTTGAGAGTTTGAACAGTTCTAAGGGAAAAAGTGAAGAGCAGACTTCGTGGAGCCTGGAATAGTTTAAACCTGTTTAGGCGGTGCTGCCCGACGCTGCTCAGTGCGCAAAACAGCGCAAAAAGAGAGTTGTAGAATTTTAAGAGAGAGAGAGATCAAGGAGTTTAGAATTGACCCAAAATGGCCAATAAAACTACAGCTTCTAGGTAGTAACCACTCCTCCAGGGACAGGCAGGCTCTTCAGTGTTAACCACTCCCACTGGTGAACACAGAGACTTCCCTTTAGCCCAAGCAAGCACTGGCCTTCTAGAAACTTCCAAACAGTTCAGAACAGCAAATCTGTAACTGAACTTTCTTAACTTTCAGAAAGTGGGAAAAAAGCAAGATTTTTTTGTTTTTTTTTTGTTGTAGTTTAAAGGTAGCAGAGATACACAAGCAGCAAAATAATCACAACAGTGCAATAAATGACCCCACACTTGAGTGCTAGGTCAAAATCAGGTAAAATACAGTTTTTAGAGAAAAAAATGATTTTAAATTAAGTGCAACACAGGAAATGCAGTAAACAGGCTCTAGATGTGTTCCACGTACTGTTACTGTTACAGATATAAACTTTAGCAAGCCGGAAAATGCCAAAAAATAGGTGGCAAAGCAGTAAAACTTAACAAAAAATCAGAAGAAAATACTTAAAATCACAAAAGTGGCTCCTTTTCTTCTCTCAGTGTTTTCTCCCCTTGGTAGGTGCTTCAGCAACAACTAGCAAGCCTGAAAAGATGCCAAAACCATGAGGCAGCTGGGTTTTAAGAGAGAGAGATCAAGGAGTTTAGAATTGACCCAAAATGGCCAATAAAACTACAGCTTCTAGGTAGTAACCACTCCTCCAGGGTCAGCCAGGCTGTTCAGTGTTACCCACTCCCACTGGTGAACACAGAGACTTCCCTTTAGCCCAAGCAAGCACTGACCTTCTAGAAACTTCCAAACAGTTCAGAACAGCAAATCTGTAACTGGACTCAGTCTTCAGCTTCTTCTGATTCCCTTATTTGATGACTCAACAATTGTCTTGACTGTACTCAGTTTCATCCCACGTGCCTTTAGTTTTGCATTCCATTCTCCTATAATTTTCTGAAGTCCTTTTTCAGAGTCTTCTTGTAAAGCCATATTGTTTGCATATAGCAGCTTTGTTGATCTGTCTCCTCCAACCTGTTTGCTAATGTAGTCCATCACAAGTACAAACATCAGTTGACTCAAAGATGAACTCTGATATACACTCACTCCCACTTGGACCCCATCTGTGAGTCTGAACACTGTACTTGTCTCATTGGATCTTTGTTCGTGTACTGCACTAATTCTACCAATGATTCTGGACATCAAACTATCACAGGACTGTTTATGTTAGCTTTCTTGGGTCCTTGTTAAATGCTTTCTCAAAGTCTGGGAATGTCCAGTTTAACTCTTTCCTCATCTCTAGCTTCTGTCTCACTGCAATCATCAGGTCAGCTGTGCTACTTTCTGATCTGAATCTGAGCTGTTCATTGCCCTTCTTATTTTTTACTACAATATGTGTATTTAATAATCACCCTGTCCAGCACTTTCATACAGGAGCTTGATACCTCTGAATTATCCACAGGTGTGAAGGTCCCCTTTGCTCTTACCCTGGCACTAGAATGTTTATTATCCATTCATTTGGGGTACCCCTTTCTCTCCATGCTGCTATGCAATCCCTCTGGAGTCTTTTCTCTGTTAACTCACCAAACTTCTCGATCATATCTGCTGTGACCTCATCTGAGCCTGCTGCTTTCCCTGATGTAACTTTTTGTAGTGCTGTTCTTTCTTCTAGGGGGGGCTCTTCTTCCTCTTTCATTGTAGGCTGTGTATGGGGCAGTACAGCTTCTGTGGTGCTTTCTTTTTTCAGAAGCTGCTGAAAGTACTCCACCTGTGAGCAAATCCCCACATAACTCCTATGGACTGGTGAGCACATTGTTGATTGCATCCTTTATGAAGTATGTCTGATGATTATGGTCTTTATCTTTCTGTCTTTGCCTTGCCACCTGATAGAGTTTCTTTGCACCATCTGCTGATTCACTTTCCAGAAGCACAGATATCCATATTAAAATCATATCATCAGCATTAACACAAATAATCATTTTGGTGCCTCCCTTTATTCTTGCTCTGTTCACTTCACTGAAAACTCACTTGACTGAAACTCATTTTGTTGAAAGTTCTAAATGGCCTTTTCCCCACTGTAGTGTGACCCTGGAATTAGTATATAAAGTAAAGGGGGTGTGAGGGGCACAACCACACATTGGTGGGTGTGGGGAGTGAAGCCCCCCCACATATCTTGGTTATATATTCTGTTTTGGAAACAGTTATTTATTGCACTTGTAAGTATTACTGTGTATAGTTTAAAATGTTTATATGTGGGGGCTATGCCCCCCCCCAATGTTGGGGGCTGTGCCCCCCACACCCCCTTACTTTACATACTAACTCCAGGGTCGCACTACAGTGGGGAAAAGGTCATTTATGACTTTCAACTAAAAGAGTTTCAAAGAAATGAGTTTTCAGTGAAGTGAGCTTTCAGTGAAGTGGTCCTAGTAATTTAATTTTCAGTCAAGTGAGTTTTCAATCAACTGTAGTAGACCCATATATATATATATATATATATATATATATATATATATATATATATATATATATATGATTTACCTTCAGTTGTTTGACTAAAGCGAATGTTGACATCCTGAAGGTAAACACTCTACATCGAAAACAGAAATGTTGACTTCCTAATATGTATGCACTGAGATCGCTTCTCTATCCATGATGCAAATATGACTTAAAAAAACATAAGCAGAAACAACATCCCTCCACACCCCTTGCTAATTATATATACTGACTCCAAGACTGCGCAGTCCCCGGGGGGGAAAGGAAATATTCCCCTACCAGGGGATTGTCGATCTTGCACACCTGTCAACTATCTGTATAGTCTTAAAGGGCCTGAGAGCAAAATCAGCCTCACTGCCAATGACCCTAACACAGAAGAAACATAGATTGATGGAAGGGCAAGTTTTCAAAGGCACCTGATGTTACTGGAACAGTGAGCTGTAACGTTTGTAGAGAACTACACATGTTTATATAGTAATTTTATACACAGAGGTTAAGCTAAAGTGATCATGTGTATGCATGTATGTATGTATTTATTTGTTTGTTTTGCCTTTAGCGATTGGGTATGTGCTATGATCCATGGCTCCTTTTCAGGCATGTGCTGGGTCTTAGACAAAATGCCAAGGAGTATTAAATACATGAATGACTAAAATGGTTGAAACTTTAATACACTTTAAAATGAATGACACTAAACAAACAACTGGTAAGTGCTTTTATTCCATACATAGAACTCTTCATCAGGCCAAGTTGCTGCAATTCAAAACACAATTAAATAAATGACTAAAATCACATGACTACTGCCTTAATGAATTAACCCTTTCCTTATCAGTGCTATTTTAAAATTCTCCCGATCATTAATCCAGGAGAAGTGCAAGCATTTAGCCTTACCTGCCAACAATATTCTTTCCAGTCAAGCTCATCTTCAGCATCCAATCTTAAATTATAATTAAATACTTGATAAATGACTAAAAACTTGAAGTGGACTTTGCTCACATCTTTTATATGGAATTAATTATTAAATTTCAGCAACTTGGTCTGATAAAGTTCTAAGTATGGATCGAAAGCACTTACCAGTTGTTTGTTTAGTGTCATTTTAAAGTGTATTAAAGTTTCAGCCATTTTAGTCATTTGTGCATTTATTATTTTATCATTGCAGTTTGGCAGTGTTCATGTGGGGGCTTTTGAAGTGTTAAAATGTCAAAGAGAACAGATTCCATACAGAGGTGTGATATTGCTTATAATGGTTGCAGACAAATTGCAATATGTATAATAATGACAGTTTAATAGCCACAGATATTGAAGTAGACAAACTACATACAAAATATGCATTTTAAATTATAAGAATATGAATGAATTACTAAGACAGAACTGTCACATGATATCATAGAGTGACCTTAGCTGAAAAGTGACTTAACTGATGTAATGATGAATAATAACTTGCAAAACCACTACTGGCACAACAAATCAACGAAACGAGGAGCCACCAAGCTGAAGGATGCAAATGCAGATTGTAGCACAAAACGTAACTTTAATGAACCAAAAAAACAACAAATGTGAAGAGCTTTTTTAATTTAGCATTAATTGAAATTAGTATTGGTATAAAAAGAAGTGATGTCAGTGTTTTGTAACGGTCTGAAGAAGTTTAACAGGAGTTAAACGAAAAGCGCTTCACATTTGTTGTTTTTTTGGTTAACTGATGTAATGTCAGCTAGAAGTCTTGCTATTAAAATAAAATCAGATATTCTATGACCTACAACGGGGCTGTAATTTTAAAAGACATGCAGACAGAAAGCATTAAGTGGTATTGATGCTATCCCTGGATATTTCTAAGATGTTAGAATTACAACCTATGTTTGAATATAACAAGTCACAGAATCTGAAAGATATACTGTGCTATAGGAATGACTTTTCAAAGATAGTGAGCAGAGTACAAACGTGGATGTTGGGGACTTTTCTATGTTTCAGCTGCAGGTACTTTTAACTATATTATGAAAACAGACATGCTTTAGAGCAGAACCACACCCACAGACTCAAAAAGCATGTTTATTTTATCATGGTTTGGTGTTTCCTACATTTTAACACCACTCTGGGACTATTTACAGTTTTTTAAATATTTCTATACATAATTTCTGAGCCTGACCACATGGAGTCTGGCATCTTGAAGTAATTCTGATTATTTAGTCTGCCTCTAGGTATCCCAAAATGCAGTGCTCATCTGTAAAAAGTTACATTACGCAGGCATCTTTCTTCCTAAAGCTCCTGTCACTGCATTCATTTTACATGCATACACTGCTGTCTTTCAGTCAGTTAGTTTTAAGTAATATTTCATGCCGTTTAATGACTACTTAAAACACAAACAGTGGAAATGCCACAGAACAGACTTTCAAAGTGCTTTTACTGCTGCTTCTTTTTAGAATGGCTAAACTGCATTTTTTGTGAAGCCTGAATTGTACTACTTTGACTCATCTCCCATCCCCCTTCACACCTAACTTCCCTAGCTGTCAAAGTGCTAAGGGTAATTTGAGCTGCTACCTGCTGTGATTAAAAACTCACAGCAGGAACTTTGACTCATGTGCTGTTTCTTTATTCTAGCCTTTACTTTCTGTATTGGTAGGGGAAGGACCAGGGAGCTGTCACATCACAGCATGGGTGAGTTTTTAGAACAGTCATGGTGATGTCAGTTTGGGGAGGCAACCGACCAGAAAACTACCTGTATTCAGTGGCCTTGATGACATGAATGAATTGGCTACTGCAGCAAGGGCAGGGTAAAGATTTTTGAAAGTGAAACCACCACAGTACAGTAAGGTACTGTTCTAGTGGAGAGAAACAGTCAATTTAAAATATTTTAAATGCTGTGCTGTTGTTTATTCATAGCAGGGGCAATAAATAGGGAGAACAATGACAGAGAAGTTGAGCATTTAATAATAGAATCCCACTGTTGTCCTTTAATGTCCATCAGTAGGTATCAAGTATTATCTGCAAGCATTCAACATATCCAGCCTGTGATGCATCTTGTCTATAGATATGTAATAGGATGCGAAAGATGAGAATATGTCAAAATGTCAGATATTAAAACATATATTTCCACTATTACTTTATTTAAACACATCTCAGAAAGAGGCAATAAACTTGCTTTTGCATTTCAGGTTACTGGAGTATATAAAACTGAATGAAAGAATGGATGACATTAGCAGTTTGACAGGATATAAAGAATACAAAGAACATCTGGATTTTACATTCTTCAAAGCTGACTACCATCTTGGTATTATGGAAAAAAACTAATATTCAGACTCAAGACTTTAAGTCATTGATTGACAATAATTTAAATTAAATTGAAATGACAGTATGACATTTTATTTTATTATACAATAATATGCATTTATTATGCCTGTTTCTTAAAAAATTGAGAGAACTCATTGTGTGAAAGCTTGTATATTAGAAGTTTTTTTTTACATTTTGTATCTTTCTAGTAAACTACTACAGTGTGGGTTACCTGAGCTGTTTTTTTTTTAATTTAAAGCCTGCCTGAATTACCAGAATTGGTTCTACCTGCTATAGAGCTGTGTCTCCCTCCCCCTTTGGAAGTGCAAATAAGAAGAATAAGAAACAAACAGTATGTTTATTTGATGCCAGCTTAATAACAAAATAATGTACATATCTATTGTTTGCTATTTCAGGAGGGTTTCCCCTACAGTTGGTTGAAGATAGTTCTAGTTTGAAACTCCCCAATTGCTTTTATTTATTAACTTTGTTTGGTTAGCGGAATAGTCTGACCAGTCCTTGCAAGACCCATTTTCAATGGAGGCCTGAGGAGTAAAGCTCCAAAATGCAAGACGAATTATATTTAAAATTAAAATTTAAAATAATGTAAAGGAAAACATATGAAGTACAAAAACTGTACATATGGAAAAAAGGTTTGAAAGAAGAGCTGCATCACTCTCTATAAAATAAAAGAGAATTACTACATTTACTGTATTTTGGTTTATCTTTGAAGCATTTGGAGAAAGATTTAATCTAATAGCAATAGGAATGGAATCCAACTTCTTAGAAATATTAGAAATATAAGTGGAATAGAAGGAATCAGTGAAGCAGTTGTATGATTTTTGTAAGAAGAAGTAAGTTTGTGACTGCAAAACAGAGAGTCTTGAATGGGAGTACCATTGTAGCACAGAGTTAGAAGGTTATTTATCAGGAAGGAAGAGAAGAGAATGTTATGAACAAGTTTGAAATGTGTGAAACTTAGATCGTTTGAGAAATCAAATCATTTAATTGTCTGAGGGCTAAACAGTGGTGTGTTGAATTGGGCATCTTGGTACCAACTTTTGCAATGATATTGTAAAATTGTTCTAATTTTTTAATTAATATTGTGTTAATGTTTGTAAGGACTAGACATGTATAAAATAAATTTGGAAGGAACTAGGATAAACAGTGATTTTATAAGTGCTTGCATTGAGAATGTTATTGGTTCTACAGAGAAGACATGCTTTTTTATGTTTTTTAACTAAATTTTTGAATTTGAATATCAGATTGGAGTTGACCATCTTGGCTAGTGCCTAGAAGTTTAATTTGGGAGTTTGCAAGCCAGGTCTCAATGGGGGTAAATGATTCTTAACGAATAGCTTGAAGTGGTGACGGGAAGAAAGTAGAATAAATCAGGGTAGAACATCATCATACTGGATGAGAGTAGCATGCGATGAGGAATAAACAAGGCTATTGATGAACAAATGAAATAATAAAGGCTCATGGCTAGCTTCTTGTGGAATAGTGGTTGATAGTGGCATATATGAGGAGACGGATGAGTGCAATTTTACTGTGTAGGCATGGTTAGTGATATAGTTATTAATTCAGTTAAGGACTGAAGAGGAGAAACCTAAATGTATAGATTGTGAAATAATTTAGGATATGACAGAGTGCCCGATTTCAAAGGATATGGATGAGATGGGCTTGTCTTAATTTCTTTTTTGATAAATAGCATTAAAGAAGGGTAAACAAGTAGTCCCTGTACTGTAGTTAGGGTGAAAGCCATGCTGTGTAGGTAAAAGTAGATTACTGTGCAGGAGAAAATGAAGAACCAGATTGTAAATACATCTTAACAGGATTTTAGACAGAGGTGAAATTATAGTAATAAGATGGAAGTTTGGCATTTCTGTGGAATTGTCACCTTTATAAAGAGATAAAATAAAAGTTTGTTTCCATAATATGGGAAAGTGGCTTCAGATATATAAATAAGATATTGTAGCCCAACTCTGTCACTTAGCTCTGTGTACCCATGAAGCAAAAAGAAAGAAAATTAGACATACAGTGAAATAATTTATTGGTGAGGTTGAGAGAAGAGATTACAAAAGCTGGCTTGGTAAGTAAGAACATCATTGATGACAGACAATATGGACTATTAGAGGAAATACCATTTTAATAAACGTTGAAAAATGAAAAGTAGAACAACTTTAACAACTTCTAGTCTGTAGCTCAACTATTGTTTGCAACTTGAAATTTTTACAAAGAAAATAAAAAACTCTATAAACACAGCAGTTCAGTGCAGTGGAATATGACATGTGATCAAAGCTAAAAACTAAGATAAATAATTATTTGCAAAACAACTACTGACTATTGGGAATATGAAAATCATGCATAATAGCTTCCACTGGAAAATGCTGCTGATTTTGTTTTGATTTTTATACTAGCACTGAGAATGATGTATGTATTATGGTAGCAGACTGGCTGCAAGTGAAATGTTTACTTCTGCTGCTCAGTTTTGTTTTACATCAGTTTTATCTCAAATTCATTTCACCTGAAGTTTGTATTCGATACATAAAGTAAATGCACTGTTGAACATCTAGTCTTAGTTAGTTTTGTTGGCTGTCATGTTTTTGAAGTACTTATCTTACCTAACTTACCTGTTCTGTTTGCTCCATTCAGTCCTTGGCTCATTCCTCATTTTAGCCCTTGGGATTTCTGATGTCCAGGCATTCTGCTTGTCTCAGAAGACAACTGGCTGGTCTCTTTGTGTTGCTGACATTTGTGGTTTCTGCCTTGATTGGATCTATCTTGGTCTTTGGCTGCTGGGCTGCTTGTTACAGTTGGTCCATGGAGATTTTGATCTAGCAACTTCCAATGTTTAGTTCCTGACTGGATAGATTTTGTGCTTGAACAGATTTAGAAACTGATAAATTCTGTGGTACCAAGGAGGCAACAGTATTCCAAACTCAAACTTTATTAGAACAAGTTTACTGCTTTAATTCCGTACATCACATAGAACGTCCTCAGAACTAAATCTATCAATAATGACATTTCTTTCATACATAATTAAAATCACTTGATACAATGCTAGACCAAACCTATCAATTAAAACTGATTGCAAAGTAAAACCACACACAAGGATAAAAATAAAAATAGCAATAAACTAAGTGGTGTTATAGTATTTCAACTTTAAAACAGAATTAATAGCCATTGAATCATTCAAACCTGGAAAACATGTTGCATTAACTAAAATTTGAAATTTGAATTCACATTTATTAAGACGTTCTTCTATAACAAAACCCCCTTTGTCTTTCGTTAGTTTCTACATAACTACAAAAGCAAAATTGTGGTCTTTATTTTCTTGCATGTGTCTGAAAAGGGCATTTGTGGTCTTCGATTTTTATATATCCTGCATGTGTTCATAAATTCGATTCTTAAGCATCCTCTGGGTTTTCCCTATGCAAAAAGCAGGACACTTAGAACACAAAGCTCTATACACCACATTTTTTGACTCACAACAATAATGCCGTGTGATAAAATATTATTTATTTCTAATAATGGCAGTACTAGTTACCAGAATGTTTTTGCATTGTGTGCAATGGCCTCACTTAAACATACCTAGGGGTCTGTTACTAACTGGTTGATTTTTCCTAGAACTCTCCAGTAATGTTTTGAATGACCTATCTTTCTTATAAATCAGCATGGGCTTATTACCTACTTTCTTAAGATTTGTATTATCTACTCAAAAGATCTTCCAGTTCTTTATCAAACAATCACCTATGGCTTTACTATCCAAGTTGAATGTCGAAATAAATGCTCTATTATGAGTAACCTTTAAAGTGCTAGTGTTGTTTTCATCCATGATATGTACATTAATGTTTGCACTCAGTATAGGACAATAAATATCATGTATTCTCTTGAATACTACTTCGTCCCTAATTTCTGTTAAAAATTCTTGGGGGTATCCTCTCCTAGAAAACATACCTAACAATACCTCACAGTCTACAAGCAAGGTATCTAAATCAAACACCATTCTTGTCAGCCTTACTAGCTGCCCTTTTATTACAGACTTTTTTCTGGTATGTAGAATGTCAACTATGAAAGTGGAGATAATTGTTAGAGAAAGTAGATTTTCTGTAAATAGTAGAAACAAATCTAGCCTGTGCTCTATCTTTTTTTTTTATTTCCACATCTAAATAATTGACACTTTCAGTTTGAATTGAATAACTAAACTTAAACAATTCCACAGTATTATTAATGAATTCCAAACATTTACTTAATTTATCAGTTGTGTCTCTCCACAAAGTAAAGATGTCATCCAAAAACCATATGTAACCTGACCAGGAGTCACTAAATTAAATTTTAAATAAATAATTTTCCTCTCAGTAGGCCATGATCATATTTGCAAAAGCTGGGGCACAGACAGCACCCATAGCTACTCCTGTAGCTTGTCTAAAATATTGTTTGCCAAAATATATGAAGTTGTTTTTTAATACCAACACCATCAGAGTTACTGCCACATATATCTTATCTGTGTCTGTTTCTTCTATCCCTTTAACTGCTCTTCAAACAATTGCAACCCCAGCTTATGTGGTATTATTGAATATAATTTTTTTACATCAACAGTGACAAAGATGACATTTTCATCCAACTGTAATTCAGTTATTAAGTCTAAAAATGGTATGCATCTTTACAAATATGACTTATTCTATTAACAGTACTCTTCTTGGTTTTAGATAAATAAAAACTTTTCTTTTCCCTTGGTTTTGACAAGATGCACCTTATATCATGTTCACACATTTGTTTTCAAACATTTGCATCTGAATATTCAAGGGTGGATTGAAACAACTAGGATGTCTTAACTTCAGCATTCTGTTGCTATTATTTTTTTCAGGACACCATAAGGCTAGATTTAATTTCCTTATAGACAGTTTCAAATCTAAAATTGTCTCTACTAAGTTTACCCTTCTTGCTGGAACAAAGAAAAGCCCTTTAGCTAACACATTAACATGAACTTCAGTAACTGTTTTATCTGAATAATTAATGGCTGTTAATTCTGTTTTTAAGTTGAAATACTATGATGCCACTTAGTTTATTGCTATTTTTATTATTGTGTGTGGTTTTGGTAGGTTGGGTCTAACATTGTATCATGTGATTTTAATTATGTATAAAAGAAGTGTCATTAATAACAGATTTATCTTTAAGTAAAGTCTATGTGATATATGAATGAAAGCACTAAAGTTATTCTAATAAATTTTGAGTTTGGAATACTGTTGCCTCCTTCTTGGTACCACAGAATTTATCAGTTTGTGTTTGGTGTGTTTCTGTGGAGTATTTAATTTTTTTCAAACAGATTTAGGCTTTGATGACAGAGCACTTGTTTTGCAGTATGTTTGTCCTATGGGGGCTTCCTTATCTGTACCTGGACTGAGGGATGTGTTTCTGTTTTGAAGCACTTAGGGAATAGCTTGACAGGGTCTTAAAATTTACTTGGATAACTTAGATGACTATAATGTCATTTGCACTAGATTTACACTGATTTATAGTGGTTGGGTGGCTCTTGAGGAGCAAGGGTTTCATCTCTGAAGCACTGCCCTTAATTTGCAATCTACATTTCATCATATGGTGTGATACTAGTAATATGGAGGTACTTTCAAGTACATTGTAACATATTTTTATTATTGTTTTAACTTTATATAGTACTTCATAAATTTAGACTTAGATGGACATTTGGACAATTAGTTCTAGGCACTGGATCTTGTCCCTAGACATTTGTTTGCTTGATTATTTTCATATTTTATATTTTTGTATCTTAAAATTTTTCATTGAATTTACAAAGGAGATGATTTTTTTTGAGCTATGATACAGAATTGGAATTGCTTAGACATGGTAAGGCCTTGCTGTGTCTAATAATGGTGGCTGCCAAAAAAATGCAATGACTAGAAAATGGAAATCAAAATATAAACCAACTATACTTGAAGTACTGAATATAGTAACAGAGATAAAACAAGTGGAATTGAGATCTTTAGAAAGGGGTAGGAGCAAACTACAAACAAAAATTGTGGGAACAATACATACAAGGGAGGAATGAGGTTTAAAAGTAGCAGGACTTAAATGAGCTATGAGTGAGAAAAGTTGGGTGGATTATAAGTGATGTATAATGTTTGCAACAGGGAGTGTGTCAATATGGTTTGTGATGTAAAATGCTTGCAACTAGGATTGTGTTGGTGTGGTTTGTTTCCATTTATATAAATGCATGATTGTCTATGTAGTATGTGATGGTTTAATAAAGATGTTTCTTGTTTGAAAAAGGCAGGGATTGAATAATTCATGTAATAATGCTTGGGTTATATGATATATAGCAATATATGTGAAGTATAATGTTTGTTATGTTAATATAGCTTGATTACTCTTATATGAAGTTAAATTTGCATATGTCACAAGTGACAATTTAATAAAGGTGTTTGAAAAAACGTTCATTGAATTTTATCAATTTCAGTTTATTATTTGCAATTGTAAATCTGACTCTAACATTATTTTTACATTACTAGTTTTTTATGTTTACTTAATTATGAACTTATACATTTTACTTTGCTTAAAATGACTATTTCATATTCTCTGGACCACCTTTTAGTTCTTTGTCCCTTTCCAAAATATATGCTTTCTCCTACTGTTAATGACAATTGTTAAAAAGCATGTATTAGTAGAAGACATAAGGCATTATAATTTTCCAAATTGCATTAATTCTTATGACCCTGGTAACATTCTAGTAAAAACTAGGAGGCGTGACTTAAATGCCCTGAACCTGCTCTCAGACAGCATTCCTTAATACCTGTTTATTTATTTAATACACCTTTTAATAACACATTAACACTTGCTGTCTGTTTTAATGCATGTTGTGTTGTAAGCAAGGGAACTGTTTTATTTGATGCAGTTTGTAATTATGATTTGTTACAGAGATGAGGCTTAATGACAACCGTGGTTCTATCCTTTCTGCATTAGTTCCTCCTGCCTTTAAGAGTTTTCACTACTTCAGACCCACTTGTTTAGCAGGTAGTGTTACCATCATTTATCATGATAGCCTGAAGTTTAATAAAGTCTTTACAGGGTCACATAACTAATCTGAATTTTCTTTAGGACATTGTTCCTCATTTGTGTGTCTTGTCATATATCATCTTCCAGGCAAATATCGGCTATTTTTACAATCACTGGTAGACCTTTTTCTAATTCACATTAACATACACGTGTTGGTTAATTACTCATGATTTTAATATTAGAGGTGATGATATGTCCATAAATTTTGTTCAAGAATTCTTATCTATTATGAAAGGATTTGGATTCAGACAACACACTGACTCTCCATCACATCTTCAAGGTCATGTTCTTGATATTGTCTTTCAGCTTGAAGTTTCTGTGTCAAATGTTTGATCAGTCCTGTAACTTTGTCTGATAATTCTGTTGTTATCTTTAACATTATGTCTCCAGTTCTCTGTCCATTGGAAGTTTCTTTAGTCTCATGTCAAAGGACCATTGCAGTTTCTTTAGTCTCATGTTAAAGGACCATTGCAGTTTCTTTAGTCTCATGTCAAAGGACCATTGCAGTTTCTTTAGTCTCATGTCAAAGGACCATTGCAGTTTCTTTAGTCTCATGTCAAAGGACCATTGCAGTTTCTTTAGTCTCATGTCAAAGGACCATTGCAGTTTCTTTAGTCTCATGTCAAAGGACCATTGCAGTTTCTTTAGTCTCATGGCAAAGGACCATTGCAGTTTCTTTAGTCTCATGGCAAAGGACCATTGCAGTTTCTTTAGTCTCATGGCAAAGGACCATTGCAGTTTCTTTAGTCTCATGGCAAAGGACCATTGCAGTTTCTTTAGTCTCATGGCAAAGGACCATTGCAGTTTCTTTAGTCTCATGTCAAAGGACCATTGCAGTTTCTTTAGTCTCATGTCAAAGGACCATTGCAGTTTCTTTAGTCTCATGTCAAAGGACCATTGCAGTTTCTTTAGTCTCATGTCAAAGGACCATTGGAAGTTTCTTTAGTCTCATGGCAAAGGACCATTGCAGTTTCTTTAGTCTCATGGCAAAGGACCATTGCAGTTTCTTTAGTCTCATGGCAAAGGACCATTGCAGTTTCTTTAGTCTCATGTCAAAGGACCATTGCAGTTTCTTTAGTCTCATGTCAAAGGACCATTGCAGTTTCTTTAGTCTCATGTCAAAGGACCATTGCAGTTTCTTTAGTCTCATGGCAAAGGACCATTGCAGTTTCTTTAGTCTCATGGCAAAGGATCATTGCAGTTTTTTTAGTCTCATGTCAAAGGACCATTGCAGTTTCTTTAGTCTCATGTCAAAGGACCATTGCAGTTTCTTTAGTCTCATGGCAAAGGACCATTGCAGTTTCTTTAGTCTCATGGCAAAGGACCATTGCAGTTTCTTTAGTCTCATGTTAAAGGACCATTGCAGTTTCTTTAGTCTCATGTCAAAGGACCATTGCAGTTTCTTTAGTCTCATGGCAAAGGACCATTGCAGTTTCTTTAGTCTCATGGCAAAGGACCATTGCAGTTTCTTTAGTCTCATGGCAAAGGACCATTGCAGTTTCTTTAGTCTCATGTCAAAGGACCATTGCAGTTTCTTTAGTCTCATGGCAAAGGACCATTGCAGTTTCTTTAGTCTCATGGCAAAGGACCATTGCAGTTTCTTTAGTCTCATGGCAAAGGACCATTGCAGTTTCTTTTGATTCTTTTCTTTCTCTTCTCCATGCATTTCATCTTTCCTTACCTGATTATTTGGATGAACTTACTACCACTTATAACTCTTTGTTAGTATCTTCTCTTGATTACTTGCCCCGCTCAGCTCCAGCTGGTAAACCTCTCTCCTTGAGAACCTTGATTTAGTCTTTCTCTTCTATCCTTAAGGAAGGCCAGTTATAGAGTAGAGCATAGATGGCATGAAACAGGTGGCCTAGAAGACAAACTTATCCTTGATAAACATGTTACCTGCTATCACTGTAAAGTTAAACATGTTAAATTGCTCTGTTTTTCTAAACAAGTCTCTCTCACTGCAAATCATCCTTCTGCTGTTTTCAAACTGGTTGGCCATCTTTCTCATCCTGGTTGTTTGAACACCAGATATTCTTTTTCTGTTGAAGAATGTGAACTAATTGCCCACTACTTTTCTGTTAAAATTCTTTTTATTCAATCCTCTGTGACTTTGTCTACAATTTTCTTTTCATTTCATTTTGGTCATAGGGTGGATTCTTTTTCGTATATTTGGAAAGAGTTCACCATTCCTGACATTGATGACCTGAACAATATGATTTCTAGTATGCATAACACTACTTCTTCCTTGGACCCATGTCCCTCTTGGTTTGTGGTGGCATCGCTTGAGGTCATTGGTCCATTAATTCTTAAGATCATCAACTCCTCTCTTAAGTCTGATGTGCTCCCAACATGCTTAAAAGAAGCTTTGGTAATGCCAATCCTTAAAAAGGTTGGACTTGATTCAGATGATCCCAATAACTATCATCCTAGGAGTGTACCTTAAACTGGATCAGGTTATCTTAGATCACATTTCAGTCTGGTTTTACAGCAAGACAGAGTACTGAGACTGCTCTAACAAGAATATTTAATGATCTCATAACTGTAAGAGATCAGCATAATTATTCTATCTTGGTCCTTTTGGATCTCTCTTTGGCCTATGACTTAGTAAACTATTCTATTATTTTAGACAGATTAGAGTACTACTGTGGCAAACCCGCGGTGGTGGTGCTGTGGTAGCGTTGTCACCTCACAGTAAGACGCTGTCCGGTTCGACTCTCAGCTAGACCGTCTTCTGCGTGGAGACATGCGTGAATGGGCGTACCTTCGTTGAAGGTTGTGTGTCAGGGCTGGCAACTTGGCATGTAAAAATCAACTGCTAGTCATTAGCGGACTGGAGTTCCACTGTGGCCACCCCTAACCGGGAAAAGCTGAGAGACACAACAAAAGAGTACTACTGTGGCATTTCTGATGCTGTCCTGAACTTGTTTGCTTCTTACCTGACAGGTCACACTCAGAGGGTTGTGTCTGGTGTGAATTTATCTTCAGTCTACCCTCTGGATTGTGGGGTTCCACAAAGCTCTATTCTTGGTCCACTGTTAGTTTCCACTTCTCTATTGCCACTTCAAGACTTTCTACATTCAAGAGTTATTCAATATCATTGCTACACTGATGACACACAGCTTTCCCTCTTGTTCCATCAGGATTCAGTGTCACGCTTTAACTGCTTTTCTTTTTTTTTTCAAAACAGGTTTATTGTTTTAACATATAAGAGAAATATCATAACAATTTTATACAAGTAATTAAAATAGGTATTATTATAATATTCAACAAAACAACTAAAGTATTTACAAAGACATCCACTACAATCAGATCAATTAATTAAACTAAAATACCGTGCTATTGAAATTAGAATTTTTTTAACAAATTTTGTAAATTATCCCATACAATATAATATGATGTTTTTCTAGTTGTTCTCATTCTAATTGTGCTTATTTCCATATGGCACATTATATTCATAACATTTTTAAATTCATTGAACGAAGGAGGTGTATCTGAAATCCAATTTCTAGTTATTATTTTCCTGGCCACTGCTAGGATAGACCATAACAAGGGAAGCTTAATCTTTTTAACACATTGAGTTACAGGTGTGTTGAATAATATAAGAGACTTAGAAATAATGAAATTATCTGTAAAAAGAGCCTGCAAAAATTCATTAATTGACTTCCAGTATTCTTTCAACTTCATACAGTCATAAAGCATATGAGCCCAGTCAGCATTAATTTCTACATTACATCTCTTACATAGATTATCTTTATTATTTATTTTATTCATCATCAAAGGTGTATAAAAAAGATCTATGTAAAAATTTCCATGTATAAAGTCTCCAGACAATGGAAGATGTAGTTCTATAAGCAGATTCCAATATATATTGTTTATCTTGTTGAGTTGGTGGGTCCCCATTAATAGAGGTGAAATAATTCCAGTATGAATCTACACTGTAAAAAGTTTCTTGTCTGATAATTTTATGTATATATGAAAGTTTACCTTTATCAGAAACTTTATGCTGTAAATTTAATATCAAGTAATCAATCAGTTTTGGAATAGATTCTTTAACTGTTATAGACATTAGATCTATTCTATCAATGAGATGTTGTCTAAAGATCTGAACCTCTAACCAGCAAGTTTCTCTTAGATCAAATTCTTGTTTTAAGAAATCTAGATTTTTAACTTTATTATCAGATATCAGCTGATACCAGTACTTTAGATCATTATCTATAGCTAAATGAGCTCCTTCAGAAGTAGATGACATAAGCATACCCTGAGTATACATTATAGGGAATACAATAAAATTCCATTCCCTATACTTAGGGTGCATGAATATAAAGTTACGATAACTAATAATAATATTTAATGGGTAACAAACCATATGTTTAGGTGTAATAGGTGAAGTACAAAATTCCTTTAGCAACCACAACATGGAGTTATTTACAATCATATTTTTATGTGTTAAGGAGATTTTCATGAAGTGCATACTAATTAGCTCCCAATAATCTTTCCATTTTGTGATATATGACTGATCTATTAATAAAGTAATAACTTTTATAATAGAAGAGATAATATATAAATTAAAGTCTGGAAAAGAAATACCCCCTTGAGACCAGCTATTAGTATGTTTCTTTAATGCAATCCTAGGTCTATTAGGTGCCCATAAGAGATTTAACATTAGTGTATTCAGTTTCTTGATAATTATTTTTGTAGGTGAAAGTATTATTGATTGTATTAAGTATAAAATCTTGGGGAATATTATCATTTTAATAATTGTAAGTCTCTCCTCCATAGTAAAAACATATTATTCCAGGTATTAAAAGATTTTGTATATTAAGAAAACAGGTATTATAGTTATTATATATAATAGATTTAATATCTTTAGATAGTATTATACCTAAATAAGTTATCTGACCTGAATTGGGTACATATTTAGTAAAATCACTAATGAGAATATTTTTCGTGTATATATAGGTAGTATTTTAGTTTTTTCTTCATTGAATATTAAACCAGAAATACTTTTAAAATTCATCATTTTATCAAATAAAGACTGCATAGAAGAATTAGATCCTGCTGATGTAATTAGAACATCATCTGCAAAAAGTTGAATTTTTGATGTTGTATTTTCATCTGTTTCAAAACCCTCTATGTCAGTACTGTTTCTAATCAAATTAGCCCAAGGCTCCATTACTAAAGTGAATAATAGTGGAGAAAGTGGACATCCTTGCTTTGTACCTTTAAGAATGGGTATTTTTTGTGAAACATATGTTCCTACCTTAATATAAGCCAGCGTTCCTTTGTATAAATGCTCAATTAAATTTACAAATGCATCAGAGAAGTTTGTGCATTTCAGTAAGGTAAACAGATAGTCCCAACTTACTGAATCAAATGCTGAACCTATATAAAGACTAATAAGTGTTAAATCTTTCTTTTTCCTATTTGCAAAATCAATTAATGTTAAAGTTCTTCTTATATTATCAAAAGTATTTCTATTTACAATGAAGCCCGCCTGATCTATATCTATAATGCCGGGATGATTGTCTTCAATCTATCAGCAAAAATACTCATAAACATTTTATAATCAACATTAAGTAATGAGATGGGTCGATATGAAGAACATCTAGTTGGATCTTTATTAGGTTTTACAATTGGTGAAATAAATGTATATTGCCAAGATGGGGGGGTTATTAACTCAGTTTGGGCCAAAATAAAAACCTTATGTATTAATGAATATGTAGTTTTAGAAAGGATTTTATATATCTCTGGTATAATACCATCATTACCCGGTGCTTTGTTTGATTTAAGCTTATGTATTTGTGTAATAACTTCTGTATATGAAATACTCTTGTCCAATAGTTTAATCTGTTGTTTATTAAGCTTTTTATTCATGTTTGTGATTATAAACTCCTTTATTTTATCTTTAGGTTCCATGTTAATGTTGTTATGGTTAATCTTGTGAAAGTGATTTCTAAATTCATCCAGTATTTCTGGTATACTAGAAACATTCTTCTTTTTCCTTAGAGAAAAGATTTCTTTGATATGGTTTTGTTTATTCAATCTTTTTGTTTTATTTTTAAGTCTATGTAAGTATTTGGGGCTTATTGAATAAGACAAAAACTTGTATTTCTCTAAAGTTATTTTAACTTTATGAGTTAAAATTTCTTTGTATTTCTCATTTAGTTTGTTTATTTCTTCAATAACTTTCTTGTCCATAATACTTTTTTTATTATTATGTTTATAAGAGTCTAATTTACTTTGAATATCTAACAATTCCTTATCCCAAGATTTCCTTTTATTATTATACCATCTGATACTTTGTCCATATAGATATGATTTTAAGGCATCCCAAACATAGACAATGGAGACTTCAGGAGTATTATTTATGTCTAGAAAATGTTGTACTTCTGAAAGTATATATTCTTTATAGTCTTTTAGCTGAGTTAAGTATGCTGGTATCCTTTTGATCTGAACATTATGAGTATTTTTATCATGAATTCAAAAACAATTGAGTTATGATCAGATATAGGACATGAAATGATTTTGGAATTAATTAAATCTGTTACCATCTGGTTAGAAATAAAGACCCTATCTATTTTTGAATAAGTTTTGTTTCTGTTAGAAAAAAGGTGTATGGTAATGATTTTGAATCTATCTGATTATTAATATCATTCAAATGATAAGAATTAGCAAAATCATTTAAATGTTTTGCATTAGATGTAATTCTTCTTTTCCTTATAGTGGTAGTATCACTTTCATGTAGTATACAATTAAAATCACCAGCTAAAATAATATCCCCTATAGAGAATGATATGATCTTATCAATATGATGTTTCACTGTATTAATACCAATTCCAGGTATCCAATATACATTAATTAAAGTGTAAGTCTTCCCATTAATTTGTATTGTAACCATACAAAACATTCCTTTGTCATCCTGAAAAGACTTAATGGTTTTAGGAATGGGCATACTTTTATTCCATAAAATAGCCACTCCTCTTTTTCTGAGTGTGCTCTGAACTAACCAATACTGTATACTTATTAGTGGCTAGTTTATCAATATCTTTTTCAAGAGATGGGTTTCTTGCAGGAAGACTAGATTGGCCTTGTGTAAATTAATGTATCTTATTAGGCTTGCCCTTTTACACGGATTATTCAATCCATTAATGTTTAAAGAAATTCCTTTTAAAGATGTCATTTGGCATTTTAAAACTCAAGAATCTTATGATCGAAATAACAAATAACAAGATAAATAATGTTACATCTCCTCTTTTAGGTGTACCTTTAAATATAGCTGTATTTATTAAATCTCTTATGGGATTTTGTATAGGATTCAATTTTGTTTGTAGTGACAATGAGTGTACAAAATATATTGTGGATGTCAAAACTATATACATATAACAATGAACAAGTGAAAATAATGTAAGGATTAAACCTTGCATCCAGCCTGAGTTGAAAACTCCAACTTAGAGTAGTATTTACTACTCAAGTTAACCCCTACCCTAAGCAGCAGTACCTCAGCTACCACCTTATCAATTTAATACTAGTTATATTTAACTGAGGTTAACAGTTTTCAATTCAATTATCTATCAAGACAAAACTACACATTTGGTAAAACAGCATCATATAAACTAAAATAAACTTTTTTTTTAAAAACTGTTCATACTACTATATAGATCTATGTAATATATAACACTTGTATTCAAATAGCATTCAAATAATCTTGATGTTAGAAATCAAGAGGAGAGAAAATTAGGTTCTAACATTCATTTAAATCAAAAACTTTGGCTAATATGATTCAGACATTACATATATTAAGATGCATCTATTTTCTGTCATGTGAATACTATTAACAGCTTCCAAAAAAAAAATCTTGAATTGTTTGTATATGAGCATTTACTTAAACTCATTATTGTCAATAGAGTAAAATATTGTATTCATAAAAATGATTATAAATCATATTGCATAGTTATGCAAATTCTCAGAAACACTTGCATTATTAAAAAAAAAAAGCCATCACACACATACACACAGACACACACACACATACATACACACACACATACACATACACACACACACACACACACACATATATATATATATATATATATATATATATATATATATATATATATATATCTGATCTCACTGAGTTATGTCCTTGTTGAGCACTATCCTACTTGCTGTCCCTAGAATAAATCTGTCTGCTTTATAGAAAATAATGCACAGCAAACACATTTTAGTAACCAGATTTTATAATAATGCTAACCTACTGCTTTAAAATATATCACATGACATTTCTTCCAGAGTAGAATTATAAAATTGTTTATGCTTGTCAATCAGATGAATTAAATGAATTATAATAAAGTATATGTTTGGAACAGAAGTTTTTAACACAGATTATTATGCTGCTGTTAAGTAGATTTTCAAAAACATTTAAATAAATGTTTTATTTTCTATGCCTTCTAAAATAAGACATTTACTTACTACAAGAAACTACATCATTTAAACTCATTATAATTGACATTTTATGAATAGAGTATTTTTCCTGAATCTGTGGTGTGTCAGTATGATAACTAGGTCAGAGGTTATACTAACTGCTTTCAGTTTCTCTGTGAGAATTCTGTGAGTTGAAGCTTTTGAAGTAGTTCATGGACACTGTGCATGAGACAGCCCACATCCCAGATTGTCTCCCTTAACATTTTGCCGGGAAACTTATTAAAACTTGTGGCAAACATTCATTTTGTCAATAGAGTAAAATATTGTATTCATAGAAATTATTATAAATCATATTGGATAGTTATGCAGATTCTCAGAAACACTTGCATTATTTTATATATAAAAAAAAAGCCATCACACTTACACACACACATACACATACACACACACACACACACACACACACACACACACACACACACACACACATATATATATATATATATATCTGATCTCACTGAGTTGTGCCTTTGTTGAGCACTATCCTACTTGCTGTCCCTAGAATAAATCTGTCTGCTTTATACAAAATAATGCACAGCAAACACATTTTAGTAACCAGATTTTACAATCATGCTAACCTACTGCTTTAAAATATATCACATGACATTTCTTCCAGAATAGAGTTATAAGATTATTTATGCTTGTCAATCAGATGAATTAAATGAGTTATAGTAAAGTATATGTTTGGAACACAAATTTTTAACACAGATTATTATGCTGCTGTTAAGTAGATTTTCAAAAACATTTAAATAAATGTTTCATTTTCTATGCCTTCTAAAATAAGACATTTACTTACTACAAGAAACGACATCAGTTAGACTCATTATAACTGGCATATTTTATGAATAGAGTATTTTTCCTGAATCTGTGGTGTGTCAGTGTGATAACTATGTCAAAGGTTATACTAACTGCTTTCAGTTTCTCTGTGAGAATTCTGTGAGTTGAAGCTTTTGAAGTAGTTCATGGACACTGTGCATGAGACAACCCACATCTCAGATTGTCTCTCTTAACATTTTGGCGGGAAACTTATTAAAAACTAGTGACAAACATTCATTTAGTAGTGTAAATGCATGTAAACATGACAAAACCTTCACAATGTATTCCACACACCATTACAGCCTCTTACTTCTTTTCAGAAAGAGAAACAAATTGAATCACAGCTTGCCATTAAATCTTCAGATATTTTGACTGGTTATGAAACAAAACATTATAACTGACATATTTTATGAATAGAGTATTTTCCTGAATCTGTGGTGTGTCAGTGTGATAACTATGTCAAAGGTTATACTAACTGCTTTCAGTTTCTCTGTGAGAATTCTGTGAGCTGAAGCTTCTGAAGTAACTCATGAACACTGTGCATGAGACAGCCCACATCTCAGATTGTCTCTCTTAACATTTTGGCGGAAACTTATTAAAAACTAGTGACAAACATTCATTTAGCAGTGTAAATGCATCTAAACATGACAAAACCTTCACAATGTATTCCACAGATCATTACAGCCTCTATGTAAGTGAAATTAAGCCCAAAATTACCAACAAGCAATAAAACTCAACATTCTTCTCCCAACTCAATTTTCATACAAATCCTATTATTCACTGTGCCCACACAATCAAAAGCATTTCTATATATTAATAAAGAAAAGAAAAGAGAGTAGAAAATAAAAGGGAGTGAGGCAGAAATAAAAAAATGTAAGAGAAAGCTGTAAGAAGTATATACAATGGAATGTTACTTACTGTTTATATTAATAGAGTTAAAAATAAAACATATTATTTACTCTTATTTAGTTCTGATTATTATTAGTTAAAGCATAACAGATTATTTACAAACAGGCATAAGCAGTATAATCAAGAAAGTATAATTAGAAATAGCATTTGAAGAACTTATAAAAACTTTTACAAGGAATAAATATGTTATTATTCTATTAATGATATTTTCATTACTGTTCTCTCCCTGCCCTCCCCCACCCTTTACCCACTACATAATCTAAATAGAATGTCATTGTTTAAACAAAGAAAATAATAAAAGGAGAAGGAAAAAAGGTAAAGATAAAAAAATGTATCAAATTACTAACCTTACTTCTTTTCAGAAAGAGAAACAAATTAAATCACAGCTTGCCATAAAATCTTCAGGTATTTTGACTGGTTATGAAACAAAACATTTCTTTGCACATAGAGAATAACTTTGATTAAATATTTTCCAAAATATTTGTGGCTTTCTGGAAATGCAGGAACTATATTCAAAAAGATTAATAATGAACTAAAATGATGAGAGAGAAAAAAAAAACATATAACAAATCATTTGTTTTTTAGTCTCTTCTTCTTCTCTGAAGTCTTCCACGAAGCTTCAGTTGCCAATCTCTTTAATAAAGAACTAGCCCATTCCATTTCTTCTATTTTATCCAAAATCCTTTTTTCTTTGACAAACAGTAAAGCAGAGTCTAAATCATCGAAAACCTTAGGACCATCAGGAAGGAAGATTTTAAGCTTGGCAGGAAACAGAAGGTATGTTTTAAACTGTGCTTTTTAAGCTCCCTTATTAGTGGCAGAAAAACTTTTCTTTTAGCTATTACCATGGAAGAATAGTCATTGTCAAAATGCACAGTTGTCTCATTAATCTTAACAGGAGCTTTAGCCCAAGCAGATTTAAGAACCATCTCTTTATCAAAAGATGATAGAAATCTAACTATAACTGATCTAGGATATTTTTTGTTAGAGTTAGTATTAGCTATAGATCTATGCGCTCTTTCGATACCAAAAGAGAATGCTTCTGGTAAGTCTAAAGTTTTAGGGAGCCAAGTTGTTAAAAAAGAAGTAATATTGTTACCTTCAATATTTTCTGGCAGTCCAAAAATCCTAATGTTATTGCGCCTAGATCTATTTTCCAGGTCATCCAGCTTTGTTTGTAAATGTGTATTTTGTTTCAGCAGAAACTCAATGTTGATTTCCTCTTCTTGGATTCTATTTTCCATGTCATTCACAGCTTCTTCTATGCCTGTCATCTGGTTCTTCTGTTGTTGCAGGTCTGTATGTAACAGGTCTATTTGTTTTGTAGTTTTTCTATGAAGGTGTCTATTTTAGTATCCATTTTATCCATTTTATCAGTAAGTTGCTGGATTATAATTATCAGAGACTGAAGTTCTTTCTTGATGCTGGAGTCTTGAGAATTTGTCTTACTGGAACTCATTTCAGACTGATAAACTGACAGGAAAATTTCCACAGTGATTTCTGACAGGAATATTGTTAAGATTTCATTTCTTTTTTAGATATAGTTCAAGAACTATATAAAACAAACGTATTTAGAAAGAAAATTACTTCAAAAATTAATTTAAGTAATTAATTCCTGTCAGTGTAATGAAATTGGTGGAGCTGAAGAAATCTGCTGCTATCCTGTGTTCATCCTTGGCCACGCCCCTCCTTTAACTGCTTTTCTCATGACATGGAATTTATTCACAATGGATTGTCAGTAATGGGCTCAAACACATCACATCTAAAACGGTAGCAATGATTATTCATGCTGCTTTTGTGGAATGTTTCCCTTCCAGTTCTGACACCTGACATTCACTACTATGGCAATAATCTGAAATTTGTAAATAAGGTGCATGATCCTGGTGTAGTTCTTGACTGACTGATGGTTAAATACCATATCTCAGTGCTTGTCAAGCTGTCTTATTTCCATCTTTGGAACATTTCCTTTGTCAAGCATCTTATTCTTCCCAATGACCTTCCTAATGTGGTTCATGCTTTGATTTCCTCTCATTTAGACGTTTGTAACTCTTTTACTTGTTGGTCTCCCAGACTCTTAGCTTGCTGTCTTGAAACTTGTACAAAACTCTGCTGATTGTCTATTATCTGGTGTTTGAAGACATCATCATCATATTACATCTGTTTTACATACAGTACATTGGCCTCCTGTTAGATATCGCATAATTTAAAAGATTCTTCTTGTGGTGCACCTTTCTCTTCATAATCATGGTCCAGTATACTTGAAGGATCTTTTACACACATATATTTCATCTCATTCACTCTGTTCTAGCTCACAAAAAAATGTTCTTTTTATTCCAGCCTACTATTTGGACTCTTCAAGCATCCTTTCATTTAGTTATCAAGGTCCTGCATTATGGAATCATCTTTCAGGCTGGCTTCAAGAATTACCAAGCATTGCAAGATTTAAAAGTAATCTTAAAACTTACTTGTTTGATGTTGCTTTCTCATAAATATGTGTATTTATTGATGATATTTATTGTTAAGTTACTTGCACAGTTATTGGGTTCAAACACTTACATTTGAACTTGGACTAGCAGTGATTCAAAGCTTTTGGACTTTGTTTTGTTATTTACACATTTATACAACTGTGGAGTTCATCTATGTTAGTAAGTAAGGGGGTGTGAGGTGTTGTTTAATTTTGCTGAAGAGTCAATGAACTTACTGTTGATGAAACTCAGGGAAAGCTTTCAAGTGTGCATATGTGTGTATGTGTGTTATTTGTGCATGCTAGTGCATATATAGGTGGAGCTTAGTCTCCTTCTGTACAGCGTAGCATATGTTTTTTTTTTTAAGGAAGCCCAAAGTACTGCTATAATATCTAGGGGAGGCACAATGGCTTGTGCAGTTTTAGGAATACTCACCATGACAAAGCATGAGAATCTAGTAAACTAATACTGTCACAATTAACAGGTCCACGTACTCATCGAAGGTATCATGTTGTCAGTAATATGTATATTATTCTCATATAATTTAGGGAATGAAATGTGAAGATTTAAGAGAAGCTTCATGAAAAGCTAATGGAATGATATTATCAGTCATCTTTCACAAATGGGGAAAAACAAACAAAAAAAATGCAATTAACTTCAGACACAGTTTGAATAGTAATAGTATTAGTGTGCATGTGTGTGTGTGTGTGTGTATTTCTGCATCTTCATGTTTTTCCTTACCTTCTGAAACCCTTAAAAGGCTTGCTGCCAGCAGCTTGTCTAATTCTGTCTGTAAGAGTAATCATCATTGTTGACAATGGTATGGTTTCCACAGTGGCCATTATATAGCTCCATTATTCTCTGAACCTTGTAATGCTTACCTCCTTGTTTTGTGTTCAGGTCTGAAAGTCTAATTTTGTGAGAGAAAAATATAGCTTTACAGAAGCCCTGTATTTGTGAAAAGATCTTCTGCTTCCATTTTTTGTATAGCTGATTGTTAGAGAACTCACTCTGGATTTTCTTTGCCATTAAAAACCCCTTTCACACATGTCCGCATGACAGGCAGGACTGACTGGTTACATAACCTGCAACTAAACATCTGAGTCTTAAATAATCCACGTACTCGATATCCATTGTATGCTACAGCCAAACATACTTAATATAGTATGTACCTTGTTACTGCCATTTTAATAGTATGATATGGCTGATTTCCTCCTTGAGTGGTTGACTGTATTATCAGCTTTGTTGATGCAGGGTTAACAGCTGACATAGATAACATGGTAATATTTGCTAATCAGATTGTTGTTTCCCTGAAACCACCTTGTGCAATGTACAGTGTTGTATTATTTGTAGTTGCAATATTTGACTACATGTTAAACCAGAACTTATGTGAATCTTAACAGAGCAAAAGCTGCAAAAATAAGTAGGCAGGAAAAACACTTACACTGAATAATCATAAATATTCCACTGATTTTATTTATGCATTTACACCCTACATTAGTTTTCTGTTGACAGACCTTTTACAACCTCTGTCTGTTATGAACTCCTCCCCTTTCCACCTTTCTTCCTGCTTACGTGTTCTTTAACTCCTTCAAGCCTATAGCACTTTTTGTACACTTCCATTTCATGCACATAACTCCTTATGTCGTCCAGAACTTTTATGATCTGGCATCTTTACTGAAATGACTTATCAGCTAATAATATGCAGTATTAGAAAATGCAAGGATTTATTAACAAAATAACATTAATATTGTTAATCTAGTATGTCATGCAGTAGAGAAATTAACCACTGTTTGTCACTTATTCATATTTTCATATTTATGTTCATATTTTTAAAACTGAGAGCCCTACATGTTACTGAGGGGTGTGGTGTGAAATGCTATGGTGGGACACAGGAAAATTCATTGTTAATGTCCATTTATATAACACTATACCTGAGATATTTCTAGTTGCTTATTAGTAATTATGAAAATAAACAATATGTCCATATGTAATACTTCAAAAACCAAATGACTTACAAAATATTGCATTGTTGAAGAAAAATTATGTGATATTTGCACTGTAAGCTGCACATCTTGAGAGAAATGTAGTGTTATTAATGTTGCTATTTATACATTTAAGCATATGTTTTCATGTAAATATCTCAATAAACATGGACTCCTAGAGGAATTTCTTGATGCCACGTGAAAGCCTATGTCTTGTTGACAAAAATGTTCTAACAATATATGCTTAGGTTGTACAGTTTCCAAAATATAATAATTTGGGGTTCAGATGCCTAGGTAGTGAGACTTTTCCCTGTGGTACATTTGGTTGGGGACACATGGCTAAAGTGACATTCAGCTGAGGAGGAATATAGCTGTTGTGAAGAATGTGGTTCCATGCCCACAACTTCAATAACCAAATGCACAGGGGGGAAATAATGTCCATGGCCTCAAAGGCAGCACGAGACAGCAGACAGTATGGCAGGCATCAGCAGCAGGCTGATCAGTGGGCATGTCAGTGGCAGTACAAAATGCAATGCACAATGGGCAGTGCCTTTATAATTGGTGTATGTGGACTGCAGCTCCTGTCACACTGTATAGGGAACATCACCTAAAATGCATACTGGAGCATAAATGTGAGTACAGTAGCCTGCAGGATTTCCTCCATGCTGTAGCACATTTCTCTATTTGTAGTTACATAACCATACACTGTACACTGAGCACAGCACTCACTACTTGTTCTGCTCCATTGCACTTGGTTATTTATGCTGTGGGCATGTCAGTGTATGCTTCTCTTTGTCCACAGGGAATTCACAACAGCTATATTTCTCTGTAGCTGAATGTCACTTCAGCATATCTCTCAACTTCTTGGAGCAAGAGATATGGACAACGGCACGAATAATGGGGGGACAAAGGGCCAAAAATAGGGGCATTTTTTTCAATATTGCTGTTACAAACTTAGAAAGTTGATAGAATAAAAGGTTTTTGCATTATCTTTGCCTTGTTTGCTGTGTCTCTTTTGTGAAATTGTTTTTTGCATTAGCATGAATTTTCCAAAGGATATGAAGT
The DNA here is from genome assembly GCF_019279795.1 of Protopterus annectens. Lineage (NCBI taxonomy): Eukaryota > Metazoa > Chordata > Ceratodontiformes > Protopteridae > Protopterus > Protopterus annectens. Next base: position 291,782,497 of record NC_056728.1, read on the forward strand.
CAGAAGTCAGAAACTCAAATGTGTGTCATTATTTTCTGACATCAGTCCTCAATGATTTGCCAGTGATTTACAGAAAACCACATTTTTATGAGAAATAGAACAAAAATATGAGGCTAACATCTGGATGTTCTGGAAAAATCTGGACCATTGAGAGGTATGCTTTTTCAGCCATGTGCCTGTAACCAAATGTACCACAGGAAACTGACTGCCTAGGCGCCTGAACCCAATAACTTGTTTGTGAAAATTTAGCAAAGAATATAATTTTGCATTTGTATGGGTTATACCATATTATAGTATTTACGGAAAGACTATGAATGCACTATTATCGGGGTAAAAATCACTTCTGGCTAATAGCATTGCTATTTGTACAGTTTTAATAGATTCTGTTGTTGACCACATATTTGCATGCATTTATCTTATGCTTTTTAAGTTTAATTTTTCAGAAAATGTTCTAAAATGCAAGATGTGTTAAAAACATCTGTTACATATAAGCGTGTTAGTCCGTGTTGCAATCTAAAATTGATGTATGATGTTTAGAAAGTCAAGATAAGGTGTCTCATCATCTGTAAACTTTAGAATTTAGAGACGCTTTTAAAGTGTAGAAAAGCTGCCACTCAGTTTTTTTCTTTCCTTTGTTACACATTTTATGGCACATTAGATTCATTGCCATTTTTTGCATTAATTTGCTTGTCTTAAAGGACATTTTCCATGCTGAATTTCTGACTTAGGTTTTCTCTGCATCAGTGAACGACAACTAAAAAGCAAATCAGTTTTATCTACTCCAGGTAAATGATATAGTTCAAAGAGCCTTTTCGTCCATGATGTGGAACAAAAGCAAACAGTACAATTAAGGTACAAACTACTAGAAAACACTGCAATAAGCATACATATTTTGATTGAAGCAATAAATTAATGGGCTGCAAGGCAAAGTAAACAAGCAAGACAACAAATTTCAAGACAAGGATTCTTTCTATGACTGATAAGATATGAAGGTTAGAAACCTTTCTAACATACTGAGATGTATTCTTAATAATAACCTTTACAACAATATGTTATACTCTCGTAACCAATAAAGATAATTAACATTTTGTACTGGAAATGAAATTATACATATGTTGTAGTAATAGTGGTGCTGGAAGCACAATACACTATTCTGAAGTATGTTATACTAGAGTAGATAACTACCTCAGCAATACATATCAGGAATAATCAGGATAAGGTACAGGGGAATGTAGATACCTCAGCACTGCATATCAGGAATAATCGGGATAAGGTACAGAAGAATTTAGATAGCTCAGCACTACGTATTTGGAATAATCAGGATAAGGTACAGGAGAATGTAGATACCACAGCACTACATATCAGGAATAATCGGGATAAGGTACAGGAGTATGAAGATAACTCAGCACTACATATCAGGAATAATAGGGATAAGGTACAAGAGAATGTAGATACCTCAGCACTACATATCAGGAATAATCAGGATAAGGTACAGGAGAGTGTAGATACCTCAACAATACTTAGGAATAATCAGGATAAGGTACAGGAGAATGTAAGTACCTCAGCACTACATATCAGGAATAATCAGGATAAAGTACAGGAGAGTATAGATACCTTAGCACTACTTATCCGGAATAGGCGGGATAAGGTACAGGAGAATGTAGATATCTCAGCACTACATATTGGGAAGAATCAGGATAAGGTACAGAAGAATGTAGACACCATACCACTACATATCAGGAATAATAGGTATAAGGTACATTGGAGTGTAGATACCTCAACACTACATATCAGGAATAATCGGGATAAGGTACAGGGGAATGTAGATACCTCAGCACTGCATATCAGGTATAATCGGGATAAGGTACAGGAGAATGTAGATAGCTCAGCACTACATATTGGGAATAATTGGGATAAGGTACAGGAGTATGTAGATACCTCAGCACTACATATCAGGAGTAATTGGGATAAGGTACAGGAGTATGTAGATACCTCAGAACTACATATCAGGAATAATCAGGATAAGGTACAGGAGAATGTAGATAACTCAGCACTACATATCAGGAATAATAAGGATAAGGTACAGGAGAATGTATATACATCAGCACTACATATCAGGAATAATTGGGATAAGGTACAGGAGAATATAGATAGCTCAGCACTACATATTGGGAATAATCAGGATAAGGTAGAGGAGAATGTAGACACCTCAGCACTACATATCAGGAATAATCGGGATAAGGTACAGGAGAGTGTAGATACCTCAGCAATACTTAGGAATAATCAGGATAAGGTACAGGAGAATGTAAATACCTCAGCACTATATATCAGGAATAATCAGCATAAAGTACAGGAGAGTGTAGATACCTTAGCACTACATATTGGGAAGAATCAGGATAAGGTACAGGAGAATGTAGACACCTCACCACTACATATCAGGAATAATCGGTATAAGGTACATGAGAGTGTCGATACCTCAACACTGTATATCTGGAATAATCGGGATAAGGTACAGAGGAATGTAGATACCTCAGCACTGCATATCAGGAAAAATCGGGATAAGGTACAGAAGAATGTAGATAGCTCAGCACTACGTGTTTGGAATAATCAGGATAAGGTACAGGAGAATGTAGATACCTCAACACTACATATCAGGAATAATCAGGATAAGGTACAGGAGAATGTAGATACCCCAGCACTGCATATCAGGAATAATCTGGATAAAGTACAGGAGAGTGCGGATACCTAAATACTACATATCAGGAATAATCAGGGTAGGGTACAGGAGAATGTAGATACCTCAGCACTACTTATCAGGAAGAATCAGGATAAGGTAAAGGAAAATGTAGATGCCTCAGCAATTTATCAGGAATAATCGGGATAAGGTACAGGAGAATGTAGATGCCTCAGCAATTTATCAGGAATAATCAGAATAAGTTGCAGGAGAATGTAGATACCTCAGCACTGCATATCAAGAATAAGTGGGATAAGGTACAGGAGAATGTAGATACCTCAGTGCTATGTATTGTGAATAATCGGGATAAGGTACAGGTGAATGTAGATACCTCAGCGCTACTTATCAGGAATAATCTGGATAAGGTAGAGGAGAATGTAGATACCTCAGCACTACATATCAGGAATAATCAGGATATGGTACAGGAGAATGTAGATACCTCAGCACTACATATTGGGAATATTTGGGATAAGGTACAGAAAAATGTAGATAGTACAGCACTACATATCAGTAATAATCCGCATAAGATACAGGAGAATGTAGATACCTCAGCACTACATATCAGGAATAATCTGGATAAGGTACAGGAGAGTGTCAAATACTACATAGGAGAATGTAGATACCTCAGCACTACATGTCAGGAAGAATCAGAAAAAGGTAAAGGAGAATGTAGATGCCTCAGCAATTTATCAGGAATAATCAGGATAAGGTACAGGGGTAGATGCCTCAGCAATTTATCAGGAATAATCAGGATCAGTTACAGGAGTATGTAGATACCTCAGCATTACATATTGGGAATATTTGGGATAAGGTACAGGAAAATGTAGATAGCACAGCACTACATATCAGGAATAATCAGGATAAGGTAGAGGAGACTGTAGATACCTCAGCACTACATATCAGGAATAATCAGGATAAGGTACAGGAGAATGTAGATACCTCAGCACTACATATCAGGAATAATCAGGATATGGTACAGGAGAATGTAGATACCTCAGCACTACATATTGAGAATATTTGGGATAAGGTACATGAAAATGTAGATAGCACAGCACTACATATCAGGAATAATCTGGATGAGGTACAGGAGAATGTAGATCCCTCAGCACTACATATCAGGAATAATCTGGATAAGGTACAGGAGAGTGTGGATACCTAAATACTACATATCAGGTATAATCAGGATAAGGTACAGGAGAATGTAGATACCTCAGCACTACATATCAGGAAAAATCTGGATAAGGTAAAGGAGAATGTAGATGCCTCAGCAATTTATCAGGAATAATCAGGATAAGGTACAGGAGAATGTAGATGCTTCGACAATTTATCAGGAATGATCAGGATAAGTTACAGGAGAATGTAGATACCTCAGTACTGCATATCAAGAATAAGCGGGATAAGGTACAGGAGAATGCAGATACCTCAGCGCTATGTATTGTGAATAATCGGGATAAGGTACAGGAGAATACAGATACCTCAGTGCTACTTATCAGGAATAATCGGGATAAGGTAGAGGAGACTGTAGATACCTCAGCACTACATATCAAGAATAAGCAGGATAAGGTACAGGAGAATGCAGATACCTCAGCGCTACTTATCAGGAATAATCAGGATAAGGTACAGGAGAATGTAGACTACTGAGAACTGGCAAAGAGACTGCATATCAGAATAATCAGGATATGGTACAGGAGAATGTAGATACCTCAGCACTACATATCAGAAATAATCAGGATATGGTACAGGAGAATGTAGATACCTCATCACTACATATCAGGAATAATCAGGATAAGGTACAGGAGAATGTAGATACCTCAGCACTACATATTGGGAATATTTGGGATAAGGTACAGGAAAATGTAGATAGTACAGCACTACATATCAGTAATAATCCGCATAAGGTACAGGAGAATGTAGATACCTCAGCACTACATATCAGGAATAATCTGGATAAGGTATAGGAGAGTGTGAATACCTAAATACTACATAACAGGAATAATCAGGATAAGGTACAGGAGAATGTAGATACCTCAGCTCTGTATATCAGGGAGAATCAGGATAAGGTAAAGGAGAATGTAGATGCTTCAGCAATTTATCAGGAATAATCAGGATAAGGTACAGGAGAATGTAGATGCCTCAGCAATTTATCAGGAATAATCAGGATAAGTTACAGGAGAATGTAGATACCTCAGCACTGCATATCAAGAATAAGCGGGATAAGGTACAGGAGAATGTAGATACCTCAGCGCTACTTATCAGGAATAATTGGGATAAGGTAGAGGAGACTGTAGATACCTGAGCACTACATATCAGGAATAATCAGGATAAGGTACAGGAGAATGTAGATACCTCAGCACTACATATCAGGAATAATCAGGATATGGTACAGGAGAATGTAGATACCTCAGCACTACATATTAGGAATAATCTGGATAAGGTACAGGAGAGTGTGGATACCTAAATATTACATATCAGGAATAATCTGGATAAGGTACAGGAGAGTGTGGATACCTAAATATTACATATCAGGAAGAATCAGGATAAGGTAAAGGAGAATGTAGATGCCTCAGCAATTTATCAGGAATAATCAGGATAAGGTACAGGAGAATGTAGATACCTCAGCACTACATCGCAGGAATAATCTGGATAAGGTACAGGAAAGTGTGGATACCTAAATACTACATAACAGGAATAATCAGGATAAGGCACAGAAGAATGTAGATACCTCAGCACTACATATCAGTAAGAATCAGGCTAAGGTAAAGGAGAATGTAGATGCCTCAGCAATTTATCAGGAATAATCAGGATAAGGTACAGGAGAATGTAGATACCTCAGCACTACATATCAGGAATAATCAGGATATGGTACAGGAGAATGTAGATACCTCAGCACTACATATTGGGAATATTTGGGATAAGGTACAGGAAAATGTAGATAGTACAGCACTACATATCAGGAATAATCTGGATAAGGTACAGGAGAATGTAGATACCTCAGCACTACATATCAGGAATAATCTGGATAAGGTACAGGAGAATGTAGATACCTCAGCACTACATATCAGGAATAATCAGGATAAGGTAAAGGAGAATGTAGATGCCTCAGCAATTTATCAGGAATAATCAGGATTCAACAATTTATCAGGAATAATCAGGATAAGTTACAGGAGAATGTAGATACCTCAGCACTGCATATCAAGAATAAGCGGGATAAGGTACAGGAGAATGTAGATACCTCAGTGCTACTTATCAGGAATAATTGGGATAAGGTAGAGGAGACTGTAGATACCTGAGCACTACATATCAGGAATAATCAGGATAAGGTACAGGAGAATGTAGATACCTCAGCACTACATATCAGGAATTATCAGGATATGGTACAGGAGAATGTAGATACCTCAGCACTACATATCAGGAATTATCAGGATAAGGTACAGGAGAATGTAGACTACTGAGAACTGGCAATGAGACTGCAGGCAACCAGAACATATGATATGGGGAGTAAATATTTGTAGAGAGTGATTAAAAGGGAACAGGTTTTTCAATATATGAGTGATTCAAGTAAGTGAAGCATAACTCAAAGCACACGATCTTGGTGTATATAAATAAATATTTTCAGAATTCCTAATCCACTTGCAGGCAACTCATTTATTGGGGTGGTCAGATGCCTTCACTTTAAGGGTGGTCATCTGTTACTCGATGCTTCAGAGCATTCCAGATGTATAGACCCATCTTGTAAAACATGTATTCATTAATGATGAAACAGAAGCAGAGATGCAGGAGCAATATGGCATTGTTACACTATGACTTGCTGGAATAACGTGGATTGTGTGATGAATTAAAAAAAAAAAAAAAAAAAGAAAGATCAATCATCCTTGGATCAAGCTATTTTTACAGGTGTTCTGGCTCAAGCAGCTTAGCCTAGTTGTTCTGTTTGAATTGTATTTATATATCTGCTGCTTTTGAATGAAATGCATTTAGTTAGATGTTACTTTGAAACATATGTCATTTGAGCAGATGTGATTTCTTTAGATATTGGATTTCTGGCTCAGATTAGGACTGAAGTTTGGTTACTGTACAGGTTTGGACTGGTGTAGGGTTGGGATAAGCATGATGTTTATGGAGATGTTTCATGTTAAGTTTAGGTTAAAGGACAACTTCCCCAAATATCAAGCTTTAGACATTAGAAAATGCTTTTTCTTCCCTTAAGTCTAAAAGCAAGAGTGTCGTATACAAATAAAGCATAACTCTGGCAGTGTTATTAAGGATTTCTGCCTGAAGCTCCTTCTTAATACACTTACTTTTTTGTGAAATCTTGTATTATTTCCTTCTAGAGTTTATCTCTTTATCATGTAGGCTATGGGTAGCTGCATCTCTGATTTTATGACCTTAGAAAATAAAAAAATAGGTAACATTCTAACTGTAAGATTAGTAAAACTATTTAAAACTATGTGCTCATTGTAATCATTATTTTATGTATGTGCTACTTGACAGTTGACCAACTTTAACACTTCAGGTAGAAAATATGATTTAAGAGCTACTGTCTTGAGTCTAAACAAAAGCACTAAATTTATTTATTTATTTATTTCAGTTTGATTACCGGGGAGGTCCACTGGGCTTGGGGGCCCGTTTTCAGTGGAGGCCCGGGGAGAAAAGCTCCAACAGGAAACAACAGTTTAATTACATGAAAATTCAAAGACAGTTTGCATTACAAATAACAGGTTGCTACAAAAAGAATAAACACTAAATATGTTACTTTCTCAAATCTAATATTAAAATGTAACTTGTATAATGGATAGCTACTAACAAAGCTCACTGAATCTGATTGCAGAAAGACAAACCAGTGTTCTTGTTAGAGATGGCCAAAAGGTAGGAAATGAAAGTACCTTAAGGGCAAGTAATTGGAGAGATATTACCATAGTAAATGTCCCTATTAAATTACATCAACAGTAGAAGCCTTGGTCATAAAATTGAGTTATTCAGTGTAGCAGCCCACATCATGCTGTTTCAAAGTATAACAAATCAGAAAATACTAATGAGCACTTATAGTGGTGTAAGAACCGTTATATTACAGAACAGCTCAATATAGGAGGCAACTGTTTTATAAGAATGCCAGAATCATTTAAATATTATTAAAATGAGCATGTGCTCTACATGACTTTCTACTTGTCCATATAAAGCTTACTAGATTACACATAGCTACTTAAATGATTCATTTTGAGTTATAGTCAATATTATTCAATGTAACCTGTCAGCATGTCTAACTCAATCAGTATTGTTTACATATGTACATGCTTTACATCTGTTGTACTTGTATATGCCTATTCTCTTTATAAAGCATCCATTGACTTATTGCCTTATTTATTTTTTGACATCTCTGCTGTATTTTTTTCATAGCAAAATTTATGCTGAAATCCAGCAATACTTTGTTATCTCATAATGATTTGTTCCATTTTTAATTGCACACCTTCAGTTCCCCTACCATTCACTGAATTTGTAATAAAATTCTTAATCTAATATTATTGTCTAATTTCACCTAAATTTTGCAAATAAACATGTAGTTTGCTAGAATTAACAACGTATACAATATAATTTACACACACACACACACACACACACACACACACACATATATATATATATATATATATATATATATATATATATATATATATATGTAATGAGTAAAAAAAAGCAATGTCTTTCAGTTTTTCCCAGTTAGGGGTCGACACAGCAGATCTCCGGTCCACAGATTGATTGACAGTGGGGTTTTTACAGTGTCAAGTTGCCAGCCCGCACCCACCTGTCACAGAAGGCACAGACACACACACACACACACACACACACACACACACACACACACACACACACACACACACACACACGCGCACACACGCGCACACACCTATCTGCATGTCTTTAAAGCTCACTCAACAGTAGGGAGGACATACAGATTCTGCACAGAAGGTGCTCCAGCCGAGAATAGAACTGAAGAACCACTTGCTGTGAAGTGGCAGCGCTAACTGCTGCACCACCGTGGCCATTTATTTGAAGTAATTACTTTATAAGAAACCATGTAGTTGTAATAGTCAATTGCATATGAGCAGTCACCTGTTTCATGTTAAGAAAAATACATCAACAGATCAGATGTTAAGAAGGGTAAAGAATACTACAGACCATAACATTCTGAAAAAAATTAATTAAATAATCAAATGCCCAAGTTTTTAAATAAAGGATATTACTCATTACATATAACTATGAAAGTGATTTTGTATACTTTATTTACTGACTATTCATATATCTAATATAATACCATTCATTGTCTGCTAGTAATGAATATAATGCATAACAATGCCTTCTACTTGTCTGCACTTTGTACAACTATAGCTCCTTTATTCTTTAATTTCTGATATATGTTTCACTTTTTGTTGTATTAATAAACATAAGCAATTTTCTTTATTTTATTTGAGCTGTAATGCCAGCTTTTTAGTCATTAGCAGCTAGGTGGACAAAGGGCATATTAGATCACAATAAAGTTAGATAAAGTTGGAAAGTTATTTGAATTAATCTCTCCATATAATGTTTGCCAAATCACATTTTATGCAAAAGTATGCAAATCTAAAATGACTTCAATGATACCCAGTTCAGCAGGAACAAATTTTAACCCTTTAACAAATAATTCTTTATAACATCGTTTAAACTGTTTAGACAAATATATGTCAACATCAGTATCTGAGTCTAAAGATTTTAGGATTTCTTCATTGTTTCTGCTTGGAGCACTGTTGCAGGATCTCTTCCAGACTAACTCATTTTGATCCTTTTTGTTTATTGGCTGTAGAAATATTTGAATGAAAATTTTCTCTGTTCTGTATGTACTCACTGGAGATGAAGGGAATTTTTTCATTTGTAAGTTACATTCTTATCTGTAAAAAGACAATTTTGTCACTGAATGTTATGACATTATTCAAAACTGTTTATTTTTTGTCAGTATTATTAGTACTTTCACCCTTAGCAGAGCTTTTACTGTAGAGAGTGGGATACGATTATGGTTACGTGTAGGTTTATGCCTAGGTATAGCTACAATTACTGTTAGGGTTAGGAAAAGATTAAGAATTAGGGTTATGGTTTTGATGACTGCCAAAGTGATTTTAAAACTATTGCCCTCAGTATGTTGCCTTCAATGAGTTTGTTTTCAAAAATAATGACCTATACCTAACAAATTCTTGGCAGAGTTCATTCAAGTTGTTTTTACACAGTATAACACACCTGATACTTTATAATCATTAAGTGCATTGAAACTATGCTATGAGTGATGTTGCCATTATTATTGCAAATTACTCATTTAAGACGTTTTAGTTTTATATTTCAATTTGTTTGTTGTTAGACCTTATTAGTAAAAAGAAACACAGTTATGTTAGTACTCCAAACATCTGTTTTGCAAGTCTGCAATGCCGTTTTGAACATACAGTAACTATCTGCTCATTAGTTTTTTTGGCCTTTTTCTCATTTTTGAAACTTTGCAGACACTAAAGGTGCAGTTTAATGTTTTTGTTAGCGAAGGCTTTATGTCACTGTTAAGGAAGGCTTATCCATAAGCATGTCTGCAAAACTTTCAAAATAAGCTTGTCTGCAAAAACTTTCAAAATAACCCACGAGAAAAGAACACAGAGAATGGGCCGATTTTATATGATAATAACGTTCCAGAATTATGAAGATCTGAAAGAAAAAACATAAAACAAATGCTGACAATAGTAATTTCTACCAAGGGGCGAGGTTTTGTTCAATGAGATCCAGGAACAACCAGTGGAGGACATAACATACCAGTTGTTTTTTTGTAATTCACCTAGCCTCTTGATGGCTAATGTTCATAGTTCATAGATTAGTACAAATCTAACTGCCCTTGCGAGCCATTTTAAGCCTAGTCAATTATCTTTTGTGAGACTCAAACCCTGTACCTTGTGTTTATAAGGCAAACACTTTAACCATTAGGCCACCTTCCAACCCAAAAAAAAAATCAGCCTCTGCAAGGCTTAAGGCCAGGACCCTGCACTCCATAGACAAAGTGATTTACCACTAAGCCATACCAGATGTACACACATGTGAAGGTTTCATGTATGATAAATCAAGATGACGAGAACAAAGAAGTTCACAGCATCAAAACAACAAGGTGTTGTGATATAATTCAAAACAACAAAAAGGACTTTAATATTTATAATTTTTCTGAAATATATTGTGATTGTAATATGGCTGACTTACTGGGTAAGGGGATGACTTTCGTACCCAGTAGCTACTTGGATGTTAATAATACCATTCTTGATTTAAAAATGTATTTAAGAAAAATTAACCTTTCCTTATTATTCAATGGAGTGACGAACAACCAACCAATTAATGTATATGCTATTAGTAGTACTTATAATCCACCACTGCACCCCCTTCTGGCAATGTATGAAAAAACATGTGAATTAGATCTTAGGAAAGTGTCTTCACGAAATAATAGAAACAGGATAACTTTCAATTTAAACAAAGAAGAAAAAGCAATATTGGAATTTTTAAAAGGGAAACAAGTTAGGATAATGAAGCCAGATAAGGGAGGGGGGGTGGTGATCATGGACCTTCATGATTATAATGGGAGATTTGAAAAGATACTTGACACTCCCACATACCAAAAAATGTCAATCAACGAGTTGAATGGGGCTTATAGAAAAATAAATGCACAACTAAATGACATGTTTTTAGAATGATGAATATATTTGAATTTATACAATTATTTGAACATTACAATAGCAAAAATTCCCATACTTTTTGGAGTCCCTAAAATCCACAAAAGGGTATATAATCCACCAATGCACCCCATACTGGATGGCAGGGACTCCATTACATCAGATTGTGCTAAGTATTTGGACTACAAATTTAAGAATATACTAAACAATAAAACACAATTTTGTAAGGATTCCTGGACTTTCCTGCACTATATTAATGAAATTCAAGTATGGTACAGGTGATATTTTCTTAACCATAGATGTGCAAGATCTGTACACAGTAATTTCCCAAAATGTGGGCTTGGAGTGGGCCAACAAAATGCTCATTAAATATCGCATCCCACAAGATAAAATAAATTTACTCATGGAACTTTTGGAATTGGTCCTTAATAACAACTGTATTCAGTCCAATGGACAATATTATTTACAAAAGGAGGGGATTGTGATGGGCTCACCATGTGGGGGAGTGTATGCAAATATGGTCATTGCATACTAGGAGAGAACGTACATTTTTGATACTGATTACTAACATAATCTAAGATCATATTTTTGCTTTCAGGATGGCATTAGTGTGATATGGAGGAGTCCCCAGGATTCTGAAGAAACATTATCAATTACATCAATGGAACCACAGAGTTCCTAGAGTTCACAACTAGTCACAACACTGAATATATGACCTATTTAGATGTTCACCAATCTAAAGATAGATTTAATGAACAATATATTTCATGCAAACACAGAAAGGAGACATATTGTAATAGCTTTCTTCACTATACAAGTTCACATCTGAACCATCAGAAAAGGTCTGTGGTGAAAGGACACGATATGATCACCATGCAGCATGACTTTTTGGAAGAATGTGAAAATTTGCTATCAATGTTTCGTAAAAGAGCATACCCTGATAAACTAATTGAAGAACTGATGAGTGATGTTATAAGAAAAAGGGAAATTGGGCATTTTCAGCCCATTTTGACAAGTAAAATCAACAATGGAATTAATCTTAACCAGGGAGCAGAGTATGGAAGTATAGATCACGTAAATATGGAGATGAACGTATTTGACAACACAATAAATACACATCAGAATAGTGAACACCAAAATAGAATAGATTTCACTAAGGCTTTTGTCACCACATATACTGAGGATAGTAGGATGGTCAAGTGGATTTTAAACAAAAATTGGCCCATGTTGGTGGATGATGCACATATTAGAGAAAAAGGTGGATTACAGCCATGTATTGTATGCCAGAAATAAATGAGTTTTAAAAGTTTATTTGAAATTAACAACAGGCATCATTCACATTTTAATAAGGGTATGACTCAATGTGGAGCATGCAAATGGTGTTCAAAAATACACATCTGTAGTTCTTTCGCATTGAGAAATAAATTATATAATATCATGGGGAGATATAACTCTAATTCTAAAGCAGTAGTGTACCTCACAAGATGTGATTTTTGTCCCGGGTTTTACATAGGTAAAACGGAGAGATGGTTTGTCCAGAGGGTATATGAACATGAATATGCAATTAAAAAATGTAATTTATGCAATGCTTTAGCTAAACATATACATGAGAACGATGGAGACTGTTTTAAATATGCAGTAATTGACAATGTATCAATAAATGAAAGGATTCCATGGGTTGTCCTCCTAGAAAAGAAAGAATTATCATGGCAGATACGGCTACAAGCTGATAGTTGGCCAGGACTAAATGAGCATATCTCTATAACACCATTATTAAAATTAAAAGCATTGGAAAGGAAAAAATAATAACACGTTCAAGTGGCTGAGTAAGATTTTTATTGTAGCAATGTATATTGCTTTTTGAATAGTTTAAAGGTAAAGTTTCTTTTTTAAAAAAGGATGTATGGTCTTTTAAGATGATGTCATCATAAATGAAGGGAGGGCAAAACCAATTAGGGAAAAGCTGCTGTTATTTAAATGTGAGACTAATGTTGGTACAATGTCTGATGAAGTTTAATATATTGTTAAATGAAAGCGCTTATATAATTGGTGGAGTTTAACATATTTTATTAAAAGCGATTGAATTTGCAGCAGTTATAGCGTTTCAGTTTTGGTTCACGTAAGGGAACTAGAGCATTTTTTCCTGCAGCCTGAACAGTTATTTTATCTAGTTTGCTTTTTCCTGGTTTATATTATTTTATTTCACCACAAGTACATTTTCCTCCAAGGAAAAGAATTGCAAAAGAAGACATCAGTCAAGTGAAAAGGTCAAAGCTATGTTTTTTTCCAAAAAAAAAAGTTTAAAATGACTCTTCCTAGGAGAGTGTTCAGTAGAAAAAAAGCATATAATATAATAAAATAGAATAGAAGATAACAATAGCAACAAGAAACATTTAAAATTAAACCACACATTAAATGATAAAAAATATGGAATGTCACGGTGTATCAATGTTTAAAACAGACTGTGACAAAGTATAACCTTACAATGGGAGAAAATGGTAGAAAATGTTCAAAACTGTAAAGGAACTAAGCATTTTAAGAGATGACAGATTAATTGCTATGGTATTACAATGGCAGGAGAGTAAATGTAAGAAGCCATAGCAAGTCTTGATGGCAGATTACATGGTGAGCTGAATAAACTAAACAACCACTGTGAGCTGAAGACAAGTGTAGCATATAAAATATACAAGTTCAGAAGTACAGCACAGAAAGAAGATGAGGCCACACAGGTGTATTATATCAGGCTGGAGGTACTAGCTAACTGTGAGCAGGAGCGGCCTTAGGTCGATTGGTGCCCTAGGCAAAAGGGCTCCACGGTGCCCCCCCACCACACCACTTGGTGCCCCCATCCTGGTCTACCTACACCAAATAAATACCGGAAAAGCGCCCCTGCTAGAGAGGTGCCCTAGGCGGCCGCCTAGTTGGCCTATGCCTAAGGCCGGCTATGACTGTGAGTTCACTAGTGCTAACAAGGAAGTAAATTCACCAATAAGACACATAACAGTGAGGATGAAAGCAGTTTCTGATCCTTGGCAAGTTGTTAGACTTTGATACGTGCATTCACATTTCAGAAAGATAAAGAAGGCTTTGTTTGTATTTGTGACTAGACCTTAATCACCATACTGGGAGCTTCCTAGCTGAAAATAATAAAACCCTTAAGGTAAAACTCAGCACCTACCCGCTCAGAATCTCCTGTTGGTTCAGCAGCAGTACCACCAGCATGGCATGCTGGAGGTGTTGGATTGGAGTCCCAAATGAGAACGAATGGTATCCTTTCACTTCTGTGGAAAGATGAATGAGGGGTGTAAAAAAGAATTTTGTAAAATATATAAAAGAGAGATAGTTCATGAAGAAAATGTGAGTTGAATGAAACAGACAGAAAAGAGGCACTATAACTGCTACAGAAAAGAGACAGAATAACAAAACACAATGCCACTACAGTGATGGAGAGTGTTTGCATAAACGGAAATGTTTAGCTTTTGAAAAAAATGTGTGCAAATCGCTTGAGACATCAGCTGAAGTTTACAGAAGCAGACGCAGAAGGGATGAGCAACAATGTGCAGGAAACAAATGTTAAAACAATAAACAAAACAGACTAAAAGAAAAAGTTAAGAAATATGACATATTAATGGCAGAGAAGTACAAATTAAACACAGTTACTTAAAATAGCACCACGTCTATCTAAAATATAAGCAGGAGTGGCTGATGATTTCAAAGCAGATTAGAGCTATGTGCAACAACTAAGTGGGTGAGGCTTACTGGAATGTTGTTGAATGAATGTGAGACAGGCCTGTAGCATTATATTGTAAAACTGTGTTTTTTATCTATATATTTATATAAATAATCTATCATGCAGCTCTACACATATTCACTAGCTATCTTGCAGCAGTAGTCTTCAGTTTACATGCCTGAGTTACACAGACTGTGCCCCTTATCTCTGCCAAGGCACCAGTCTGGTGCCCAATCTCCTATTCTTAATCTAGGCACAGTCTCTCAGATAACCATTTACCATATGGATGCTGCAATGTTCCGACTATAGCTAGACTACTCACAATCCAGTTTGATTTAGAAGCAAGGCTGCTTACGCACAGCTGGATAGCTGCATTTGTGTCTGTTTGCCATTGTGGAGGAAAGAGCGACTCCCTACTGAAATGTTGCACCAAGTGCCAACACAAAGAACAAAACGACTGAAAATGCAGAAGAGCAAAAGTATTGCTCTTCTCCTTTCATTTTTATTTATTTATTTTTTGCCGGGGGCAAACCCTCAGTACCCTCCAAATGTCTACATATGAACTTCAAGATTGAAAGTTTCCATGTAACCAAGTATGAAATGTTAATTGTTCCAATTACTGATGGATTTTTAAAAAAATGTGCTTATTGTTCTTACATATCGCTCTCCAAGCATTTTCAGTAGTAATCACTGGCAATACTTAAGGAACTTGGATGATTGCTTAGATAATAGGGTGAAATTGTTTTCAATGGTGATTTTAATTATCCAAAAATTGAATGGGATACATTGAATGCCAGTTCACACTTTGACAGAGAATTTCTAAACATCTTAAAATATGGCATGACTCGTTTGGTCAAATTTAATACCAGCGGTACTAACATATTGCATCTTGCTGTTAGTAATATTCCTGAAGAAATGCACTCTTTGGATGCCCTTCCCCCTTTGGGAACATTTGACCATGTTACTATGTCCTTTATTTTAAATATAATGTACTCAACAGTAGTTTCAAAAAAGAAATATGAATATAAAAAAACAACTTTGCAGAATCTTTCAGAGCAGTTATGGAGTATTAGCTGGTTGACCCAGACTGTTGCTACAGTTATAAAATTATTGAAGAATTGTGACGGGCTTGTGTTGAAACTTTTGAGATAAGTAAAAATATCAGTTTGTCCTTTCCTTATTGGTAGAATAAGGATATAAAATGTATAATAGAAAAAAAAAGGGTTATAAAACTTTTATGAATTATCCATCATATATAAACAAGAGGAAATTTAACAAAAACTGTAGGGTTTTAAAAAATGTAATAAAAAAGGTTAAGGCCTGTTTTGAGAGTAACTTAATCTGTAACCCTATGAATAAGAAGGGTATTTGCAAATATATAAGTCAATCAAATAAAAATGGCAATTTTTAACAATAATATCATCTAGTGGTGAGAGTATTAGGGATGCTGGCAAAATTGCTTATGAATTTAGCTTATTTTATTTAGAAACTTATCAGGACATACAGAATAAGGGTATGTTGAATGAATATGTAGTGACAAGTTCAGGACCAAGTGTAACAGAAACAACTATTTTATCAGTTTTTTTTAAGTTAAAGGAAATGACATCTATGGGTGCTGACGTGATACCAGCAAACTTGTTACTGGCAGCAGTGTATATGATTGTGTACAACTGACTATTACATTTAATATCTTATTGGAGCAGGGGACTGTTCCAGAATCTTGGAAATTATCATGTGTTACCTCTGTATATAATAAAGGACAGAGAGACCAACTTCAAAATTACAGGCCTATTCTAACCTGCAGTCCAAATATATTCTTGGCCTCTTCCCATTCTGTTACATTTCCCTCTCTAGTTATTTGCTCCCAATACCTTGGCTCCTTTTTGATTGCTTATGTCTTAAGAATAATTTATGTAATATTGCATAGGTTATATGATAGCAAAATATGTGAATTACAATGTTTGTTAATGCTAATTTGTTAATACAATTTGATTACTTTTGTATAAATGTAAATTTGCCTATGCCAGAAGTGATAATTCAATAAAGGTGTGTAAAAAAAATTACAGCCCTATTAGTTTGACATCTCTATTTGGAAAGTGTTTTGAGAGGTGTCTATTCGATCTTATGTTGACGTCTGAAGATAACATAGATATAGTGGATGTAGACCAACATAGTTTTATAAAAGGGAGAGACATGTTGAGTAATTTTGTGAGCTTCTTTAAGACTATCATAATTACCATAGATCTGGGTCTGTGTCCAGGAATTATTTTTTTGGACTTGGTTAAGGCCTTTGGTAGTTTGCCACATATAGTAATTATGAAATGCTTAGGTAAGTACAAAATTAACAGATATAGTATAAGGCGGATTGGGAATTGACTGTCAGGTCAAATACAATGTGTAAAGTTCCAGAACCTTGTTCTGAATACTTATCTGTAAATACTGGTGTCTCTCATGGGTCAATTCTTGGCCCCATTTTGTTAATTTTTTTTCTCTCTACTCTCCATGAGAATAATCGATTTTGGGTGTACAATTATGCAGACGATTGTAAAATAGGATTCATAGTACAAAAATTCTCTGATGTAGATGAGTTAAATCAGTATTTACAGTCTCTGAGTTGCTGAGTGATGGAATCAGGTTTGTTATTTAATACTGACAAGTCTAAAATTAGGTATTTTTCAAATAAAATCATCAAATTCCCCATATATGTAATGTCTTCCCAGTTAAGTGAAGTAAAGGAGTGCATAGTGCTAGGAATTTTAATTTCATCAAGTTTTTGATTTAATGCTCGCACTGAATTGATAACATCAAGAGCAATTAAACACATGGGTTACTTGCTGCATAAATTGTCTATAAGGGATGAAAATAAACTAACTCTGATGTATAAAATGTATATTAGGTCTCATATAGAGTATAGTAACTCATTTTTTGAATACATTAAAGGTAAATTAAAAAAGTTGGAGCGTGTCAAAAGAAAATTTACTAAAATTATTATGAACTTGAAGACTATTGAGTATGGTTCCAGATCCTTCCATCCATAACCCCTTTTTCCCATTTTTGCACTTGGGGTGGGGTGTCACTTCAACAATGACAATCATTTAGAGCCAAGGTTTACACCGCTGGGTGGCTAGGCTTCCACTGAAATTCTTCCACATCACACTCACACACGCATACATACCTATGGCCAATTTAGTGTGTCCAGTCCACCTACTGCATGTCTACGGAATATGGGAGGAAACCAGAACACCTAGAGGAAACCCACACAAACACAGGGAGGACATGCAGACACCACACAGAAGGCACCTCAGCTGAGAACCGAAGATGTAAGATGTTAAATTTATTTAGCTTCTGTTATAGGTATAGTCATGCCAAACTGATTCTGGTGTATAATATTTTTTATGATCCAGTTTTGTAGGCAATGTACAACATGGACATCAGTAGATGTACTATAACCCACAAAAATAATAATGTGAAGTTTTTAGTTCAACTGTGTGATTCTACAGTAAGAGCTCTGTACATAACAGTAAAAGCTATTAAATTATGAAGTAATATTCCTATTAATGTTGACAGTCAAAGGGTCTTGATATTTGTAATAGAAATTTGGACATTTGAGCTGATGATAAGGTATATGAATCATATTTGGAGGAATCAGTTTTCTTTGATGGCCATTTAGCCTGAACACTGTCTGTGCACTTATGAAGTTAAGAAGTTATGGTCATACCTCAGAAAAAAGGAATATTGTGA
This sequence comes from Protopterus annectens, assembly GCF_019279795.1. NCBI lineage: Eukaryota > Metazoa > Chordata > Ceratodontiformes > Protopteridae > Protopterus > Protopterus annectens. The sequence continues at coordinate 291,801,419 of NC_056728.1, forward strand.
AATGTGGCTATCTTGGACTTGCTATATGCAAGTCTTTCTTTTTTTGGCCAGTCAGTCTCCATATTTTGGTACTAGCTGAAGTAGGTCTCAGCATTTCAAACGGTTACCAGAAAGTTGCATCCCATAAGGAGTAATTCTGGGGGAAGGGTAGTCAGGAGGGGGAGCAAAGAATTAGTATCTATCAAGAATGCTGAGCAGCCAATGTAGGCAGGTGCCCTTATGTCATCTTTGATCTGAATCTTTGCTGAATGGTCTATTATTGAACAGCCCACCAATACACTATAAATAAAATGAACATAAATTATACAGAATGAACCATTTTTTCTTCATTTTTATATGTGGCTCATCAGTCAAGCAAGAAAAATGTAGCTGAAAAAAATGAACATTGTTTTCATGTAGATCATCTGATTTATTTATTCATTCTTTAACTGATTGTGCAATAATGTCCAATCAAGAACCTGCTGTGTGAAGGCTCTTTTTCAAAGGTGTAGAGTTGTTAATACATGTCAAGAAGATGGGTCTTTTAACATCTATTCCATTAGTTAAAACAAGCTACAAATAACATAGTCTCTTATTCAATGTTTAGTATTGTAAGCCCGTCTAGATGCCTTTAAAATTGGAGTGTCAAGTGGTGCTTGAGATGAGTATTATATTGCCCCACCTGGTAATGGTGCCAAATCATAATGCTGCTTACCTGAAAGAATCATATATCATTGAAAGGCTAATTCAGTGACAGAACTAAAGTAACCCAAAGAAATCTGGCTATGCAGAATTTACATATAGGTGAGAATGGCAAATGTTGCATATTTCAATGTAAGGTACTTTTTTTTTCTTTTTGATGGGCCCACATAATGTCTGATAAATACAGTGATTATATGATGATGAAGCAATAAGATATTACATCATTATTTGCTGATGTATGACAACATATGACATGTATCCTCTTATTAGACCATTTAGTACATTTTTCACATATGCAAACAAGCTGTTAGATTAAAAGAAAAACGTATGCTGAGGCAGCATACGACCCCATTTAGTTATACTATACTCAGTTCATTTAAGGGCCTCAGGGATTCCTCAAAGGACCTAGAGTAATGAGTAATCATGAGGGTCCACTCCTGATTCTTAAACCCTCACTGTCCTCACTATATCAGAAAACATGTACGGTGCAAACTGATGGAGCATGCTAATGCCTATATATATATAAACTGATGGAGCATGCTAATTCCTGTATATAAACTGATGGAGCATGCTAATGCCTATATATAAACTGATGGAACAAGCTAATGCCTATATATAAACTGATGGAGCATGCTAATGTCTATATAAATGGATGGAGTATGCTAATGCCTACATATAAACTGATGGAACATGCTAATATCTATATATAAACTGACGGAGCATGCTAATGCCTATATATAACTGATGGAGCATACTGACGGAGAATGCTAATTTCTATATATAAACTGATGGAGCATGCTAATGTCTATATATAAACTGATGGAGCATGCTAATGCCTATATATAAACTGATGGAGCACGCTAATGCCTATATATAAACTGATGGAGCATGCTAATGCCTATATATAAACTGATGGAGCATGCTAATGTCTATATATAAACTGATGGAGCATGCTAATGCCTATATATACACTGATGGAGCATGCTAATGCATACATATATAAACTGATGGAGCAAGCTAATGCCTATATATAAACTGATGGAGCATGCTAATGTCTATATATAAACTGATGGAGCATGCTAATCCCTATATCCTAATCAGTAGGCTCTCCCATTAAAGTTAACGGACATTCCAGCCCAGGGAGGTGTTTCCACTGTACGTCAGCAGTGTAACTTTGGGTCTCACATGGGGAATTCCCTATATACCTGTAGTAACACTACGGGCACACTGGGGAAGCATTATACAGGGCCTCCTTGGTGCTTAGCACCCTGGATGACAGATGTGTGCATGCAAAGCTGTGTGTTACTACTAGTCATCCTCTTCTATGCAGGGGACAGCAGTGTTTTTGGTAAGAAAGTGGGCTGCACTGTGAGTGCACAGTATAACACCATGTCACTCATTTTTACAGTCTTAATACAACATGCATGACTGAGATTTACCTCTCAGGTATGCAGTAGTCTGTTGTGGGGCACACATCAGGATCAGGCCAGTTTGGACTGTACCATGCACAGATAATGGGATTTATTAACAGAAAGTTTATAAATCCCAGGGCCAATATACAGTGCAGTTGCCACAGAAGGTGCAGAGATTCCAGAATAGTGTTCTGCAATGGTTAGGTATGATGTGCCATCCAGTATAGCATTGTCGTATTGGGCTAGTGCTGCAGGATGGTATATACCCAGTGCATCACTAGCCTGGAGCTTTTGGAATCTGGGACAGATATACTTACCGTGTCGCATAGCCTACTTTTCTGGAACACTACGTAAAAGTTCACTACTTTGATTAATTTGTCTTATATGTCTACATCAACTGTTTCAGTCAAATTTTATAAAAGTTCTAAACAAATATTTTGAATGCTAATAAAGGACTCTAAGACAAATATTTAGGGAGTCAGTTTATTCACACACACACACACACACACACACACACACACACACACACACACACACACACACACACACACACACACACATGCAGATACACAAAGACATAAAGACACAGACAGACACACAGACACACATGTAAGAGCATGCATACATGCATTCTCTGCTCCCCCACATAAGAAGAAAATCAGCATACAACAAATGTTGCAGTTAATTATTTAACAGAAATGTGTAACATTTAACACTGTCATACATATTTCAGATAGAATGTCCCCAAACTCTTGTGCACTTACAGATAATTAGTATGATCCACAAGCTCAAAGAAGTGAAAAAAGTTTTAATTGAGTGCACTCTGAAAAACATGCATTTGTTAAAATTATGCCACTGGACATTACGCCCATGTAAGACACGAGCCATCAAGTTACTCCGGATATCATAGTTGTTTTTTAAATCTACTGTGAGAGTTTTCTAGTGGTTTTACCTATGTAGAAAGTTTCCCGGATGGCGCAGGTAGCTACATATACTACCCTGACTGCTTTACAGCTATAATGTAGCCTAACACTGAACAATTACTCCATATGTGCCAAAACAACTACAAGTTGCAGTAATGAAAACTCTGACTGCTGTTTAGGAACAAGAACGTAACAGATAATTGCAGTATTTATTTTTTTTGAAAATGTGGGTACAGTATTTTTATAGCATACTACCTGCTGACTGTTTCCTACTGGGGTCTTCAGCTCTCATGCAGGGCACTATGAAGGTATTTGGATGAGTGTGATTGATAGGAACTGTTTTGTGTTAACTTTTACTGGACTTATGAGTTAGCTCTGAACTGCTCACGCTAAGCACCATATTTAAACACAAGCCACTTTATTAAGGTGCTTGGCACCAGAGTAGCTTTAGGCCAAGGGACTGTATAGCTGCATTTTCAGGCCTGTAGTTAAAGGTTTTGGCTACTTGTGCAAGTAGAGGTCCTGAGCTGTCAGCTGATCACTACCTAGTTATGACCTGAGTAAGAAAACCAGGAGGATAGACACAAACAAAAATAAATGTGTAGTAACAGCAGCCTTGGCATACCTAACAGATGCTTCTGTGCATTATTGTTTCAGAATTCACCTCCAGAAATGCTTTTCATGTATATTGGCCCTTTACCTACCTTGTACTATAACCCTAACCCATATGCACACAAATATATATATATATATATATATATATATATATATATATATACATATATATATATATATATATATATATATATATATATATGTAGATAGATATATATGAGAGAGAGGTAGATATATACCATATATATACCATCCATCTATCTAATCTGTCTATGTATCTGATTTTTGTTAAGTACTGAAATTGTTAAAGAGATAATGGAAAAAAGCCTAGGAATAACTGAGTTATGGTCATCACTATGGGTTCTCTATTGAAATGGCAGAACTCAGAAACACCAAAGATGACCAACTAAACACAAGAACACTGAATATCAAACATAGCTTGTCTCTTTTATACCTCACCCTTCAATATGGGGGCATGCCCCCCACACCCTCAAACTTATACACACACACACACACACACACACACACACACACACACACACACACACACACACACACACACACACACACACACACACACATATATATATATGTATTAATTCTGAGCTTTCCACACATTGAAGAAAAGGGAATATTCTGAGAAATGTCAGTCTCTGCCTTAGTATCTTAGTATATGTATGTCCAGATTTTCAGTCATTCAGTGTCCAAATTTCAGCACTCGGCATGAGTCCTGACATTTTAAAAGGTTACCATCACTGTGTCCTTTTACATAGTAATCCCTAGGGATATTTCTCAAACGGGAGTTTCTGTATCTTGCATATTTCATCTAGTAAACAATAAGTAAACAGATAAAACGAGTAGATCGAAGAAAAGATATAAAGGATCAGCCCAAAGCAGATTTGATTAAAAAAAATACGCCAAAAACCATGCCTCTCTCATCGAATGCAGGCCAGAGTACCTCATTTTTTGCAGAGTGATGCTTATATTAATTCAGAAACCACTGGGGACACTAAAATAAACCCTCAGAATCCCTTTATTGCCAAAAGCTAAAACCAGTAAAGGTAGGTTATCTTCAGTTGTTCTATGAACTTTCCATTTTTCTTAGTTGGGAGAGAATATATGGTTCTGCCTCATAGTTTAATGTGAAAAAAATTAAACGTATATCACACTGGCTCAGAAATTGTGACCAAATTATATAGTTTATCACAGAAGGATTTATAATTATTTTTGACAATGAGACAAAACATCTAATGTCAGCAAGAATTTAGAATTGCATCCTAGTCATATATTCATATATATATATATATATATATATATATATATATATATATATATATATATATATACACACATATATATGAGCGGGTCTACCTGATAGCACCGACATGCCAAAACACTGACAATGAAATAACCGACATGAAAAAAATGACAAAAAAAGAAAGTTCAAAAACACAAAACTTCACATGCCTGACAAACCAAAATCCCGACAATCAACAAAACAAATACCTTTCCTGAAAAACACACACACAACACAAGTGCACCAAAAACCTTACAAACCTACATTAAACCTTACATATACAACTATCTATGCACTAACCTTAACCCAAACCCTAACCCTAAGGTCCGTCACTATCGCACACTTACCTTACCCGCACCCTAACCCTAACTCACTTAATCCATCCCTAACCCTTAACTCTGTCACTATCGCACACTTACCTTACCTGCACCCTAACCCTAATTCACTTAACTTGCTCCTAACCCTCAAGTTCATCACTATCGCACACTGACTTGCACCCTACCCTAACATCCGTCACTATCATACACTAACCTTAGCCACACCCTGACCCTAACGTCTGTCCCTATCGCACACTTACCTTAACATGTCGGTGTTCTCAGCATCGGGATTCTCAACTCTCGGTCTCCTCCGTTGTCAATCTTCCGGTGTCGGTGTTCTCGTCATTGGCATTCTGCACTTTTGTTGTTTTCAGGTAGACCCATATGAGCATATAATTTCTGTTGCATGGTAAAAATTTGTTTATTTAATACCTAGAACCCTCTTTTTCGGTATTTACTTTTCTAACCTGTATGCCACAAATCCTAACCTAAGTTTACCCAAATTCATTGATGACTGCAGGCTGGGTGCCATTGTCTACTCCTTACTAATATGAAAATTCTTTGGCAAGAATTAGTCCTTATAAACCAGTGGTGTACAGAGAAAGGGTTCAAACTACATGCAAAAAACAAAACAAAACAAAACAAAAAAAGTACAATATTGTCAAATTGGGAAACACCCTCATCAATAACTTACATGATAGCCAGCTCACTTTTTCACATGGATGCAGTAGTCAGGGATCTCAGCACCTGTGTTGACAGTTCTTCTCATCTTTGACTACCATGTTGCAACAGTGGTTAGGAAATCCTGTTATGGAGCACAACTGATTTCCAAAGGTATCATATCTAGGTAAAAGGATGTTATTGATCCCCCACAATGAACTGTTTAGCCCAGTTATTGAGAATAATGCCCATTTCAGTATAGACCTAGCCAGACATATCATGCATCTAGACAAACTCTAAAGGGTCAGGTAAAATAGAGATTATTGTCAAAAAGTCTAGAGCTACCATGATAGACTAGAACCCTATCTCTGAACTATGTTATAGCCTCCTCTCTGGTGATCTATGCCTGTCATTCAGTGCAGTTAAAGACCCCACCTTAATGGATCTCTTATGCAGCTGCACAAACACTCAAACCAAGGATATGAACCTCTACAAGCATATAAATAAAACACTTTGAAGAAGTGGCTTCATTACTCAGTGATTTCCTTATCTCTGGAACAAACTGATCATGCATGTTGATCAGAGTGACACCCTTCCCCTATTCAGTACTAACCTTACTGACTGGATGGATGGCTACAAATCCAACCCCAGCCTGACATGTATTTATTCCTTCTGGAGGTGGGGGATACATATTGAGGGTGGTACTTATCAATGCTCATATGGTCTTCAGACTAACTTGTAGTTCCTATGATCCTGTGATTTAGTTAGACTTTATTGACTGGGTTAGTCCTTCTGCTCAATACATGTTTCCCATTTACTACTTATAAGGTACCTTTGCCTTCTTATTACACTGTAATAGTAATGAGGACAGTTCCTAAATGCTTTAAAAATTAAACTACATGTAGTGAGATAGACAGCAAACTGGCTCAAAGACAGATCCTCCACAGAGCGATTTCTAAGCAGAGTACCAAGACCTCGGGCTAACAGAGTTTGCAGATGACTGCAAACTGGGAGTTTGTGGTTAAGTCTGCCTATGATACTTAAATCCTCCAAAATGAATTCTCCATAGTAAAATATTGGTGTACTAAAAACGAGCTAAGGCTAAATCCTAAAACACATAGTATTGTTACTTTGGTAGACAAGCCGTCCCCTCATACTGTATTGACAACATACCCCTAACAAAATGAAAATGTGATCAGGGAGCTAGGTACTTGGGTCGTTAGGCCCCTCTCATTGAACATCATATGACTATGATATAACCATGGTTGTCAGGAAACCCTTTTATATAGTCCAGCTAATTGCCGAAGGAATATCATCAAGGTATAAAGAGGAAACCACTCCTGCATACTCAGAATTGACCAAGCCAGTCATAGGCATAGGCCAACTAGGCAGCTGTCTAGGGCGCCATTCTAGCAGGGGCACTTTTCCAGTAATCTGAATAGTATAGGTAGACCAGGATGGGGCCACCGAGTGGTATGAGGGGGTGCTGTGAAGCCCTTTTGCCTAGGGAACCATTTGAGCAAAGGCTGGCCCTGCCAGTTGTCAAACACAATGACCCATTTCAAATGTATCTCACTAAACAAATCAAAGGATTAGAAAGACCCCAAAGGATTGCAAGTCTAATGTCCCTGAGCTACCATGAGAGTCTGGAAACTCTCTCCCTTTACTCAGTGTCTTGGAATGTTTTCAGTGTGAGCCACAATTTTGGCGATCTTTGTCATATAATGTTTTGAGGGAAGATCTCTGTTTAACTTGCAGTGCCATTAGAGACCCATTTTCCGGGACATCCTGTATATCTACAAGTCCAGTATCTCCATCGATACTACTACCTGAGATCTAAGTCTGCACTAGCACAAGTAAAATGTGGTGGTGGGGCAGGTTTATAGCCCTGAACGTACCAAACCTCTGGAATAAACGTCCCCTGCTTGTCAAGCAGTGCAGCTCACTATCTTCCTTAAACATAACCTAGATGACTGTGTAGGTATTCCACAGATGTATTCTGTGATTAACTGGTACACCCCTTCCACAGAAAGGATGTGTGGCCTGGGGGAAAGTACTGACAAGGTATTAATGGTCAGTAGTTTGGAATATTTATAAATCTGTGAATTCATATAGATCTCACTGACCATGCACAACACATCTTAATAATTTACTGACTATCTTGTTTGATAACAAGTGGGTTAAAATAAAAACAAAACTCGGGGATCCTCACACTAAAAGGTAAAACTTCATAGGTATGTTCATGTCAGTATTTACAGCAGCTGGTATGAGTACCCAAATTGCTTAGAATTCAGAACAGCATTCTTAGAGTAAATGACAACAGGGTTTTCCAACTGTTCTGCCTGAACTGCATTCAATCAGGTGGGCTTTTCAAAAAGAAATGGAAAAATAGGAAAGGGTCTATGATGGATTATGTGCTTGTAACATGACTAGATAGGAGACTGTTTTACTGTGAATTATGCAACAGAGGGATATTAAAATGATCCGATTAGCCAGATAAAATCACTCATTAAAGCTTACCAGAAGGGATATTAGTTCTTTAGAAAATGTGGGGGGCTGGAAGACAACCCGCTTAACTGTGTGGCACATAATCTACAGACCATCAAATAGTCATAGAAAAAGATGATTTATAGTTGAGAAAGTAGACTACAAAACAGCAATAAACATAATCAAAATCAATGTATTTACCATAATTCAGAAAAAAAAGTTCTCTCGTTTGTATGGCGCACTCCAGTTCAGTCTACAGTATGTCATAATATTAGTTCTGTTCATATCAGAATTCGTTTCAGTTACACACAATTGTTCACCTCTGTGCTCATACAGTGAAGCTTAACTTAAAACATATACAATTGTGGCAGCGCAGTTAATTAACTGAAAAAAAGACCATTAGGCTGACAGCATATAGTTCAATAGTCACAAGCATACTGCATTTGTAAGTATAACTACAGACAGTGTGCCAGTGTACGATCACAGGGATAAGGATATGAATTTGAATTAATCAGTGACCGCTTGAACTGAGGGGAAAAAAGCTGAGAAAACATTAATTGAACAATAAATGTATTACCCTAAACAATCAAGAGTTTATTTATTTATTTATCCATTTATTTATTGACATTTGATTACCTGGAAAGTCCGACTGGGTAGATGTCCTTTTTCAGCAGAGGCCCAGGGAGAAAAGCTCCAATGTATTACAAAGATATTTAAAGAACAATAACTTTACAATCTTCAAAAATAATAGAATAACAACAATAAAAAATCTACATTTTAAGCAATTATATCTAATTAGACATAATGTGAAAACATTGGTTATGAATTGATACAACTTGTATGACAATGATTTAATATTTAGAGAAATTTTAGACAGTTTAGAGAAATTAAAGGTAAATTAGTATAATAAAAACAGAAATAGCAGTATGAAGTGTGATAAAAAATGGCTATGGAATATTTAGGTAGAAAGTCAGGGGAGAGAAATCGATTGAAGTAAGGAAGTGAGTGAAGAAGGGGAAGTTAGGTATGTATAGGTACTTGTTCATATTTAGGAAATAGATTATCCCAGGGTTGTTCAAGAACGGAGCCAGATTTTCGCCTGAAAGTCTTTTAGAATGGTTTTAAAGGACTGAATGGAGGGTATTGACCTGATGGATACTGGTAAGGACTTCCAGGCTTAGCAACATGGTATGATTAAAGACCATGCCCAGCAGATTTGATAGATTTATGGGCAGAGTGGAGTTTTTGGCCACTGGATTGTAATGACCAAGTGAGAACCTAATTGTGTAGAATGATATTTAGTGCTGGTGTACTTATGGTTAAGATTTTCTCCCTCAGCATTTGTTTCTTTTTGGCTTCATACTTAGGATTCAGTCTGGCCATTCAGGAGTAAAGCTTACTCTAATTCATACACCTACAGGACATTATTCTTGTATAATGGTCCAGGCCTTAGTATCTTGAAATATCATGGTACGGTAACAATGCATTGATGCTTTCTGTGAAGTTATGTTGCTTAACATAAAGTTTTAATATGCATTTCAGTAGCTTGCCCAATCCCTTGTCAATTCTAAGAGGGGATTTTATTGATGTTAGACTTGTCAGTACTGTTTCAAATGGCTATCCCTTTTGTCTTCTTCTTTATTGTGGCCAGCACAACATATGACTTTACTGCAAAGTCCCTCTTTGGTAACTTTAAGTAAAAGCTAGTATATGATACTTTCCAGTGATGAATGACAAGCCATGAACAGTCCAGGTGCAAAGTAATGCGTTACAATAACTCATTTTACAAACACAACTGTAGTTGCTTAGATCTGTAAATCCTTTTGAATAAATAATTCAGGGAAAGGAAATCAATGCTATCTTCTGTCTCTAAAAATGTGTGGTTAATATTACAGGTAGAACATTTAAATCTAGATGGAAGTATCCTAAACTCAAGGATAGCTCAGAAAAAGACTGAGAAATAATGAAGTAAGAGAGCATTGGATGAGACAGAAAACAAATGTGTCTGTCAAAATAGATAAGCTTGAGATTGCATTTGTAGAATTAACAAAACTGAAGATGATGTTTGTATTTGCAGCTAATGTAGCATGATAGTCACTATTCATGGATAACATTAAAGTGTGGCCAAGTGATGCAGCAATCTGCTTCATTTCATTTCAGGTGCCCGCCACATGACTGAATCAAAACTGGTAACAGATCTGCACAAGGCCAGCACACTTTAGAAGTGGACATAGGCCAAGCAGTGGAATTTGTGTGCTCTCATCAGTTTATTTTCTTGAGATCTCTTCAGAAAGGGAAACAGCATGGAAAGTCAAAGCATATATAGCTATAATGAGCATCCCATGATCTATTTGCCACCAATTAAAAAATTAACGCATTACATATTCACAACTAGGAGACTTTCATTTTTTTAAAATACATTAAATATTTACAGACTCATTAAAGCCCGGAGCAGAAGTGACATGTACCCTGAGATGAGAGCACAGTTCTTCACTCTCTAATAGGATCTCCAAATCACAACACCCCCATATACATTTTGTATTGTACTGTTAAACATACACACACACACACACACACACACACACACACACACACACACACACACACACACACACACACACACACACACACTCACACACACACACACACACACACACACACACACACACACACACACACACACACACACACACACACAAAGAAGAAAAAAAATTATTGTGTAAGAATATTCTTAAATCCTCTTGCAACAGTATGCAAGCTGTATCAACTATGTAAGGAATAATTATGAAGGTGGAAGGGGTTGGAGTAGTATTTATGGATAATGAAAAATGCAAAGATATAATTGAAAGATTGCTGGAAAATCCTATCAATTATAAAGAGTTTGCACTGTGTGATATCAGCATAACTTACAAATAGTTGGACAATGAGCTTCTAGAAATGCTGCACACTAATTACATCATAATGAAAATGTACAACTTTTTATTAAGACCATATCCTCTTTTCTACAGAATTCTGAAAATTAACTAACTTGTCTCTAATCTACTGTTTCATAATAATTTCACAACAATAACTATGCTTCATCAAAATACAAATATGAATTTGAGCAGAAAAATTTTTTGATACAGTCTCAACCCATAAATTTCCAAATAACACAATAATAAATTATTACATATATAACTATATATAATATTTACATTCATGCCTTTATACCACAATTCTATAATATAGATAACTTTACAATTATACTTTTGTAGTATATTAACAAAGCAGGCCTACAAATATTGTTATTATGCCATTCCATTGTGTATTTTCTTTAATAATTCTTATAGTTTAGGGCAAAATGTTAGATTATTTTTGTAGGACATCTTTGCCTCATTATCTCTATTTCTTTAGGTTAAACATTTTTAAAATAGATAAACTGCTTTTATTTTTACAGTAGATATTATCAAGTGAGTGGCGGTGCTATGGAAGCAGCCATATCCCCATCCTATACCAATGTGATCTTAGATGGAAATCCCATTTATTTACAATTCCTTTTCTATGCATTTAATGAGATTTGATATATGTTTTATACATGACACATTCTTGTGTGACAGGGAAATAAAAATGAATTAAAAAAATCAACAGCATTTGAAGTTGCATCAAGGCAAAGTATAGACTTTCTAGATCTCACTATGTACCCTCAAAATGTTAGCAAGAATATTTGTTCAGGAGCATTTCAGAAGCCTGCATTTTGCAATACATATTTGTGTGCAAAAGGTTATTTTTCATAATATGTAAAAACAACACAGTGAAAGGCTTGATAGTAGGAGTGTCTAAACTGATTTCAGAGACTGAGAAGTTTTTTGAGGAAATGAATGTTTTGAAACAGTTATCTATAGCTCAGGGTTACTGTATAATAATGTAAGAGAAGCAATTTTACTCATATTGTTAAAAAAATAGAATATTGTTTGCAAACAAGCTCTGTTAGTGGGTGAATGGAATATATATCTACCAACTAAAAACCGTGTATATTGTAGTAACACTTTTTCTTTGGAGTACAGTGTTGACTGCATTAGTACAAGACAAGTTATTAACAATAACTGGAAGCTTTTGAAGGGACATTCAGACATATTTAGAAAAGTAGGGTTATCCACATTTCACTTAGTAAGCGCTTCTGACCTGAAACCATGATTCAAAAGAGCCCCAGGTAAATGCCTTGGCACTCTTCATACACAAACACCTTCTGGCGGATATCCATAGGAGGTCTGTAAATGTTGCATATACTTTGCCTCTGCTGGTCCGTATGTTAATTTAACTCATACAAAATGATTATTGTTACAAAGGTTTATTTTGAATGCAATTCAAAATCTGTAGAAATCTTCAGCCTGTGTGATAGCTCTGAGGTATTTTACATAGGTAAAACATTTTGCCAGCTTTCACAGAGGATTTTTGAACATTTATACAGTCTACATTAGCCATAGCTGTGAGTGTGCATGTGAGTTTGTGGTATGAATGACCAGCCGCTGCAGGGACTCGGCACATGACAGTTGATTGCCACTGTTAAAGTAACACCCTGACCCATGTGCGAAAATGGGGAAAGGAGTTGTGGATGGATGGCTGAATAGACGAAAATCAAAGCAAATAAATCCTCTTTATAAACATTCTATTGTGTGTCACCAGTTTTTATTTTATTATTTTTTAGGTTGGACATTGTGATGCAAAATATAGGTGGGTAATTTGGAGACACTAATGAAGGGCAAAGAACTTCACTGACATGTTGGGCTTTTTAAAACTGCTACTTCAGGCCTTAATGAATTTGTAAATGTTAAATGAAAGGCTGTAATCTGACGAAAAGATAATGTTAAAGTCTTGCTTGCTGGTGAATAGGTAATATGATAATTAGTATAGCTTTATATCCTGCTTTGTACTCTGTTTTTCATTTCTGAAGAAATAATCTGTAAATTATAAACAGATGAAAGCACTTAAATTTTACTACTTGTCCTATGTTCCCTTCCAGAGTTTATTGGTTCATAGAGTTTTGAGTTTTGTATACATTGTTTCAGTAACTGGAATGTTTCAGCTGTGCTGGTATCAGCTCAGAAGAAGAAGAAGAACAGATAACTAACTAGAAGAACAATTAAATGGCCTGGAGGGCAGATGAAGAAATAAAATCACTTGTCCACTTGGATTTTTGGAAGGACACAAGATCGGGTGATAGGAAAACATCTCTATATGCATCTTGGCTGATCTCCATTTATAGCGTTAGACAGATGACAAAGTGAATAGAGTGGGTGAACCTTAATCCCATGGAATGAGAAAACAAGGGCTAGCATAGTTCAGTATATTTACTTTCATGATACTACAAACTGATGCTACAGACAACAGAGGTTGTTGGTAGAAGGTGATTAAAAATAACGGTACTTACGTATTATCACAACCACATTTCCAACCTGCGATAATTCCTTATGTTTTGCCAAAAATATTTATGTTAATCTTAAAAGGGGTGTCCGAACTACTAATTATTACTCTGTCACATTGTGTATGAGGCAGGAAGAGGAGTAACCGAAAACACGTGAGTGTTTATATTCTGCAACAGTTTTCCCTGTGTGTCTGTGTTCTACAACAGCTTCCCCTACATTAAAGTGCTGACGTTCACAAACAGTCAAATAAAGAACTGGTACTGTACCATAGATACCCATGCTGTTACCATAACATAGTTTACCTAAGTTGGGGTTTACAACCATGTGCATGAAATTAGTATATTTACAACCAAAGCTGTAAAATGTTTTAAAAGTACTCTTTTTACAGACCATAATTGCCTTAGCAGTCAGTGTCTATTCAACAGCCCATTTATATTCCTCGTGCCCCCATCTATTTGCAAAGTATACCTATATTATTAGTTACAGTTTTATTCATTTACTGGATAGCAGAATATCACAAAAATCATATATATTTGTTACCATCTAAATGAAATGATTATACCTTGAAAGGAATCTAATATGTAATGGTATTTACATCTTATCGCAATCAGATTGCGAACAGGAAATACAGGTATACGGCTTGGAAAAGAGACGTTTCTCCTGTTTGAAACGTGGTTGCGATAATACGTAAGTACCAAAATAACTAAAACAAACATGCAAAAAATAAAAAGTTGACATACATTATGTATCTCTTTCTACACAGTGGTGCTATTACAAAATCATATAAGATAAGAGTGAACAACTGCCGAAAATGAAAGCACATCTGTCATGGAAACTGAAAACGGCAACATGAAAACTGCTGCTGGATAGTGACAGTATCTGTGCAATATAGTTGCATAGTTAGCTATTCAACCACAAAAGATAAGAGAAACAACTAAAATCTGTAACACATGGCGTGTATCTACATATTGGTTTTGCAAAGCAATAGCATCAGCAGTAGCCACAAAAGGAAGCAAAAGTTATAATAGAGCTGCTCACTTCAAATCTGACTCTGATTTGACATCTGTTCTTTTTTTCCTTTGAGCCTTTCACAGAACAGTAAACTCATGTAGCATGTTTTGATTAGATTTCCTCTGCCAGCTGTATAAGGTAAGTGAACAGCAAAGAGTCTGTGTCACACAATGTATCTGCATACAGTGGCTATGCAAAATGCAGAGAGGGAAACAGCGCAACAGTTCACACACACAGTCAAAGTTTGAATCTCTTGGTAGGCCACAGAGTGCTCCTACATAGTCCTCAGCATATTTGTGGCAAACCTGCCCAAGGCCTAGCAGAATTCAAACAGTCACCCTTCCAGTCCCTGCTGTACCTGAAAATGGTCCGAATGAAGCAGCAAAACCATGGTACTGGCTTTCTCATCTCTGATACCTCCCAATACATCCTATACAGGAATGTCTACCATCACAGTAACAGGTCCACTCAAGAATACTGAAAGAGCAGATCGGGACAATATGAGCTAGAAATATGGATATTGAAAATGCTTCTGAATGAAAGAAAGCATACAAACTTTTATATAGTTTTCCATCCCATCCATTCCAAAAATGGTACCCATACTGCAAGAGCATATACTACACACACACACACACACACACACACACACACACACACACACACGCACACATATATGCATGCATCCATACTCACTTTGTGCATTAAAACAGTAGTTGGGATGCTTAATACATGCACTAAATGCAGGATAATATGTCAGTTTAAAACACTGCAATTTAAGGCAACAAGTTCTATGTCACAAATTGATAAAGCGTTTCCTGTATCCTAGGTGACCTCAGTGTGATGAATGGATCTGGGTTCTCAATAACCTGCTTATGAGGATGGGAATGAGAGGCCAATATTGGCTCACATGTCTACAGGGGAGGATTGTAGCAAGGCTGTACTATTGCATGACACTTGTCAAAAGACAGAGAAGCAATCTGCCAACACGGCAGCACACTCATCTTAACAAGCAGATTATCTCACTGTAGCTGGGCTGAGAGTATGCCACTTTTTTGTAGCCCTTCTTGGACACTATGTTTACTACCTAGCCACAAGGGGATAGGAAAAATATGGCTTACAAAAACTCCTTAGTGAAACGCCATGGATGTATATACTGGATTGCTGTTCATTTCTCAGATTCAGTCTGTGCTCTGAGAGTTGTAGTTAACTCATCTGACCATGGACTAGACTAACTGAATTACTTCCAAAGCTTTATGACACCTTCCATTTACTGTAGCCTCTGTACAGCCCATAAAGTCAGTTCCTAGGGTGCAAAACGTCAGAACTTTCTTGTTGTCAAAGTGCACTATTCCCTGTGGACTTCAAATGATCGATGGTCAGGTAGCGCTTCACCAAGGCTGGACAGATAAGTAACCTTTTGGGAAGTACCATCTACTTCATTATTTTTGTGAAGAAAAGTTGTTCTTTTCTGTCAGAAATATTTGCTGAAGGGTAGAACAGGTTGTTTCACAAACTATCTTTTGCTTGACTACATGCTTAGCAGACACCTTTTTTCTCTAGCCAGTTAATCCTGAGTCCTTGTTAGGAGTCTCTTCTTATTTATCATTTTGTGTGAGAATAAGTGTTACTTTTCTGTAAAAAGTGTTGTTAGGGGCTGGTTCTAGTGTGTTTGGTAGATGGTAGTGTGTTACTAAAAAATTACTTCAAAACTTAAGTTTTCTGTCAGTAGGTAAGACCGACTGTTGAAAGTCCTGCTAACTGCTTGATATGCAACTGTTGTACCAGGGACATTGGCCTGAGTCCCATTAACTTAATTGTTCCATCCCTCCCTTTGCAGCAAGAGGAAAAAAGTTATCTGAGGTGCTTCACTCTTGACTCTGGCTTTCCCTTCACTTCACCTGCTGATAGGAGACTTACCTGAGGCCATGTGTTATTCTTCGGACTGCTCATCACTTTGTTTTTGCCCTCTGATGCTGCTCCTTGGGAAACTACTAAGGAATGCGAGGCACACAGTTTGTCTGCAGTTGTTAAGCTCTTTCTGAGTGGATGAGAACCACTCTTGCTTGCACTGGGAAAGTGATCGGGTGATGCTTGCTTGCTAAGCTTTTCTGAGGAGCTTCATTCCTTGAAAAGGGCCCATACTTCAAAACAATCATTTTCTAGGGTGGGAGGTCTTCCAGGGAAAAGAACCATAAAATTAGACATTTATGTTTTCCTAAAGCAGTTAAGGACAGTTGGCTAGACTTTGATAAAACATTATTTAAAGTATTTCAGTCTTCACATATAGAGTCTTCTCCACAATTAAAAAGAAAAATATTCTGCTTGCTGTCAGATTCTGACCCCCATCTGTGGGATGCGATTTAGACTTTGACTATGTCTCTCAAATTCCCACTCTACAGTATGGAGAATCTGACTTTGAGGAAAGTTATTCTTAAGATTCAACTTCTGGAGAGATGTATGTGATACTATTACTGGAATGAAGGACTTGTTTCAGTGGGAACAAAGGTTTTTTTACATGTGGATTTTCCCAATTTGCAGCTGTTCCTGTTGTGTTGCCAGACGTAAAGGATGCTTTTTTTGAAGCCAGCAATTGCCAGGCTGTCAACCACCTGCTCCCAGAAAGTCTGATAAATTGTATTACATGTCCTAGTCCCACAAATTACTTTCTTTTCTAAACTAAAGTTATAATTTCCATGTCAAAATCAGCTTCTGCCAAACTTCTTCCACCAGCTAGCTATATTCCTTCTTAACAGCTAGGAAAAGCCTTGATAGGGTGCTGAGAAAGTTTTTACTTCTTCCATTTTATCCTTCAGAATAGTGACTTATCAGACTTGCACATGTAAGTTTATGCTAGCTTTCTTTGACAATATGAGAAAGTTCATTGCTGCCTTCCCTTCATTAGCATTTTCTGTGTCTCAGGTAACTAAGCAATGTATAAAATGTGCGCATGACACTGCTGATGCTGTTTCTAGTGCAGCTGCCACTACATCAGTGATATGAAGATTTGCCTGTCTACTTTCTCAGAATTTACCAGAGAATGTCAAACCTGAGATCCTGAATGCTCCACTGGATAAAAAGGTGTTATTTAGTACTTCTTATGCTGAGATTATTTAAAGGTTGAAGGGAAGGGAACAAGATAATTTGTTAGGTTTGTGAAAAAGGAATTACTGTGATGGGAGAATTAATTGTCATCAAGGCCCTACTCGATCTCTACAGATGTATCCGAAGTTACATGAAGCACTGTATCCAAGAGGGTGAAAGTTTAGGGCCTCTGGAACAAACCAGACAAATCACAGGATATACATGTCAAAGAAATGATGTCTGTAACAATTGTTGTCAAATCTCTGAACCATCTTTGGATTCCAGGCCTTCTCCAAGTAATTGCAGTTAACACCAAAGTGATGTAGTACATAAACAAACAAAGGGAACTAATTCCTACCCCCTTTGGTGGGTAGCTATGGTAGCCTGGGAATTAGGGACTCAGTTCAACCTGTCCATCAAGGCTACCTGCATTTTTATCAGAGCAAAACATATTTCAGAGAAGTTGATTAGGGACACGATAGACCCTCTCTAATGGAAGTTGCACCTGACTGTTTTCCAGGAATTTGCGCATTTGTGGGGAACTCCTCAAGTAGATCTGTTTGCCTGTAGCCACAACAGACGGTGAAAGAAATTGTGATCCAAGACTCCTTGCACACAGGCCTGGAAGACAGATACCTTTCATTACCATGGTTGGTAATGCTTCTGTATGCCTGTCTACCCTTTCTTCTGATAACCATGGTTCATCTAAAGCTGCAGAGGGACTCTCCAAGAATAATTGTGGTGACGCCCTTTCAGCCCAGGCATCAGTGGTTCTCCCTTCTTTTGAAAATGGCCAATGTCAATTAACATAAGCTTCCTGTCTGTCAGAATGAACTTACACAAAAAGGAGGTGGTTTGATACATCCCAACCTTCAACATCTTCAGTTGATTGACTGTATGATGCAATTACAATGCCTTTTAGGCGTCTTACTTCTGAGTATGTGAAGCAGGTATTAAAAGTGGCAAAAATAATCTGCAACTAGGTATTCATATATGGATAAGTGGAAAGGAGTTTCCAGTTGGCGCCATAACAAGATCCAGGACCCATTTAAGGCTCAGACTCCTTGGTTCTACAGTAGTCGTGTGAGTGATTATCCTCTATCCTTTCTCACTCTTCAGTCAAGATTCACGTTTAGGCCATCTTTGCTTGTCTACCCTTTGATCCTCCCTTCTTCCCTACCACAAGTGAAATAGTTTTTAAAGGTTTCTTCACCCATATCCTCCTTCTGGGGATCTTATTTTTGTATTGGAAAAACATTATACTGTTTCCTTTTGGACATGCTCATGAGGCAATTTGAAGTTCTTATTTGGAAAATATTGTTACTCACTGTTCTGACTTCTGCAAGATGTGTATCTAAGTAACATATTGTTATGGTAAGTCATCCCTATCTCATGTTTCACAGAGATAGTGTATCAGTGAGGACAAATCCTTATTTTATACCCAAGATTGTTTCAGAGTTGATATTAAACCATGCAATTCATCTTCTTGTTTTTTTTTCTCGGAACCCCAACCCCCCCCCCCACAAAAAAAAAATACAGGGGAGAAAGAACTTTATACACTCTTGATGTTCATAGGCAACGCGGATACTATGCTGAGAGGGCAAAACAATTTCAGGACATACAATCAATTGTTTATTCCCTGTGAAGGTAAAGAAAAATGACAATTCATGTCAAAACAGACCATTTCAGATTTTGTTCTGGTACTTACGTATTATCGCAACCAGATTTTAGCGATAATACCACTTGCTTCCCGATATCGAAATCTGACTGTTTTTGTTGTACAAATGTCAGCAAAAGTCTTTTCTTTCACACTGAAGGTTGTTTTAAGACAGGTTGTCAAGAACAATAGAGAAAGTCAGTGTGTCACTGTGGCTGTGTGCACTTTACTAACAGCATGTGTGAAGCTATCTCATTTGTGCATTAACGGTGCTTGCAGCCACAGCGACAGTAACTTTTCACGCTGTTCTTCATAACCCTTCTTAAAACCACCTTCTCTCAAAAACAGTCCTTTTTTCTCTCTTCCTTGTCAAAGTGCGTATCACAATACATGTTTTCGATTCAATAGGACTCCAAATGGTGAGGAGGCGTCCCTCTGTGTGTTTTAATCCTAGAAATGCATCTTAAACTAAGCAAAATACTGTGTTGTATGAGTTTCAGGAAAGCTGTGATATCTGAAACCCAAATGCAATTATGACCGTTATTCATCAGCATTTGCTGCCACGAAAAAAAAGGAATGTTCAGCGGGCGGACTTTCAATATGCGACATGCTGCTGGCAGTAAAGTGCATAAAGGAATAACAGCATGTTTTTTTTTTACATTTTATTGAAAACACTCCCAGAAAAAAACTGTATTGTTAAAGGAAACACACTATATGACAGTTATAAACCACTAACGGTCAGATATCGATATCGGGAAGCAAGTGGTATTATCGCTAAAATCTGGTTGTGATAATACATAAGTACCTTTGCTTTTTATTTTCACCAAAACAAGATAATTCCAGACAAAGTTAATGCCCACTCTGCTAGGATTCTGGCTACTTCTATGTGTTTCTGGTAGAGGGTAGACACTAAAAATATACTAGGGGCAGTAACTTGGTCATCTATGAATATCTTTACCAAGTACTACAAACTGAATGTTTTCTCATGGTCCAAAGCAGGCTTTGCTAGGAGTATTCTCAAGTGACTTCCTGAACTATGGTCCTTCTTCCTCCTCCCTTTCTTTCTAAGCTCTTGTAGTCAACCTATATAGCTTAGGCTCCTGCAATAGTAATCTAATAATGAGCATAGTACGGTTGTATAAGTAAACTTACCATAACAGCAGATGCAGGGCCAGCCTTTGGTCAACTGGTGCCATTGGTAAAAGGGCTTCACAGTGCCCCTCCCAACCTCCTGGTGCCCCCATCCTGGTCTACCTACACCATCCTGATGACTTTTTTCTTTTGTTACACAGTTTGACTTACTCTTCAGTTTTTCCTGTATTCATTCAACATAATTTAAAGAAACCATTTTTACTACAAAAAAGAGAACAAATAAAATTGGAAAAACACCCTTGCTAGAGTAGTGCCCTAGACAGCTGCCTAGTTGGGCTATACCTAAGTCTGCTATGAGTAGATGTTTGAATGTATCACTGCTTCAGTAGTTGAACTCTCCTGCCATCCTTCTATTTTTTGGTATTATTATGCCAGGTGGTGAGTTTTTTATTATCACTGTTCCTATCTGGCAATACTCTAGCCTCCCTCTTCTAAGGCAAGAGAAGTTTGAGGTTTTGGCACCCTAACCACTGATTTTATACTGCTCTACTCAAGATGCACAGTGGCTAGGGCATGTGGAAGTGCCCTAAAGCTCTGGAAGCTAGCCAGCTGGTCTGATCCTTGGCAGGATGTCCCATACAGCTTAGGGTACTGCAACTGTGATCTATTTGAACATCTACTGTTAATGTAAGTTTATTTATATAAATATTTTAGAAATATACTGCTTTTGTTTAACAACACAGGTCTCCTTTTCAGTAACTCCTCCTTTAGGTCTCATCCTTAACAGCTTACTTATATAATAAACACAGTTCAAATATGCTTTTATGTGTTGCTGACTTTCACGGTGACATTTTAAATCTCTGAATAATTGCATGAATAACAGCAGTACCTATGTTATAAGCAGATGTGTATGTTTAGTTAATTTTTGTTTAAATAGATATTAAATATAATAACTGGTTGGAAATTATTGGTCATGTGATTATGAGATTTTTTTTAAATATCAGGCGTGCTGTTTCTGACTAAATTGTTTATAAAGAATAAAGAAGTCTGAATACAAAGTAAGAGACAAAAGTGCTAAAACCTTGTAGAATGTATTTATTGGTGTTTTGTTTAGTAAGCATTTTGGTGCTTGTGATATTATTTTTTGTGACATTTTTATTTGGTATTATCAGTTAGTATGTTACTGCCCTCAAGAAATTCTGGTAATTTTATTTGTGTTTGCTTTGAGTTCTATTCTGTTTTTGTCAAATAATAATGTTGGATCATCTTAATTTGTTTGATTTAACCTTGCATGCATTGCTGGAAGAACTGTGTTTTTTGTTAAGGAATTTTAAATATGTAACGGATGAATTTTATCTGCCTCTTACTTTTACAGTGCAACAAAACTGACAGATGTATCAGAGCCACAGGATTTGTTCAAAACATGCTTCATCATGTACTATACTGTATGCTATTGTAAGTTTCTCCTATTCTAACATCCACATAACACATATAAAAAAGTAGAATAAAGCTATAATAAAACAGCCAAATTTGGTTCGAGTATGCCATATTTCACCCACTATAGAGTAACACTCAGAAAATGAAACTGGCTTTCCCTTACACAGATAAAGCTTAGTCCCTTAATCCTGTACTACAATGGGTCTTTCTCTCAAGATCTCAAATCTACTTATGGTTAAAAAAATCTCTCAACAATTCTGGTGGCTTCCTTTACGCTGCGTATATATCCAAGATGTGTAATTCCTATCTCTTCTATCAGGAAAATAAAACCTTTCAGTTCCTTTGAAGTACATCTAAAAGAATATCAGTATACTTGTTTACCCAGTCAAATGTTACCACTCTTATCTAGTCTGTCACTCTTAAACTCTATAGCTTTCATACCATCTTTCTGTTCTATCTATTTATGTTACTTTTTGCCCCTTTGTCTTGTCATTAATTACATCAATATACTTTTCCATCCTTATCTACTGGAAAATAGGTTTTTTTCTCTCATTTAACTTTTTCATTTTTCCTCCTGGTACTACCAAAATTATTATTATATCATTGGTTATGTGTATTTTCAGATATCCATTCTTATTCTATCATTGTAAGATTACCTTGCAAGGATTACCCATATAATTTATTTTTAGGTTCATAGGTAAGTACTAGGCTATCTGCCTGAGGGCATCTGTAAGCCTAGCCAGAAAGTGTTGGCTTTCGCTGCCCCCTTAGGCTAGTTCCCTGTACCTCTGTCCAGCAGAGCCATTAGTTCCCTGTGCCTCTGTCCAGCAGAGCCACTGCAGTGATCCCCGGGGTAAATTTTCTGTTTCCCATCCACTCTTCAAGGTTTCTCTTGAAGAGTGTTAGTGAGGGGCTCTGTCTAACGTAGATTGGGATCCTGTTCCAAAGCATGGGGAGTCTCTGGGACAGGAATCTATCCCTCCAGCACGTCTTATTTATCATTGTGGTGAGGTTTAGATCTCTAGAGTGTGTGGCTTTGTTTTTTTTAGGTGGAGCATGTCCATCAATTCTGGGTTGGACATGACCTTGTATGTCAGACAGAGATCACCTCTGAGTAAGTGGTATGCAACCGAGTACAGCTGGAGTTTCTTCAGTCGGGCTGCATAGAGCATCTGTTTGAGGCCAGTAATCCTCTTGGTGAGGTGTGATCTTTCCAGTTGTTGCATGTGTCTTGTAAGGTACATCCCAAATGGGGCATTGTACTCTATGATGGGCCTGATGAGTGATGAGTAGAGGGGCACAATAATCTCTTTTGTTCTAGATGCGAACCCTTTTGTGATTAGGTGGGCCACATCAAAGGATTTTCTAACCACCTTGGCAATATGATTATCAAAGGAGAGATTACTATCTACTTGGGTCCCCAGATCCCTTATTCCATTTTTTTGTATTTAGGGGACTACCACGTATGTGGTAGTTTGCAGGTACTTTGTTTTTTCTAAAGGGGATGACTATGCACTTTTTGGCATTTAGCTTGAGGCCATAATTTTGACACCAGGCATCCATCTCAGTGAGACCCTTCTGGAGGATGTCTGTATCAGCCAGAGAATCAGTTATGGCCCCCAGTTTGCAGTCCTCTGTGAACTTGGTCAGCCATAGTCCTTCTGTGCTTGCCTGTACCTCTGAGAAGTATATACCGAACAGGAGGGGTCCCAGGACTGAGCCCTGGGGGATTCAACTTGTAACAGGTTTAGAGTCAGACCTAAAGCCTGCAACTCTCACCATGTGGGTTCTATCCGTGAGCCAATTGGCAACCCATCTCGTGACGTAGGAGTTTATGTTCAGGCTGGTGAGCTTTTCTATAATACTAGAATGGGGAATGGTGTTGAAAGCCTTTGCGAGGTCTAGGTAGGCTGTGTGGACCTCCATTCCCTCATCTAAAGCCTTGGTAACTGTCTCAAAGTAGTCCACCAGGTTTAGGAGGCATGATCTGCCCTGAACAAAGCCAAACTGGGTAGGGGCCAATGTTTGGAAGTTCCTAATGTCTCTGTTAATGAGTTCCATGATGATGTGCTCCATAGCCTTGCAGACCAGGCTAGTCAGGCTTATAGGGTGATAGTTCCCGGGGTCCACTGTGGCTCCACCTTTGTGGAGTGGGATAACTGTTGCTGTGTGCCACTCTATGGGTATGTAGCCTGTAGAGAGGCTGAGTTTGAACAGTGTGTTTAGGTGAGGGGTTAGTTCATTTTGGAGTTCATGTAAGACACAGCCTGGGACACCGTCCGGTCCCATTGAAGCTGTGTTTTTGGCTTTGGATAGGGCTGTTTTAACCTGTGTGTCAGTGATTGTTGGGGCTCTACACTCTTCTGGTATGGTTATGGGCCCTTTAGGGGTAAAGTCTGCACTAAACCTGTCTGCCAGAATGTTGGCAATATCAGTCGCTTCAGTGTATTTTGTGCCATTCTGCACTAACTCAGAGCAGATCTGAGAGTTTCCACTTAGGTTCCTGACATAGCTAAAGAACGCTTTGTGGTTATCTTTGGAGTCCTTGGCAATTTTTCTTTCGAAGCTAGCCTTGGATGATTTTAAACTAATAATTGAAAAAATAGACTGTGAATAACACCAGGGCAAGGATGAAGCACACTATTTCTCTTATATTTCTTTTTTCACTGTAGCTGTTCTGTGTGTGGTTGCAGCTTTTCTCCACAGGACTCCACTGAAAAGTGGTCTTGCATGGCCCAGTCTAACTATCCTAACTATAAGTAAGCAAATTTCTCAAACTAATAGGGGCAGTGTGGTAAGATCAACAGAAGTACATGTTTAGCTGTTTGGCAATGTGCCATAAAAGCCAACAATTCCATTTGATGTCTTAGAAGTAAAATAAACAGTAGGTACCTGAAATGCAAGTGAGAGTAATAATGGAGGTGTTACTGCGACAATGAAACTGTTAGAAAAATAAAGTGTTTAAAAATAAGTTTTTAATGTGTGATCATTTGTTTCAACAGAAAAAAGACCTTCTTTCTTTGACAAAGTTGAACTTCAGGTTATCTTAATTTGATTAAAACACAAGGATGGGGACTTGGCCTTGTGAAAACTGAAATTGTGGATTTACATGATAAGTTGAAGTCAGACATTGCTTTCCCACAAGTAAAGAACTCACATGAAGTAATGGTTTAAAGGCTTTTGAAGCATACATCAACAACAGCAGTAAAGGAAAACAAAATGGCATTATGAAGTCAAAAAGAATATACAAACACCTTTAAAGTATACTGATTTTGTCTACTGATAAACAAGGTGGTTCTACAAACATCACCAATAATATGGTACATGATGCAAATGCAATATCATTGTCAAAAAAGAGAGAGCAACGTCTTATATGCTTACTGCAATTGGCAGGGAGGACTGTTAGTGATGGTCATTCAGATGTTTGTGTCTTTCGGCTTTTCCCGGTTAGGGGTCACCACAGCAGAACTCTGGTCCACTAATGATTGGTAGTTGATTTTTTCAGGCCGAGTTACCAGCCCTGACACACAACCTTCAACGAAGGTACGCCCATTCACGCATGTCTCCACGCAGAAAATGCTCTAGCTGAGAATCGAACCAGACAGCGTCTTACTGCGAGGCGACAACACTACCGCAGCACCACCATGGTCATTCAGATGCATTTTAGGAAAATATGAGGCATTATTAATAATGTTTCCTTAATAGTTCAGGTGTACAGGAGAGAAGGAAAAAGGACTTACAATTGTAGAAAAACATAATGGTCTGTATGATTATAAACTGATCAATTTAACCACCCGGGTATTTTCAGCAGCACAGCAGAAGTTGTTAATAAAAGGCATCACATTCATCTCAATTACCAGAGCACAAGCAGGTAAGACTTCAATTGATTTAAAGCTTTTTATTAGAAAGTTACATGTATTTACTAAATGATAGTATGTGTCATGCAGTGGTAAATCAAGCAATCACCTGAAAAAGAAGTAGCTTTATTCCCCATTAAATCCAACACTGTTGATGTTTATATCCTTGAGTGAAGCAGGAGTTGGAGAATTTTTAAGCATAACATTTAGACAAGAAGTTTTACAATTTAACTAACAAGAAAATATGCACTCTAAATGAAATAAAATAAGAGTCATTTACATTTTATGAGAGCAGATAGAGGAAATAGGATAGCAATAATGACACAAGAGTAATAAAATAAAAGTGTGTCTGAGATTTTGCCTGATAATGATAATTATAAGAAAGCAAAGTTGCACAACATTATGCATATATTCAAACAAGTGAATTATGAGTTAAATTTGTTGAATGAAGAGATGACTGAAATGCAATTATATTGCAGAATAAAACATACATGATGGGAATAAAGTTTGGAATTCCTGAAATTCATATAGACCAAAAATAACCATTCCATCTTATTTCTGCAAAATATTCAAAGAATGAGCTCCTGGCATTGTTCTTAAATCAAAACCTAAACATTTTGGTGCAGTCAGTTCCATTCTGTGAAAAACTGTTTATCAAGATGCATAATGCTGACAAATCTAAGCAGGGTAATGATGAGTTTTACTTTGTGACAATTGATGTTATTGCACTTTATACCAATATATATATATATATATATATATATATATATATATATATATATATATATATACAGTTCCACTTGAAAACATCGATATTCTAAACCATCGATGTTGTCAAGGGGATGAAAAAGGTAAGTAAAAAAGGGAAAAAAACGAGTGTTTCTGCAGGGCAGTAAGGTGCCCTGCACACTGTGTCTGTGAATGTGCCATCTCTGTGATGGCACTGCAGACAAGATACAGGAAATCTCCTGTTTAGCTCCTCTGCATATAGCGCTAAAACTGAGATTTCCCTTTACCCCACTGTAGTGTGATTTCGGAGTTGGTATATTAAAGTTGAGGGGTGTGTGTGGGGGGCGCAGGGGGCCCCCATGCATAAAATAGTTTTTAGAAGTTTCTTTCTTTTTTTTTACGTTCCCTTTGAATCTTCAATGGTTTGAAACTCAATGTTCTGGTCTCGATGATCAGAATTTCGATATTTCAAGCTTTCGATGATTCAAAGTGGAACTATATATATATATATATATATATATATATATATATATATATATATATATATATATATATATACACACACACACACACACACACACACACACACACACGCACACAGTTGGTTTCACTTCATAATCTCGAATAACTGAAATCTTGAAATTCAGTAACCCGAGACTATGAAGTCAAACCATATATGGGAGCCCTTCATTTGTTTGAACTTTTAAATGTTCGAAACTCATATGGCTGACGCCATATGAGCGAACATTTGAAAGGCCGACAAATGATAGCGGATATCCCGCTATAGTGCGGGACTGGGAGATTCCCCTTTCCTACAGTGTAGTGTGATCTCAGAGTGAGAATATTTAAGTGGTAGGGGGTGTGGGGGGTGCAGTGGGGCTTGTACTGTGTTTACAGGTAGGTAAATGGTGCTATTTCAGGATGGCGGTCTTTCGGAATGTCGATCATATGGTATGGGCCATATGAAAGTCGGCATTCTGAACAGTCGACATTCTGAAGTAGACCCATATATATATATATATATATATATATATATATATATATATATATATATATATATATATATATATATATATATATATATATATATATAATATATATATATATATATATACACACACACACACACACACACACACACACACACACACACCAATAGCCAAAAAACTGTTGTTGAATCTGTCAGAGATTTTTCTGAGTAAAACAACAGATTTGTGTTCAAGTGAGATTTGTATGTAATGTGCATTGTTTAATAATATTCTAAGTCATTTTTTTTGTCCATTACTATTGTGACAAAAGGATGTACTATCAGCAGAGCTAGTTGGAATTTTGTAAATAATTATATGTCAGTTGTGAATATCAAACCGATTTATACAAGATGCTTGTGTTACAAATGTATTAGAACTGTATGTCATTCAAGATGTTGATGTTACAAATGAATTAGAATGGCATGTCACATGTATATCAAACTGATTTGTACAGATGTTTGTGTTGAAAAGGTATTTGTAAAGTCCTTGCATTTAAAATGCATCCACAGTGTACCCTACTGGAGAGAACAGAAATGTACATGCATTTTTGTAACTGTTTAAATGTACATGTTTTAGCAGAGGAAACTGGAAATCAGGAGGTTAACCTCAGTCCGGCAAACTTTAAAATACATCTGAAATTAAATCACTTTATTGGTTAGGGCATAAAGATGCTATCTCACAGGTTGCAATGCAGCCAGAGACACAAATTCTGTACTAGGAAGCTTTCTGTATTGTCATTGGGGTGAACTAATTATTACTCTGGAAGTGTGAAGGTATGCAATTGTTTTATAACTTCTAGGACCTAGCACAGATCTGAGCAAAAACCCTTGTGTGTGTATTTTTACAGGTAGGTGCTAAGTCCTGTCAGCTTCCAGCAATAGGGGTTTGCATTGGAAGTAAATGTCAGATGACCAGAAGTGATGTCATTCTGCAAGCTATCTCAGAAGTAATATTTTAGATATTATTTTTGAGATGTCTCTTAGTGAGACAGAGTATTCTGTATTCTGTCTTGGGCCTGACAACAAGAAGGACCATTCATCACACCATCTGCCTTGCTTTATTAAGTAAGTAGGGAATAGTGATTCTCTTAGATTCAGTCAGGAATATAGTGAAGCTTAGTTTAAGTATTGTTTTTCTCTATTTGTCTGAGCCTATCCTTCAAAGTTATTTTAAATATTTCTTGTGATTTGAACTCTGATGTCACTGTGAATATGTACTTAGTATTTTCTTGTTCTTTTATTATTTATTATTAAATATATTTAAACCTTTCATTGTCACTGATCTTTGTAGAGATATTTAAGTTTTGAGAGTATTTGCATATTTATTTGGTGGCACTGTGTGGGCCATGCTCTTGGTCAAACTACCAGTTGTATTAAAATTTATTTCACACAGTAAAATTGGACACAGTTTGTTAAGGCCCTTAAAGTAGTTGGGGAGGGGTTCTGGTGGCAGTGATAACTACCTTATAGTCAGAGTGAAAGGGGGCATAGGTAGTAAACCTGTGCCAGCCTTTCCCAGGTGTGTGTGTGTGTGTGTGTGTGTGTGTGTGTGTGTGTGTGTGTGTGTGTGTGTGTGCAAATCAGATCTGAAAGAGTGTGTGTCCCAGCTACTTGGGCAGGGACATGAAGCACTGTTTGGACAGAGAAAGTGTTGGAGGACTTGGCTAAGAACCCTAGTTAATGACTCAACTCTATAGCTGTGCCAGTCGGGAGTCTTATTGGGGATCTGGAGAAAGACCTCTTAAGGAAAATTGTACTTGATTGTGCTTGATGCAGAGAGCTTCATCTGGAGACACTGTATGTGTACCTATTATCCTCCCAGTGAACATTCCCCACTGTTGCCAATGGTGAGGTTGAGGCTCCTCGATTACTAGCCCAGAGGTGGAGGGTTGTCACATATTGGTTGGCAGTGGTGGGATATCCACATCACATATTGGTTGGCAGTGGTGGGATCACCACATCACATATTGGTGTGAATATTTAACTCCTGTAGCCTGTAAGCATTGATCACTAAAGAAGGTGTTTGTACTCTCAAGCAGCCACATGGTAGACATTCAGAGTTTCATATCACAATAGTTTTATTTATTTATTTTTTCAGCTTAGTTCATCAGGGAGAACAGGCAAGGATGTCAGCATAGGATTATGGTAAGCAGACAAAGAGGCAGTTGACTAAGGTGTGCCAAGCCTGAGGAATGATACATGTCATCCTGACTAAATGTGAAATGACTGCAGCCTTAATCACAGCTGCATCACAGACCAGCAACCAGGAAGATAGACAGACTGACCTTGGGGATGTAAAGCTCTCAGAAAATGGACAGTTCAACTTTTCCTCAGAGGACTTAAAAATCTGTCTGGAGTTAAGGGACTTGAACTGGAAGCCAAGCATTTGGAACTAGAATCAGCAGAGAGACTGTGGCATTTGAAGGTTTAAGAAAAAGAGAGACTGAGATGTCTGGAAGCTGAAGGAAATGATAGGTAGAGGCAGCATGGAAAGGAGATGCTGGCTCTTCACCAGGGTCATGGAGGTAATGTGGAATGGAATAATGGAACCCCAGAAGCAATAAAGGTAGTAAATTTCTTTCACAATTTACAGAGGGTGATAATTTTGATAGTTTTATTCATATCTTTGAAAGGGTATGTAAACAGTATAATGTTGAACAAGGGCTCTTGGTACTGTTTCTGACCCCCTTACTCCATAGTAAAGCTGTAACTGCTGTTTCAAAATTGTCTGATACTGATTGCTTAAATGATAATACAGTTAAAATTGTTTTTTGGAATGCTTTAAGTTAATACCTGAAGCATATAGAAAAAAGTTTTGTGAGCATAAACACAAGGCAGATGAAAGTGTGTGTGATTATATTGCTGAACTAAGCACTTATTTTCATAGCTGGGTGTGTGAGTGTCAGCCCACCACTTTTGAAAAGCTGGCAAACCTTTTGGTGAGGGAACAAGCCCTTAGCACTTTGCCAGAGGACATGACAAGCTGGTTGGCAGAAAAGGAATGCAACTCTGGGGTCTATATTAGAACATCAAAGTTTCAAAACTTCCAATGTTCTAATATCGACCCATATTCAGCGAACACTGAAAATAGCGAAGCTACAGAAAACCAAATTATTTTCTAGGGAAAGAATTTGGTTGTCGGTTTCTGTTGCTTCACTATTTTCAGAGCTGTGGTGGAAAGTTACGGGTCGGTTTCAGGTAAGTATGTGATTGGGCGTGGGTTAGGTTAGTTAGGGTTAGGGCGCAGGTTAGGTATGTGTGCGATTGTGTAGACATGAGGGTTAGGGCGGGTTAGTTGAGTTAGCGTTAGGGCGTGGGTCAGGTAAGTGTGCGATTGTGTGGACGTGGGGTTTAGGGCAGGGTAGGTGAGTTAGGGTTAGGGCACGGGTGAGGTGAGTGTGTGATAGTGACGGACCTTAGGGTTAGGGTTTGGGTTAAGGTAAGTGGATAGTTAGTGGTGTATGTACAGTTTAGTGTAGGGTTATATGTAAGATTTTAGGTGTATGTGTGTGGATTGTTGTTTGTTGTGTGTATCTGTTTTGGAACAGGAAATTTTTTCCCTAGGAAATAATTCGCTGTTCTGCATGTTCGATGTTGTCAGCATTCGCTGAATAGGGGTCAATGTTAGAACATTCGAAGTTTCAAAGTTTTAGGAAGGACCCCATTCCAAATACCTTTGGCTATGGGTCTGGTAGCCTGGGGGCACCCAGAAAGACTGTGCACTTAAGCCAGGACTGGTGTGGTAGCTACTTCAGGAAGGGAGGTACCCTGTAGCAGTGAGACTGAAGGTGGGCCACAGCTGCTGGTGGGTACTGGTGTTCCCTTGGACAGAGTGACTGCAATGGCAGAGGTGAGTAGCAATACGCAGGCTGACAGTGAGGCACCGCTGTCAGAGGATACCAGACTTCTTATGGAAGGATAGCTGGGAAGGGTTACAAAGAGAGAGTTGAGACAGGCTCAGCTGTCAGACCCTACATTAAAAGGCTTGAGGGAGGTAGCTAGGGAGGTGCCTGATTCTCAAGGAAAAGGGGATTCCGTATACTGGAACAAAGGGTTAAATATAGAGGGTGAATTAATGCAGCAGGTGGTAGTGCTCAGAGCCTACTATCTTGGACGTCTGGCCATAGCCCATGACATTCCCTTTGCAGGTCATATTGACATAAAACATACCAAGAGACATATTATGCAGAACTTTTAATGGCCTTGGATTTCCAGTGACGTAACAGCATACTGCAGGACCTGTGAACAGTGCCACAAAAGGAGGCAAGGCAGGAGACAAGGTCAACGCTCTTTTGATGCCTTTGCCTGTGATTGAGGAGCCATTTCAGAGGGTAGCTATGGATATTGTGGGGCCTCTGAGTACCCTAAGTTCCACAGGGAAGAAGCATATCCTAGTGATGGTAGATTATGCTATCAGATACCCTGAGATGGTGGCCCTGTCCTCCATTAAGGCAAAAAAGGTGGCAAATGCTTTGTTAGAGATTTTCAGCAGGGTAGGTTTTCCAAAAGAAATACTGACTGACAGAGGTGTCTATTTCATGGCAGACCTGCTGGCTTGTCTGTGGAAGTACTGAGGAGTGAAGCACCTAAAGACTACCCACTACCATCCCCAGACTAATGGTCTTGTTGAGAGGTTAAACTCTACACTAAAGATCATTCTACAGGCATTTGTAGACCAGTTTAAAAGGGAATGGGACAAAGATTTGCCCCATCTGTTGTATGCATACAGAGAGGTACCCCAGGAATCCCCAGGTTTTTCACCCTTTGAGTTGCTGTATGGGCATCGGGTGAGAGGACCTCTAGATTTGATTCACGATGAGTGGGAGGCTGAGTATGAATCCCACAAGGAGTCTGTTGTGGCATATGGACTAAACCTCAGGACAAGGCTCAGGGAACTCATGGGCTTGGCTAGGAGAACCTGGCAGAGGCCCAACTGCAAAAAAGCTATGGCATGACAGGAATGCTTGAGCCAGAGAGAATGCTGTGGGGCAGTAGGCTATGGTTCTCATTCCTGTCAGACACAGTAAGCTGCAGGCAGCTTGGAGGGACCCTTCAAAGTGGTAAGGAAGGTTATTGATGATAACTACATGGTAGAACTACTAGGCAAGAGACAGGGGCACAAGCTGTAAAAAGTGTCATTCTAGAATAAGAGTAATCTACCCCTTTGGGTGAGTAATGCTGTATTTACTCTTGGTGTTTACCCTTGGAGGTCTTAGTTTGATTTCTCAGGTTTCACCTTCTTGATCAGACCATGACAAATATGGGTAATCCCAGCATTACTACAACCAATCATGAATTATTGCTAAATTATAAAATAAAAACAATCCATATTGAAAAAGTCATGCTGATTGGACAAAACAGTCAGTGTACCCAATGCAGACTGAGCATTTCTCTCAAGAATAAGTTTAGCTAGTTCAGTGCACCTGTAGCTACTAACACAAGCTAATCAGATTCATCATCACCACCATGTAGAAGTAAGCCACCTCTATGCATATCATAAGAAAATGTTTCATAATTTCTAATGGTTGTGACTGCATAAAAATAATCAAATAAATCCCAACATTCGGATTTATTTATTGTTTGTTTGTTAACTGGGTTAGTTCAGCTGGGCTTCTGGCCCTTTTTTAGTGGAGACCCAAGGAGAAAAGCTCCAGTACATAGTATAAAAATAAAGAAATTCACAACATTACAAAATATAGAAAGTCACCACATTACAATAGACAAGATAAGTTACATAGTACAAACTGTACAGAAGTCACAGTTTTACAATAAAATATATGTTGCATTACATATAAGAGGCTGTCAGTTTGAGAATGTGTGTAAGATAAGCCAGAGGCTTGCACGCATAATTTTTTAAAGAAAGATGTACAGAGAAAAACCTATGGCATTGTGTTAGTTTTGGCAATGAAAAGTTGATATAGGTGAGGAGCTAGTGGTGGGGGTGATTTAGGTGGGAGCATGTGAAGGACATTCCCATTTGCAGGACAGATTGGAGAGAAGCATGGATTTGAAGTAGTTATGATTTGGTAAGTTACATAGTGGGGGGGGGTAGTGAGTTCCACAGTTTGGCTATGGTGTGGGATAGTAGTAGTTGGCCAGGTGGGTGTAAGGGTTTGTGCACTTATAGGAGGATTTGGCCTTTGGATCTCAGGGATTGGCTGGGTGTGTAGGGTATTAGGGAATTGGCAAGAGCAGGGCATTCTGTTGGTTTGAAGATGAGTTTGTGTGTTGTTGTAAGTTGTAAGTATATTAGGTGGTTGGGGAGTTCTAGCCAATTCAGGGTGTGTAGAGAGTGGCAGTGATAGGAAGAGTTCTTAGAATTGGTTGCAAATTTGCAGATTTTGTTGCAACAAGCTTCGAGTTTGGAATGGAGGCCAAGTTGTAGGTTGGAGAATAGGGGAGCACCGTACAAGAGAGAGGGGAGAAGGAAGGTAGATACTTAGGTTTGTCGGGAGGAGGGGGTGAAGTAGCAGTTGTGTCTGTAGAGGAGACCGATTTTCTGGTGGGTTTTTTTTAATTGCGGAGAGGATGTGGGAGTCGAATTTTAGGTTTTCATCAATGGTAATGCCAAGTAGCTTGGTACTGGGAACAATTTCTAGAGGGGTGTTATTGTGGGTTTTGATGGAAAATAGGTCTCTGTTGAATTGGGAGGTTTTGGAAGGAGTGAAAATCATTAGTTTTGTTTTGTTGGCGTTTAGGGTTAGGTGATTGGATTGCATCCATGATTCTGTTTTGGAGAAGGCTATTTGGGTTTTGAGTAGACGTTTGGAGGGGCAGGAGGCTGAGCAGATGATGGTGGAGTCATCAGCATATTGGATAACTGAGGTGTCATGGATGGAGTGCTGGAAGTTGTTGATGAATTTGTTAAAGAGGAGTGGGCCCAGTACAGATTCTTGTGGGACTCCTGTGGGTGTAGGTAAGAAAGGGGAGGTTGGCTCTTTCCATTGCACAGTCTGTTGGCACATGGAAAGGTAGCTGGACAACCAGGTTAAGGTTTAGGGAGAGAGGTGCAAGTGTGAGAGCTGGGGCAGGAGTAGGGAGTGGGAGATCGGATGCTTTTGAGTGGTCTAGAAACAGTGTGGATACATATTTACCACTGTCACATGGTAGGTTGACTGTCTCAAGAAAGGAAAGGAGGGCTGTCATGGTGCTGTGGCCGGGGCAGAAGCCATGTTGGGTGGAAGAGAGGAGGTTGTGCTGGGTTAGGTATGGCATGAGTTGGGAGTGGATGTTTTTTTCTAGAATTTTAGAGAGAGAAGAGAGAATAGCTATGGGCCTGAAGTTGGTTGTGTCTGTGTTTTTACCACCTTTGTGGAGAGGGATGATGAATGTGTGTCGCCAGATGGCCAGATTCATGTATAGATCTGTTTATAAGAATAGATATGGGATAGGCTATCGATCAGCGGATAGTTTAAGGAAATTTGCTGGAAAGTTGTCTGGGTCATTGCGGCATGGTCTTAGCTTTAGGAGTAGTCTTTTTATAGTGTTAGTGGAGACAGGTTTAAGGGAGAAGGAGGGTGAGAGGGGGTTAGGGGGGCAGGGTGAATGGGGTTGTGTTGGTGTGGGGGATAGAGAAAGTGGAGGATAGTTTAACTATGCAATCTATAAAGAATATGTTGAATTTTGTGGCTCTTTCAAGGCTGGTGAGCTTAGGATCAGGGCAAGGGTTGGTTTTATTACTGGGGGTGAGAATTGAGGAGATGGAGGTCCAGAATTTCTTTGGGTTAGATGAGTACTTGGATTGCAGATTTCAGTAGTAAGTTTTGCAATCTTTTGTTATTTATTTTTTGGCTAGGTTACGTAGATGTTTAAATTCTTGGTGGGTGTTGGGGTTTTTCTGTTTTTGGTACTGTTTCCACGTTTTATCTCATTGTTTCATTATCTGTTTAGTTTCCTGGGATAGCCAGGGGCAGGGATTAGTTCTGATGCAATTGGATTGGAGGTGGGGTAGTTTATCTAGTAGGGTAAGGAAAGTATGGTTAAAATACGATACAGCGTTATCTAGCGGAAGGCTTCTTAGGGAAGACCAGTCAGTAATCTTAAGGCATTCTGAGAAGATTTCAGGGCTGAAGGAGGTTAGGTTGTGGGATTGCTTGAATTGGTGTTGTTTATCTACGTGAGAGGGTAGGCAGTCTACGAAGGCTGGTAGGTGGTCACTTAGGGGGTCTGGTGTTATACCGGCATTAGTGGTATGGTTGAGTTAGGTTGTTAATATCCAATCTATGATGGTACTGAAGGTACCGTCTTTATTTGGCCTTGTTGGAAGGTTTATAAGTTTGGTGAAATTGTAAAGGTTTATTGAGTGAGTTGGGGTATCTGAGAGGAAGGAGGCCCAGTTAATATTTATGTCGCCAAGGATGTAGGTTTCATTTTTGGTGTTGGAGCTAAACCAAGAGAGGATGTCTTCTAGTGTTTTGGTATTGTTTCCAGGTGGGATGTAGATGGAACAGATGGAAATGGATTTGTAGTTGTTAACTTTTAAAAAGCCTGCAGTCATTTCAGCATTGGCAAAGGTTGAGATGGGGTTGGTCAGTGGAGTAAAGGTGAGAGTGGAGGGGTAGATGATAGCTACACCATCTCCTTTTCTGTGAGGTGTATCATTATGTATGATATGGTAGCCAGTGTGGGGGGGGTCATTGTCTTTTATGGAGGGTTTAAGCCAGGTCTCAGAGACTGCGGTTATATCGGGCTGGTTATGAGAGAGCCAGGTGTGAAGGTTGGGAATTTTATTATGGAGGCTTTGTGCATTTAGGGTGGTGAGGCGGATAGACTTGGGTTTGTGTGGTTTGGAAGTTGGGTTAGGGTGGGTAATGTTGAGGTTTGGACCAGGGTTAGGGTGGATGTCGCCTGAGAGTGAGAGTGAGATATGGGGGAGGAGCTGTCTGAGGAGGTGTAGTGGGGATTGTGAAATATGGTTTTGCAGGGGGTTCTTGAGAAAGCACTTGGGATGGGGTGTGGGGAGGGTGGGGTGAGGAGTATAGTGCATTTGAACAGATGGGATGGGCTGGAGGACTAGAGTTCTGGGGAGATCTGTGAATATGTGTAGGATGTATTTGGGAGGTTTGAGGAGGTGGTATGTGGGGTATGAGATAGGTGTGTGTTGGTGGGGAGGTTAAGTTGGGTAATATAGGTTAGGGATAATAGCAGGGTAGCTAGTAGTAAAGTTTGTGGGGGGCAGGTAGGCATTGTTGTATGGGTGTGTGAGAGGTGGTGTGTGTATGGGAGTGGGCGAGGTGTGTGAGAATTGGTGTGTGTATGGAAGTGGGAGGGGCTTGGTAGAGGGTGTATGTGATTGGTGTAGGTGTGTGTGGGGTGTGGTGTGATGGAGTATAAATGTAGAGGTACTGGGGCGGGTGGAAATTGGGGGCAGGGTAGGGGAACGGAGTGAGCCCACAGGGCGAATGGAGCGGGAAAAGCCAAAGGGAGGTAGAATGCAGGTCAGGATGGGAACAATCAGTAGCGTAGATAAGTTTAGAAGTAAGATATGCACAAAGGGAGAAGGGTGAACCCTAAGGACTAAAAGTAGGAGAAGCAGAATGTTTTCAGGGGAGTAGGGTAGAAAGTAGAGATACTGAAAAACTACACTAGTAAGTGAAAAAAGGTGCTACACTAAAAGTAAATGTAAATAAGTAGGTACATGTTGCCATCTAGTGGTGAAATACAGCTATGGGCCATGTTAGAAGCCGGGGCTGGGGAAGCACTGAAAGAGGGGCTTTTAGATGCTAGGAAAAGGCTGGAGAAGGGCAATTGTGTGGATACAGAGTGGGGGAGGGTTGACTGCTGCAACACCTGGTAGACTGCATGGTCTAACCACCTAGCAGGGGTATTGGAGTAATTTCTATGCTAGCAGTGTTAACAGTAAAAACACATACTTTCTATAAACCTTTTAAAATGCAGAGCTACTACATTCAGGGAGTAGGTGATTTGGGTCCTTTACTTGAAAAAGGCGCCAGTTTTCTTTTCACGTCCAGCAGGGTGGTATCAGAAGTCAGTGTTGGGCAGAGGACTGGGAAATTTCTATAAACCTTTTTAAATGCAGAGCTACTACATTCAGGGACTAGGTGATTTGGGTCCCTTACTTGAAAAAGGCACCGGTTTTCTTTCCACATCCAGCAGGGTGGTATCAGACATCAGTGTTGGGCAGAGGATTGGGAAGTTTCTATAAACCTTTTAAAATGCAGCGCTGCTATGTTCAGGGAGTAGGTGATTCAGGTCCTTTACTTGAAAAAGGTGCCAGTTTTCTTTCCACGTCCAGCAGGGTAGTATCAGAAGTCAGTGTTGGGCAGAGGATTGGGAAGTTTCTATATACCTTTTAAAATGCAGTGCTACTACATTCAGGGAGTAGGTGATTCAGGTCCTTTACTTGAAAAAGGCACCAGTTTTCTTTTCATGTCCAGCAGGGTGGTATCAGAAGTCAGTGTTGGGCAGAGGACTGAGAAGTAGGTGAAGAGGAAGCTAGAACCGGGTCGCACAGCAGCCAAGGGTGAGAGCAGGGATTTAAGCAACACTCCATTATGGTTCCTCACTCTAACTTTAATCCCTAATATTTAAAGCTCACACTGAAAAAAAAATATTCACCAGTTTAGTTTTGCTGATAAAATAATAGTTTTAGCCACTCAAGAAAACTGCCATACTTTGCCTGGCCAACTTGTTCATCAAGTCATATCTAAAAGTTTTAAGTAGTCAGAACAGGGTTATTCCCAGATGATACTGTAGATGTGACTCACTTGAACATAAATTTGTTCCATGGGAACTTCCATACTACCACCAACAACCTCTAAACCCCTACCATCTGTTTCTCATAAGTACTAAGACAGTAAATATTTTACTACATAAAACAATCTCATAAAAGAGGGGGAAAATAATGCAATAGGATGCCAAGAGTAAAATGTGACCTGCATGTGCACTTCTTAAGTGTCACCATCTGGAATTTGCCCTTTTTCCACTGTATTGTGTGATCTTGGAGTTGATATATTTAGTTAGGGATGGTGTGTGGGGGGGTGTAGCCACCCACATTGGGGGGGGGGGGGTGTAACCCCCACCTGGGTAGGTTTTAAGTTTTATGATTTTTTTTGATGGTTGGCCTACTGTTGGCTATCCCTAGGAAAAGTTTTGATGAAAAGTCAATTTGCTGATGTGTAACTTCGACAAGAAGGGGTCAACAAATAGGTGTTCAAAAATGAGTGAGTTTGACTAACTGATATAGACCCACTGAAGATAGCACATAATATTCATTTAGGTGTAGTAAGGTTACTAAAAAAGGTAAATAATGAGCAATATTTGCCCTACGTACCTGTACCATACCAATAAATCACCCTTGTATGTATTCTTTGTATGTAATTCTATTTGTATAATCAACTGACTTATGTGGTAAATATCTGAGCAATGTCCACCATGTTGCTCACATGAAAAAAAATCATAATGTGACTTGCTCTAAAGTTTTGTTCTTTATATGTGTTTAACTTTTTTTTTTCATATTGTGTTAATCTATGTATTTGTGAGTGTGTTTATATCTGGCCTGAGCCTGAAGCAGTGCTATTACCTTAATTTACACATTTAAATAAGTACATAAAAGTGTGCATAATTTTAGATTCTTGAAATATTTGATGTTGCTATGCTCATTTCAGTTTATCATGCACAATTGCATTTGCATGAATTTTGAAGTTTATCTATGTGAGTCTCCATTGTAAATGGATTCTGCTAAACTGCACTTTTTTCAGACATGAAAGCAAATAAAACCTAGACAAAAAAAACAAAAAAAAAACGACTAATGCAACCTAACCCAAACCAAAGAACAAGGAAAGAAGGTTAAAAGTAATGTAAGTGTATGAAGTGAAAGCTACAGAATTCAGTTAGAATGTGTTCAAAACAGGCACATATAACCTGTGCTATAATTTTATTCTGAATTTATTTTGAAGGACTTATGAACAAGTGTGTTTTTCACATGGGCAGTCAGGTTATCCTAGGTAGTTGGACCAAGTAATGAAGAAATATCACTTGCACACAGCTGTTCTGCAGATATTGTAATATAATAATGCAATCTGTTTGATCTAATTGTGTAGTAAGTATATGTTAGTCATTCTGGTGGTGGTGGTGGCGGTGGTGATACTGCTCAGGAAATCATAGTTTGTAGAATAACCTAAGAGGTGTACTCTTTAGACCTATGATATCAAGAAATAATAGTGTAAACACAAAATGATGTGCTGCCTCCTTTTCATTTTACTAAACCACAAAGAGTAACTTTGTTTACATAAAAAAGATCAATCACAGGCTCAATGTGACAAGACTCAATCTCTTCTTCTCTGTAGATCAACCATTATTTCACTGCCCTCCCTCTGTCACACTTTAACATCACTTTTTCTCCTCATATATCCAAAACTAATATTCATTATAACAGCCCAAGTAGCCCCCAACTATTCTCACTTTCCTAATTACTTTACATCTCAATCTTAAATGTAGTCACTCTACTACTAACATATCATACTATATTACATTATCATCTGTCTCCCCCTTTTTATTATTTCCATAGTTAAGCTGCTTCTTCTTTTAATTATTTTAATTGCTAGAAATTGCGGGTAATTGTACTGTATCTTTTGTAATGTTACATCTCTCTCTACTATATGCAAGCTTGTGTTTATTTCTAATGAATGATCAACACAGTATATACTCATGCAAGCAATGTACATGCTCTGTTTCTAAATGTACTTTGTTTATTTAAATGTGACTGTGATTTTTTTTCTATGTATGTGTTGATGTGGAGCTTTTCTCCCTGGGCCTCCACTGAAAATGGGCTCACTTCAGCCTAGTGGACTTTTCTGGTAAACAAATGCAAATAAATAAATAAATAAATAAATAAATAAATAATGTTTATGTAAGCTATCATAAAGCTTTTTCTCCCATGTATGTATGCTTTCCTATATTTTTGTATTTCTTCTGATATCAAGTAAGTGTATTTTATGTACAGATGCCAAAACTGGTGTTAAATGTAAAGCTTTTCTCCCTGGGCCTCTACTGAAAAAGGGTGTTATGCCAATTGGGCTTTCCCCTGTAAACAAGCAAACAAACATAAACAAACAAACAAATAAATAAATAAATAAAATATTAGTGCTATTAAGACTAAAGGCACTAGGAAAATGGCTGCACATTGAGTAACAACTTAACTGTAGCTCTCCCAGTGTGAAAATAGAAACTCAACAGAGAAGGCCAATAGCTCTTAAGTTTATGGATAAAATTCAGTAACTGGCTAATAAGTGCACTGCCTGGATGCTAGGAAAAAAGAAATACAGAGCACCTGGAAAAATCAGCTACAAAAGCTGAGGAAGAAACACTGACTGGGGAAACTTCTGCAGGTGTTCAGCAAAAAGCAATGCAAACTCCAGACATGACTTCCAGAAACCTTCAGGAAGATACAAGATAACTGCAAACAGACTTGGTTAAAATAAATAAACCACTGATGGAGTATATCAACACAAATAACAAAAGGCTGGAAAAAATGGAAGAAGCTTTAAACAGATATTCAGATGAGGTGATACAGCTGCAAAAATCAGAAGATGAAATGAAGAAAAGGCTGTCTGAATATGAGACTGCTCAGAGAGAGAGATGTTTCAAAAATAATAGAGTTAGGAGACAGAGCACATAGGGAAAACCTGAAATTTTCAGTTATACCAGAGTAGCTGGAAGGATCGGACTGCATTTATTTTTATGAAAGCACAAACAAGCAACTGGACTGGTATTCCACAGCAGGAGTTGTTAGTTGAAAAGGCACATTGCGTGTATGCTCCAAACCTGACTATTTGAAAGCAACCTAGACCTTCAGTAGTAAAGATGCAATCCTGCCAGCAGAAGGAGTTGATTCTGACACGGCTGTGACAGAAGGATAAAATACTAAAAGTGGGAGATAACAGAGTGTTTGTGGAGAATGATTACTCAAGAGGAATAAATGTATTCCAATATTTAGAGAATGTCAAGAAGCAGGAGTGATATTCAAACTGCTGTACCCAGCTGTCTTCAAGGTATTCTTTCCTGGAGGGACCACATCATTTTTTGACGAAGTACATACTAAGGAGGAAATGCAAAAGTTTGTCCAACAAAAAGTGAGCTGTGAAACAGAAGGAGATTCTGATTCTTGATCTTCTGGTATTAAAGACCACAGTGAGACTGTACCTGTGAAACCTTTTCCACTATTTCAATGGAAAATGTTGAGGAAAAGGAAGGGAACATGGGAGTTGAATAGAAGACTTGAGAGTATGTTGGAAATGAAGCAGAGAGACAGGATTTGGGAGATAGAGATGAACAATAATAAAACCAGTAACTTAATGTGAAATTACCATGCAATAATTATATTTGTGAAATCCAAACAAAAACAGAGTGGAACAAAACAGAAACAAAACAAAATAAGTTCCAAAGGACAAACCACAAGAGTCCTTCTAAGATTAAGCACTTTTGTTCTTTAACATATTTACCATAAAACTTCCTCAGAATCTTTTTACAAAATGTTTCCATACCATTTAAATACCCTTCAGGCTTTGCACCAAAAACACACACAACCAA
This sequence comes from Protopterus annectens, assembly GCF_019279795.1. Taxonomy (NCBI): domain Eukaryota; kingdom Metazoa; phylum Chordata; order Ceratodontiformes; family Protopteridae; genus Protopterus; species Protopterus annectens. The sequence continues at coordinate 291,843,654 of NC_056728.1, forward strand.
TCGACTACCATTCAAAGCACATGCACCCACTGAAATACAATATTTAAATTAGTTTCAAAAATCTCAAAAAAGAAACATTTCCTAGTATTCAGGACCAATAACTGTACACTTAAAAACAAGCCAATCATAGATCTTAATGGCTTTTTTACCAATCAGAAAATAGAACTAAATCATAGCTCTTGATTGCCTTTTTCACCAATAAAAAACAGACAAGATCAGAATGATGTATTCTAAGCTAATGATTCACTCCTGAAATAAAACATTTTATGTTAATCATATAATTTAATCCTGACAGTTAGTCTGCCATATATGCTATTTGCCATCTAGATTTGTAGTATTCCAATTGAACCTTATAATCACCTTCTAAAGCCTTCTAAAACTTTCACAAATCAAATCATGTTTAGCCAATGCATTGTTTGCATCATGTTTTCTGATGGCCAAATTGTGTTCATAGATCTTACATTTTAAACATCTCAAAGTTTTGCCCATATAAACTTGAATATAAGTCACATAAGGCCAAATAATCTACCCAAATGGAAGTGCAGGCAAACCTTTTCTTAGCAGTAAAAACCATGTTGTGAGCATTCAATGTAATACTTGAACTGTTTGCTATATAGCGGCACTGTTTACAATGTCTGCACCTGAACGTGCCTGTCCTTCCCCCTACTGTTGTATCACCTGTCTGTGTAGACTTTTCTAAAATGCTGTGAATCTGGATAGCAAATAGCATGAATGGCAGACTGACCACCAGGATTAAATGATAAGATTAACATAAAATGTTTTATTTTGGGAGTGAATCATTAATTTAGAATAAATGTGCCCAATCTTGTCTGACTTTAGAAGCTAAATAAGATCAAGCCTGCATAACATTTGGATAGGATATCATGTGGAAACATCACTTTTTGACATTGGATTTTAACACTGTTTTTTTTTTATTATTGGTGGAAAAGAGGAATCAAGATCTATGATTAGTTCTGTTTTCTGATTGGTAAAAAAAGCCATTAAGATCTATGATTGGCTCATTTTCAGTGTATAATGATTTGTCCTAAATACTAGGAAATGTTTCTTTTTTGAGATTTTTTAAACTAATTTAAATATTGTATTTCATTGGGTGGATATGCTTTGAATGGCAGTTAATTGGTTGGGTATGTTTTTTGGCCCAAAGCCTGGAGAGTGTTTAAGTGGTATGGAAACATTTTGTAAAAAGATTCTAAGGAAGTCCTGTGGTGAATATATTAAAGAACAAAAGCACTTAATCTTAGAAGGGCTCTCGTGGTTTATCCTTTGGCACTTGTTATTTTGTTATATTTGTGAAATGTGACAGAACAAGAAAACCTGGAAATATTGGACTTTTTCAGAATTTGTTGGACTTGTGGGGGACTCTGAAGTATATGCCCTAATTCACCTCATTAATGTTCAGAAAAATGCTTAGGGGAGGAGAAGAGAGGGGAGAAAGTTAACTGTAAGTAAAGAAAAACATTTTTCTTAATAGAACATTTTTGTGGTGTATTGTTTTCTTTGTATGCTATAAAGTAAAGTTTTTTCAGTGCCACTGTTCTTTTTTCCATTTCTTTCTTATTTGTCTCTTTCTTCTTGTTCAGTTTTAAGAAATGTAGGCACTGCAATGTAAAAAAAGCCCATTTAAAAGAACATGACAAAAGAAAAAATAATGTTTTTGTTATTTTTGCATGGGGGAATGACTGGATCAAGGACTGTAGACTGATTTAGCAACAAGTTTTAATAGAAAGCAAGTAAAAGAAGAAAATACTGAATATTATGAGCCTTTTTTCTAGCAGATGAATATATGCTTAGGAATTCTGTATCTGGCCCTTATGTCTTCATGGAAACAATCTGATAAAGAGAAATTGACTGGTTCTTATATCTCCATAGAGACAATCTAATAATGAGAAATTGTCTGTCTGGTTCTCATGTCTTTATGCAGACAATCTGATAAAGATAAACTGGTTACAATCTGGTGGAGAGTGATTGCCTGGAACAAATTAAAAAAGGGGGGAAACTGGCTAGGAGATAATGTTCTCTGAAAGCATTTAGGGTTTTTCCCAGCTGGTTGAGATATAAAGATAAGACAAAACCAATTAGCACTTAGTAGAAGTACAGGCTGCACCATGCATCGTAGCATGGATAACTTTTTTTAGGTTAACAAGTCTGTGATTGTGGTTGTCAGTTTGAGACATTAGTTCCTTTGAGGAGGGTAAAACTTCAATATTTGAAGATGTACATAGTTTTGTGTGTTAATATTAAATTCATAGGTTTTAGGGGGGTATTGGGGATTTTTTGAAGGCTTTAAATAAAACAAAAAGTTTTGTAAAATATGACATAGGTTCAAATGGATATCAGAAGAAGCAACTAGATAAAATTTCAACCTGCCAAACAGTGTATGCATGTAACAGAAAAGCTGGAACTCGACATTTAACAAAAAGTGTTATCCATAAAAAAGTAGGAATAATAACTTTTTAAAACAATTATGATTTCTGTAATGTCTTTAAATGTCAAAGTCTTACAGATAATTACAAAAAGGAAAGAATAGTGAACTATGTTAAAAATATAGAATGCAAATAGCCATGTTGCAGGAGGCACACTTGGAAATAACTGAACATGTAGATTTGATAAAGAAAGTTTTCAGGATGGCTATTCAGAGGAATATCTGGTACAAAGGAAAATAGGAGTATTTATATTAATTGCAGGAGGAGGTGCAATAGTGATATAAGAGGATAAAAAAATATAATAATGGCAAATTTGTAGTGCTAACGGGCTACTGGCAAGGGTGGAGGATTACACTGGCATGTATTTATACTCCACCTAAAACTGCTATAATGGAGCATAAGACAATTCTAGGAGAAATAATAAGTTTTCAGCAAGGAATATTCCATATAGGTGGGGACTGGAATTTGGTTTGCAGTAGTGTAGATGTATCTGAGGGGTCCAGAAGAGAAAGTATAACAAAGGAGGATAGATTTTTGAAGAGAGTATGAAAAATTAATGTGTAGTTTAAAAATACGGTGGAAATTAAAGAAATAGAGCTATTTTTAAGAAGTATCAATTATTTAGAGGGACTGAAAAATGTTAAAATATTGAAGAATAGGGAGAATCTCACAGAACAAGAAGAGGATCAACTGCAGAATGCTAAATAGAAAATAAGGGAGTACCTCAATAATATACACTAGATTCGAAATATTACTGAGATCATGTAGAGATATTAGAAATATTTCAGAAATTCTATGAAAGTCTGTATAAAGCAGAAAATTATGGAAATCAAGAAAAGATACAGATGGCAATATTTATGGAAGAATTAAATATGCCAAGGTTAGAGGTAGATGTGGTTCAATTACAAAAGGTTAGGATAGGAGGAGATTAGATAAAAATTATGATGTATAACCAATTTACACGAAAATCCCCAGGAATAGATGGTAAACGTGGACTTGTTAGTACAATTTGATTACTTTTTATATAAATGTAAATTTGCCTATGTCACAAGTGATAATTCAGTAAAAGTGTTTTAAAAAAAAGACTAAAGACACTAGTCCCATAAACAGTACCATAAGTTGTGTCTCCATTTTAAGAAGCAAAAATGAATTGCATTTATGAAGTATATTTTTGCAAAAAAATTTTAAAAAGTCATGCAGTTTAAGCTTTTAAACTGTTTCACTAATTACTTTGTCTCTGTATGTGTGTGTGTGTGTGTGTGTGTGTGTGTGTGTGTGTGTGTGTGTGTGTGTATGTGTATGTATATATATATATATATATATATATATATATATATATATATATATATATATATATATATATATATATATATATATATATATATATATATATATATATATATATGGGTCTAGGACTATTCACTGAAAGCACATTTCACTTATAGGTTCATAGGTTCATAGGTAGGTACTAGGCTAGGGCATTTATAAGCCTAGCCAGAGTGTGTCGGCTTTCACCGCCCCATTGATTAATTAACTGAGCCTCTGTCAAGCAGAGACAATGAAATGATCCCAGGGGTGTATTTTCTGTTACCCATCCACTCGTCAAGGTTTCTCTTGAAGAGTGTTAGTGAGGGGCTCTGCCTAATGTAGTTAGGAATTTTGTTCCAAAGCATGGGGAGTCTCTTTGACAGGAACCTATCCCTCCAGCATGTTCTATTTATTGTTGTGGCGAGGTTTAGCTCACTAGAGCACGTGACTCACAGTGACTTGGATTTCTTTAGGTGGAGCATGTCCATCAATTCTGAGTTGGACATGGCTTTGTAAGTCAGGCAGAGATTATCTCTGAGTAAGCGATATGCCACTGAGTACAGCTGGAGTTTTTTCAGTTGGTCTGCATAGGACATATGTTTGAGGCCAGTAATCCTCTTGGTGAGGTACTTTTGTGGTCTTTCCAGCTGTTGGAAGTGTCTTGTGAGGTACATCCCAAATGGGGCATTGTACTCTATGATGGGTCTGATGAGTGACGAGTAGAGGGGCACTATAACCTCTTTATTTCTAGATGCGAACCCTTTAGTAATTGGATGGGCCACATAGAAGGATTTCCTAACTACTTTGGCAATATGATTGTCAAAGGAGAGATTACTATCTACCTGGGTCCCCAGATCTCTTATTACCTCTTCTGTGTTAAGGGGGCTGCCACCTATGTGGTAATTCGTGGGTGTTTTGTTTTTCCCAAATGGGATGATTATGCATTTTTTGGCATTTAGCTTGAGGCCATGACTTTGACACCAGGTGCACTTCTCAGTAAGGCCTTTTTGGAGGATGTCCGTGTCAGCCGGAGAGTCAGTTATGGCTCCCAGTTTGCAGTCATCGGCGAACTTGGTTAGCCATAGTCCTTCTGTGTTTGCCTGTACTTCTGAGAAGTATATGCCAAACAGTAGGGGTCCCAGGACTGAGCCTTGTGGGACACCACTTGTGACTGGTTTAGAGTCAGACCTGGAGCCTGCTATTCTTACCACGTGAGTTCTGTCTGTAAGCCAGTTGGCAACCCATCTTGTGATGTAGGGGTTTATGTTCAGGCTGGTGAGTTTTTCTATAATACCTGAGTGAGGAATTGTGACGAACGCCTTGGCGAGGTCAAGGCAGGCTTTGTGAACTACCTTTCCCTTGTCTATGGCCTTGGTGACTGTCTCAAAGACGTCAACCAGGTTTAGTAGGCATGATCTGCCCTTAACAAAGCTGAACTGGGTTGGTTCAAGTGTTTGCAGGTTCCCAATGTCTTTGTTAATGAGTTCCATGATGATGCGCTCCATAGCCTTGTAGACAAGGCAGGTCAGGCTTATGAGACGATAGCTGCCAGGGTCAGTTGTGGCCCTTCCATTGTGGAGCAGAATAGCCATTGCTGTGTGCCATTCTATGGGCATGTGGCCTGTGGAGAGGCTGAGGCTGAACAGTGTGTTTAGGTGGGGGGTTAGTTTGTTCTGTAGTTCATGCAAGATGCATCCTGGGACACCATCTGCCCCCACTGATGCTGTGTTTTTGGCTTTTGAAAGGGCTGTTTTCACCTGTGCATCTGTGATTTCCGGGACACACTTTTCCGGTATTGTTGTGGGCCCTTTTGGGAGTGAGTGGGGGGTGAAGTTTGCACTGAATCTATCTGCCAGGATGTTGGCAATATCAATAGGTTCAGCATATCTGTGAGCTGCCACTTAGATTCTTGACACAGCTAAAGAAGGCTTTGTGGTTATCTTTCGAATCCTTGGCTATTTTTCTTTCAAAGTTAGCCTTGGTTAATTTTATGAGGGACCTTAGTTTCTTACTGATACTGATCAGGGATGTCTTTCCTTCTTGGGATTTGCTTTTTTTCTGAACTAGTTTCCTCCTTTTATTGTATAACCATTTTATGGCAGGGGTCCACCAGACTGGTTTCCTTCTCTTAGGAGAGTGAGTCTTGGTTTTGCTAGGGATGGCACAATCCATGCATCCTTGTAGGTGCTCATAGAGTGCATTTGTAAAGGATTCTGCATCTTGAGCAGCGTTATCCTTTAGCATGGGGGTTGTGAAACTTACCACCTCTGTCTTAAGTAAGGTGAAGTTTGCTTTAGAAAAGTTTTTCACTGTGGTTTCCTTAGTTGGGGGTGGTGGTGGGGTGTGGACATCCAGAGTGATTAGTTTTTGGTATGATCTAACCTGAAACACATTTGACTGTGCACAATTCACTGAAAGCTCAATTCACTGAAAACACAATTCACTGAAATACATTTCACTGAAAGTTATATATGGCCTTTTCCCCACTGTAGTGCGACTCTGGAGTTAGAATATATAGTAAGGGAGGGTGTGGGGGGTGTAGCCCCACCACCTATTTTAAATGTTTTGAACTATACATATGGATACTTGCAATTTCAATAAATTACTCTTTTCTAAACTTAATATATATCCAAACTATGTGGTGGGCCATGACCCCACACCCCCCTTACTATATATTCTAACTCCAGGGTACCTCACAAAGCACATGCAGCAGCTGGAAAGACCACAGAGGTTCCTCACCAGGAGAATCCAGGGCCTCAAACATCTACCCTACACAGGTAGCTAAAAGGCCTATCCCTCTGCTCTGTTTCATACAGACTCCTCAAGGGTGAACTCTGTTTGGCATATAAAGCAATCTCAGACCCCGCCTTGATGGGACTGCTGCATATCCACAAGTCAAGCTCAACTCGAGCATGACCTCAACTTAGTCTGTGATATCAATAGGACTTGTTGGTGGGGCAGATTTGTGTCCCAGAGACACCCCCATCTGTGGAATAGACTCCATCGCCACATCAAGTAGAGTACCTTATTATCCCTTTTTAAGCACAACCTGGATAACTGGATGGGGAACAGAAAATACACCCCTGGGATTCCACCTGTGTCCCTGCTGGACAGGGACTTTGGGTGCTGACTGGTCTAAATATGGGCTAAACTCTTGGCTAGGCTTATAAGGGCCTCAGGGCCAATAACCTAGTAACCTCTTATGATCCTACGATAGATAGATAAATGTATGCAACAATTCATTGAATTGCCTTTGTATCAAATCACAAACAACTGAAAAAAAATAATAGAAAACACATTTCAATGAAAAGTACTTTTGGTTGAATTATTATAGACAATCACTACTGGTGTAGTTTAAGATCTTAGGTGTGGTTTCGGATCTTTGGATTGTAGGAATTACAAGGCAAATTAGTCTGGCACAGAATTTATGTCTTGCTAATGCCTACCCACATGTTGTACCCCAATCTCTAGAAGTTTGTGCGTGTGCACCAGCAGTGATTCACTGTGTGTGTGGTATCTTCTCTTTTATAAGTAGTTGTCAGTAGTTGTGCAACTGTGGAGTTAGTATTATTTAGTAAGGTGGTGTGGGGGCAAAGGCTTCCACATGAGGGATGCAAGGGGGCTAGACCCCCATAAACAACAACAAAAATAAATAGATAAAAAAAAATTTGGAAGAGTATTTGCTGTATATGAAATTTTCTATGACATGAGATTCAGTGAAATATGTTTTAATGAATATATTTTCAATTAACCTTTGCAGTCATTTGTGATTAAATGAATAGGCAATGAGACGAAAAGTATTATACTCATGTTGACTGATGACACACTTTAGCACCCTTTCAAACTTCAGTAGTGTTAAAATATCAAACTGAGCAATAGTTTAAGTAAACATTGCAGAATTGCACACCATGAACTGACGTGCTCCTGAGCTGTTGTTTTTAGGGTCTTCCATATCTCAGCCTCACGGGGATAGCAGCACAAACTTATTCTAGTTCTTGCAGCTGATAATCACCTGGTATCACATCATCAAATGAGTCCTGCCTGATGTCCTTTTAGATTTTCCTTGCAGAGCACCTCTGTGGACATCTTCATGGCTTTATCTCTGGACATTTTTATAAAGAGCTCTGTATAATGTGAATTATTGTGGGCAAAATCTTTACCTTTAACAGACAATTTGAAATGTATTCGTTTACAATGCGTCTGTTCTATCATCTCAGTAAGGTGGATCAGATTTTTTTCAAAAACAAAATTCCTTAGCTGCTTATATTTCCGGGAACAATTGCTCCAGATTGTTTATCATAGCAACTCATTATCTGCTCCCTTCAAGTCAGAAATAACCCTAAACATGTTTATTGCAGCAGAATCTTTTTCTTGACTTGTTCTTTGTCAGTCTCTCTTGAATATGGTAATTACTTTCAAGAGTCAACAAAGAAGCAGAAATAATAATGATTTCTTTTAACTTATGCGCTATTAACAACAGTCTAATGCTAGACCAATGCCTTGCAGTAGAGTATTTCTATATTCCAATAATACTATGTGACAATGTTGCAGTAACCATTACTTCATTACAACTTCATCAAGTGTCTTACAACTTTCTCTCAACCATTTAACTATGTGTAGTTAGGACAAGACAGGCTGAAATAATTAATTGCTCTGAGAATACTTTAAATGCAGCACTTACATACTATGGGACCATTGCCAAATAAAAAGAAATCAGGAATACTTTGGAGAATGTAGTTTTCAGAGCACCAACAATGCCATTAGTACTTGTATTAGTAAGCATTTCATAATTCATATGTAATAATTTCTGTTTTGTTAGCAATATGTAAGAAAATTCTCATTGTATATACCTTTACGCATGCAAGTAACAGCTAAAGTTTGAATGAGATTAATCAATTTCATGTGAGACTAGGTTAATTGAAACAGCGGACATTCAGGTTTTCTAAAGCAGTCACATTTGTTCTATCTAGCTTGTTCATGTTCATAATTTCTTTCTGGAGATTTGTTCAGACATCTATGGCTATTTCAGCAAGTAATCTTTCACTAACTGCAACTGTAAAAAGGAGTCTATGTAGTGTTGTGCCCATAGGGATTCTGTGGGAGTAGGGACTGCTCCTTATTTGAGATTTAGCCTTTAGTAGTGAGGCAGTAGTTATAATGAATTTGCTTGAATGTTAACATACTCGGTAGGAGGCTGGTTCTTCTAGAAACCGATAACCAATTAACCTTGTTATAATTATGCAGTGGTGCTCAGAAATGGGCTCGGACGTATAAATAATGTTTAATGTTCATTTTTTTAAAGCATTGTGGTATTTTGTTTTGATAGAGAAGTAACAAACAATGCAAACTCTAATAAAAATAAAAGTATATTGATGGCTATGTTTTGCCAAGCTTCATTAAAACAGATGGGTGATTTTTGTATACTATTTTTGACTTACTTACTTACTGCATTTTGTGCCTAATTTTCAGCATGTGAGAAAAGTAAGACTCTTTATCAAAGGTTACCTCTATGCATTTCTGTTGATTACTATTGGCAAATTCTGCCATTTGGGTATAACAGAGAAACTTATATGTCTGGAGAGGTTTTGGTGAGGTCATAGGAGCATAACTGTGGATTTTTGAGAATTTTGCCAAAGAGTATTCTTTTGTAGCCAATTCTGCAGAAGTGTAAGATCATTTTGAAGGGAGGTATTGATCCATTTGGCACTCCTGTCAGCTTTCGACTTAACAATGTTATCTTGTATAGTAGGCAGTTTAGGCCAGGGGATTCCCAATGGAAGTTACTGACAAGGAGACAGAAGAGCAGAAGATCTGAGACAAACCCTTGTGGGGTACATGTTTTCAGTGCAGCAATACATAAGACGACAAAAGTTCTATTAGACAGATCATCAACAAACCAACAACAGAGTTCATACTCCATATCAGGTAGCTCACATTGGGTAAAACAAGCTTGGATAAATCCAAGGATACAGAAGAAGAGACCAAAATCCTAATACCTCTACTAAAACTCACAAATAAACATGTTTAATAAACAACAGGCTTTCACACATGCAAATGCTTCCTCAGGCATTTAAATTATACACATAAGAATAATAACCTGTATAAAGGTATTCAGAACCAATCACATGTCACAGATAATTTATTTATTTTATTTATTTTACATTTGTTGACCGGGATAGTCCGACTGGATGGATGTCCATTTTCAGCGGAGGCCCGGGGAGAAAAGCTCCAAGGGTAAGCAGATACAGCATTGCATAATACCAGCATTACATATTACAAACAGACTATTTACAGAGATTACATAAGTAAGCAAGTTAAACAAGTTCCACAGGTTACAGTTAATCCTTAGCACAAGTCAGGATTAAATTAAATTACACAGTAAACTGGTTAACAGATTTTTACACATTCTAAATAGAGCTAGCCAGGCTTGATGCATTGACATAGCCAGTTAAGTGACAAATGTTGTTTGAGTCTAGTTTTAAATTGATCTAAGGTGGAAAGTAAGGTAATATCAGCTGGAAGAGAGTTCCAGGATCTACTTACAGAGTTTGCAAAGAGAGAATCACCGGCTGTGTTATTAATTTTGCTAGTCTGAATTAGTAGTTTGTTAGAGGATCGAAGCAATCTAAGATTGTTATAGGGGGTGATAATATTTTTAAGTGCAGGAGTATTGTCCAGATTATAGAGGATTTTATAGGCCATAATCAGTTGGTTATACTGGATTAGGCTGGGTAGTTCAAACCACCCAAGCTGATTTAGATTGATGCAATGATGTGTCCTAAAAGGCAGCCCAGTGGCAAACCTGGCAATGTGGTTGTAGCAAACTGAGAGTTTATTAAGGACAGTCTTGTTTAAATTCAAGAGTAGAGGGGATGCATACAGAAGGGTTGAAAGAAGGTGAGAGCGAGCTATGGCAATTTTAGCTGGAGGGGTTAGGAAGGCTTTTATTCTGTAAAGTGACCCTAGTTTTTTATTGATGGTTTTGATAGTTTGGTTAACATGTAGGTCAAATTTTAGATTATTGTCTATGATGACACCTAATAGTTTTGTAGATGGGTCAGGGGAGATTATTGTGCCATCATTTAATTTTATGGTAAATGTGAAAGCGGTAGACCTACGTGTTGGTGAAAATAACAGCATTTTAGTTTTTTTGGGATTTAGGATCAAACGATGTTCAGAAAGCCAGTTTTCTATTGTATTAAAGGTGGTCTGGGTAGCTGACCATAACTCTACTGGAGATGTGGCTGAGCAAATCAGAGTAGAGTCATCAGCATATTGGATACAGCTGACTTTTGGGATGACAGTATAAAGGTCGTTAATGAAGATGGAGAACAACAAGGACCCTAGTATAGAGGCTTGTGGTACTCCAAGGATGTTAGGTAGAAGGTTAGAGAGTTTGTTCTGCCAGAGGACAGCCTGCTGTCAACCATTCAGGTAGGACTAAAACCATTGGAGGGCTCCAGTATCTAGACAGAATGTTTGCAGGGTGTTGATTAAAAGTTGGTGATCAACCATATTGAATGCCTTGGAAAGATCCAAAAAGAGGGCTGAGGATATATAATTATTGTTGCGATTATGGTTTATAGTGTTAGTAAAGGCTAGGAGGGCTGAAGTAGTGCTGTGATGAGGAAGGAAGCCATGCTGAGTGTCTGCCATAAGGCGATTTTGAATTAGGTGGTGCATGAGTTGCCTATGAATACATTTTTCCATAACCTTTGCAAGTGGAGAGAGTATAGCTATTGGCCTATAATTGGAGAATTCAGTAGAGCTGCCTCCTTTGTGAAGTGGAATTACATAGGATATTTTCCAGATGGTGGGAATTTTAGCTTCTACTATGGTTCGATTGATTAGTATTGAGACGGGGTAAGCAATAGCATCAGCTGATTTTTGTGGGTACTCGGCAGGGAGTTGATCAGCAGAAAGTGTAGTGGGTTTTAATTTTTTGATCAAGATACAGATAAGTGAAGTGGCGACTGGTTGGAAGCTGAACGTGAGTAGGTTTCTAGGGGTGCTACTTTCAGGACCAGGGGAGCTAGGAGGTAGTTGGCTAGCTAGGGCTTGAATTGTCTCAGTAAAGAATTGGTTAAAACTATCAGAAACATCTTCAGGAGTTTTATCAACAGTAGCAGCAGGGATTGGGGTTGAAGTTTGTCCAGGATGTAGTAGATTATTTAAACCTGTCCAAAACTTCTGAGGGTTATTTTGATTTACTGTCTGCAAATTACAGTAGTATTGTTTTTTGTCTTGTAAAATTGATTTTTTGGTTTAGTTCCTGGATTGCCTGTATTTAATGTGATCTTGAGGGTCTTTAGAAGAACGCCATAAAGCCCATGCTTTGTTTCTAAGGGTAATTTTGAGTTTAGACTCTATAGAAAGCCATGGTGCAGTTTTTGCCTTAGTTCTCTTTGAACGAACAGGTGCATGCAAATCAAGGATCTCAAGGAATTTGTTGTTAAAGTATGCTACTGCTTCCTCTAAGGGGAGGTGTTTTAGAATAGACCAATTACATGAGTTTAGTTCTTGTTGGAATTTGGCAGGGTCAAAGTTTTTATTGTTTCTAACCTTTCTGAGTAAGGGTTGTTGGGAATTAATGGTTTTGTGCTTAATTACATATGTGAGAAGGTGATCGCTTAGGCCATTAAGGAGGGTACCAGAGGTGTACAGTTGGGGGTGACTGTTTATGAGTACCCAGTCAAGTATACTTTCTTTTTGGTTGGGTTTACCTATCCTGGTAGGGGTGGATATGATTTGTGTAAATGCATGCAGGTTAATATGGGTGGTTGGGGATTCTGAGGAACAGGTGCCCCAGTCTATGTTATAGTCTCCAAGTAGTAGGGTTTCTTGGGGGTAGTGACATGATAGCCAGTGCAGGATATCTTCAAATGTAGATATATTACCTGGGTGAATGTACATACAGATGATATTAATGCATTTATTTTTATTAAGTTGCAATTTGGTGGCAAGAATCATTGAGTTATTAAACTGAGGAGGTTGTATTACATCTATGGTGACATTCAACTCAGATTTATAGAGTACAGCTACCCCACCCCCCTTCCTCGAAGCACGATCCAGCCTGTGTATGTTGTACCCAGGTGGTAACACTTCATTGTCTTTAGTGTTAGGTTTTAACCAGGTTTCAGATAAACAGAGAATCTCAGGGGAGTGGACATCCAGAAGTGCATGCAATTCATGTACCTCGTTATTAATGCTTCTAATATTGAGATGACAGACTAGGAGAGAGTTAGTTGGCCTATTAATTGTAGGTTTGTAGCTTAGATTGCAAGTAGAGGGGGTATGTGTATCTGAAGTGAGTGGGCCAGGGTTGGGGTGAATATCACCACCAAGTATTAGGTTGAGTCTATACTTGGTGATGAACTTCAGGAATTTGTTTATTAGTTTGTGGTAGTGTTTGGAGCTAGAGCTAATGTGCCTGGGGTTGAGATGTTGATAGACTGAACAAGATGTTGGATAGGATCTGGTACTGTAAGTATGGTTGAAGGTGGAAGGATTTACAGCTGGGGTGATAGTATGGCCTTTTGGGACATGAAATCCCATGAGAAACTGGTTTTCATACAAGGTAAGGAGGTATGGTGTGAACAAGAGGGGTAGTAAAGAGGAGTATATCATTATCTGTGATTCAGCTAGTGAGTTAAGGAACTGTTTTACCTGGTGATGCAACACCAGAAGATAGAGTGGTGAGGTAAAGGTATTGAAAGGGGGATGGGGAATGCCAGATAAAAGCTAATAGGTGCTATTAAAATGTAGGTAGTAGAATGGGGGTGGGTGAATTATCCCAGATGAAAGCAGATAGGATCTAGAAAGTGGGGGAGTGGCTATAGTACTATAAATTTAGAAGTACTGGGGTGGGAGGGAATTGGGGGCAGGAGGAAGCGAACGTAGCAGGGCTATTGCATTTTACAAGGTTTCCTAAGGTATCCTAAAGCTATAAGGTAAGTATTACAGCTCTTAATGCAAGAGTCAATTTACTTCAGTTACAGGGGAAGGAGGCAACCACTCAAGTAGAAACAAAGAGCCCTATGGCTGACCAATATGGTGACCTACTTAATTACAAAGCACTGTAAGTGAAAGCTTAACAAATGCTTTTTGTGTGTGCAACCTACTCTGTTTAAATGTTGAGAGAAAATGATTGCAGTCCTGTAGACACCATTTTGTAGGGAACTGTAGAGTTCAACTAGGAAAAGAGAAAAGCAGAGATTCTATGGTAAGCATGAAGGCAACAACAGGCAGTTATTATATAATAATGCATTCAGAAAGGTTTGGTGGGGGGTAAAGTAGCATACTTCAGAATGTACTAAGATCTATAGCTAAGAAACCTAAGCAAGAGAGCAATGCAGTAAATAAACACTTGCCAGATTTTAAAGATATACCAGAAAAACTAAATCAATTATTCACAATTGTACAACTGGAAAATTGCCAGTAAAAGCACTTCAGGTATAGCTAGCCCAAATTATTCAAGTCATAAAAGCACTTCTTCAATGTGTGTGTGCAATTTAAACATTAAAAAACACATGCAGCAAGGAGGAGCTCTGATTATACACTTTCTCTAGGTACAGGTTCAGTTTAAACACAAATATTACCACAGAAATTCAGTAAAGTCACTAGCTACTTTATAGAGCCTCTGAAAAACAAAATAGAGCAGTCTGTGCCGAATGAGAATTTAGCAGCAGGTCATTCAATTACACAAAAAACAGTAAAAGATCCATACAATGAAGAAACTTACACAAAGTCACACCAGGTCAGCCAAGGGGGGAAGAGAGAGGGAAATCCTAAGCACCTAGATTTGAAAATGATACCTGTACTGAATTGTAGCAGTTTAACCTGTTTGAGGATATAGGGGGGTGGGGGGAAAGAGAAGGCAGTGGGAGTGGTTACAGGGGATACCCTGATTGACTCAAGACACCACACCAGAGATAAGTTGAATGTAAGGGCCTAAAATCTGCACTCAGCACTGTGTTATTTGCACTCAGTACTTTAATTTTAATGTTACTTGCACTCGGCACTGTAATTTCACTTATGTTTAGCAGGAAAGACAGACCAACAGTATACAATTTTGGGAATTTTTACAAGGGTTACTTGTTCAAATGTCAGGCTATTGCAGTTTACAAGGTTTCCTAAGGTGTCCTAAAGCTATAAGGTAAGTATTACAGCTCTTAATGCAAGAGTCAATTTACTTCAGTTACAGGGGAAGGAGGCTACCACTCAAGTAGAAACAAAGAGCCCTATGGCTGACCAATATGGTGACCTGCTTAATTACAAAGCACTGTAAGTGAAAGCTTAACAAATGCTTTTTGTGTGTGCAACCTACTCTGCTTAAATGTTGAGAGAAACTGATTGCAGTCCTGTAGACACCGTTTTGTAGGGAACTGTAGAGTTCAATCTGTTTAAATGCTGAGAGAAACTGATTGCAATCCTGTAGACACTGTTTTGTAGGGAACTGTAGAGTTCAATCTGTTTAAATGTTGAGAGAAACTGATTGCAGTCCTGTAGACACCGTTTTGTAGGGAACTGTAGAGTTCAAACAAAGTCACACCAGGTCAGCCAACGGGGGAAGAAGATGAGCTATCTTATAGATAGTAGATAATCTAATGATATCTTGTAGATAGTAGATAATCCAATGAAATACAATCAATTAAAATACTTAAAGAGACAAATCAGCTTCTAAAATGTCTTAATTTCAAGACCGTCTTTAAAGTTGCAGTTTCATTTGAACTACAGCAAAAACCATGAGGGAAGTGTTACTTTTCATAGTCAGATGCACAGATATGTTATCTTAGATATATACTTGCAAGAGGAACATTTGCAGCAAGGATGAGTTCCTTTTCTCTGACTGTATCTACTATCTACAATATTATTTTGCAGACTGAAATACTGTTGATGTGATCTATCTAGTTATATATGACATCTGTCCTGCCTTTTATTTAGGCAAGACTAACAGAAAGTTCAAAGATAGGATATGTCTGTATCAATCCTGTATTAATCGCATATTAAAAAGAGAGTGGACTAAGAATGCTGTTGCAAACATATTACTGAGAAGAGTAAACTTCATGAATTTTGTGTTGCTGCAATGCAAGTAATTAAGCAAAACCTAAGAGGGGAGACTTAGTAAGTTTTTTGGTAACAAGGAACAACTTTATTGAATTATTACTTATCATATAGGCAGTCATACGCTTATATAAATGAAAACAAACCATATTGACTTATTTTCAGTTGCAACATTATATATTACATATAATTTTCTAAACAGTCATTGCCAATCAAACATTACATGGCTCATTCAGTTCCTGCCTTCCCTTAAACCTTGTATCTCCTTCAAAATATTATTCTGCATGTATTGTTCCCATAATTCCCATTTTTTCCTATGTAATTTGCTCCTACCCTTTTCCAAAGATCCAAGTTCCCATTGTTTTGTCTCTTACTACAGTCACTATTTTTGGCACATTTGGTTTAGACTTTGATTTCCATTTTCTAGTAATTGCTTGTTTGGCAGCCACCATAATTAAACTCAGCAAGTCCTTACAATGTCTAGACAATTTCAATCTTGCATCACAGCTCAAAAAATGATTTCCCTAGTTGCACCAATTTGCTCACCCAATATTTCTGACAGAGTAGTCTGGAGGGATTTTTTTATAGTCTAACAACTCATTACACTCCTCCAAAAATATGTTCCCAATTACCTTTTTCTTTCCCATCACATCTTAAACATGTGCAGTCTAAGGGTGATATAGTAAGCTTTAACTGAAAAAGCTGAATATAAATGGATTCTAGGAATCAGGACAGATAAGTACCCTGGTTTAAATGAAACTGTATCTTGAAATAACACATTTTAGGAGTTGATTTTTTTCTCATTAAGTATTTTAATTGATTATATTTCACTGGACTGTCTGTGACATATGATTGGTTCTGAATACCTTTACTGGTTCTTATTCTTATGCATAATTTAAATGTCTGAGTAATTGCTTGCATGTGCAAAAGCTTACATTTATCAATGTGTTTTTACCAGTTTTAGTGGAGTTACTTGAGCCAGCTAAAGACTTTATCAGAGAAAACACATTTTTTTGTTTTCATTAGCTACTCCCAGAACCCTCTTCTTGCTCACTGTGTCTGCTAAACCTATCAAGCCTCCTTTGTATATTCTCCAAACCATTCATGGGGCTATTGAAGCGAATTAGACACCCCGGGATAGCATCATATTGTCCCATGGAGGATTTTGTTTTATTATGCCCTAAGTTCCCCACTCCCCCCCCCCTTCACACATTCATATTGTTCAGGGATGGACATGCAATTGGCATGCTGACTTATCATCATCAGTTCTACAATGATTCAGTCAGTGCTGTACTTCTTAATGACAATCTCCTGCTCATCACCAACTTCCAATGAAGATCAGCCATGAGATGTACCTGATGCACCCCTTCCCCAGCATGGGCACACCTATCTTCCTTTTGCCAGCTCTTCATATCTTGGCTCACTAATTGAGCCTGGGTCACCTGAGCTGTAGGATCATAGGAGGTTACCAGGCTACTGGTCCCGGGGCACTTACAAACCTAGCCAAGAGTTTATCCCCCAAAAATACCTCAGTCAGCACCTGTCGCTCCTGTCAGTGACAGACACAGGTGGAACTCCTGGGGCAAATTTGTGGTTTCCCATCCACTCATCAAGTTTGCGCTTGAAGAGGGTCAACGAGGTACTCTGACATGTATGGGAAGTCTATTCCAGAGACAGGGCACCCTCTGGGAGACAAACCTGTCTTGCCAGCAGGTTTTGTTGATGTCATATATTAGATTCAGGCCTTTCAAGCGGGTAATGTGCAAGGAGTTAGACTTATGGATATGGAGCATCTCTAGTAGGGCAGGGTCCAAGATTACCTTGTAGACGAGACACAGATCACCTCTGAGCAATCTGTATGATACCGAGTAGAGTGATAGTGATTTGAGCCTGTCTGCATAGGACAGGTATTGGAAGCCATGTATTCTCTTTGTGAGGTATTTCTGTGGCCTTTGTAGTTGGGGCAGATATTTGGAGAGGTACATACCAAACTGGATGTTATACTCAATTATTGATCTAATGAGGGAGGAGTATAGAGAGGTAGTAACCTCCTTTTTTCTGGATGCAATCCCTTTACTTATAAGATGAACCAAGTAAAAGGCTTTTCTTACCACTGCCGCTACATGAAGGTTGAATGTGAGATTGTTGTCAACCTGAATAACCAAGTCTCTCGCCACAGGTTGTGCACTTAGGGGGTTGCCGTTAATGTGGTAATCAGTAGGGGCTGTGTTTTGGCCGAATGGTATGATGATACATTTTTTTTGTGTTTAACTTGAGACCATGACTTTGGCACCAGTCATTGTTGCTGTGAGACCCTCATGCAGTATGTTAACAGGGTCTATATCAGAACATCAAAGTTTTAAAACTTTGAATGTTCTAATATCAACCCATTTTAATCAAATGCTAAAAATAGTGAATCTGCAGAATACCAAATTCTTTCCTAGGGAAAGAATTCAGTTGGCCGGTTCTGCGGCTTTGCTATTTTCAGCACTGTGGTGGAGATTTACGGGTCGGATTCAGGTAAGTGTGCAACTGTGTAGTTGTTAGGATTAGGGCGCAGGTTAGGTGAGTTAGGGTTGGGCGCGGGTTAGGTGAGTTAGGGTTAGGGCATGGGTTAGCTGAATTAGGTTTAGGGGTGGGTTAAGTGAGTTAGGGTTTGGGCACAGGTTTGGTGAATGTGCGATAGTGACGGACCTTAGGGTCAGGGTTTGGGTTAAGGTAAGTGGATAGATAGTAGTGTGTGTATAGTTTAGTGTAGGGTTAGTTGTAGGATTATAAGTGTATGTGTGTGTATTGATTTTTTTAGGTGTGCTTGTGTTGTGTGTATGTGTTTCGGAATAGCAAATTTTTTCCCAAGGAAAAAATTTGCTGTTCTGAATGTTCAATATTATGTGGTTTAGATATTTTAGGTTCGATGAAATAGCATTCACTATTTTCATCTTTTGATAACGTGATATAAACACTGTTAACATAATTTGGGGAGTCAATTACAGCACCCAACTTACAGTTGTCCGCAAACTTGGTTAGCCACAGGCATTTTGTCTTTGCTTGGACCTCTGAGAAGTAGATGCCAAACAGTAGGGGTCCCGGGACAGATCCCTAGGGAACACCACTAGTGACATGTCTACTATCGGAGGTTGAGGCATCTATTTTGACCTTGTGGGTCCTGTCAGTGAGACAGATGGCCACCCTCCTGATGAGATAGGAATTTATGCTTAGTTGTGTTAGCTTTTGATGATGCCCTAGTGGGTGGTTGTGTCAAAGGCCTTGGCCAAGTCAAGGTAAGTTGTATATACTGACTTTCTCGTCATCTGGGGCCTTGGTTATAGTCTCAGAGAATTCAAATAGGTTCAACAGGCAAGATATGACCTTGACAAATCCAAACTGGGTGGGGTCAAGTGCTTGGAAATTGCCTATGTCCTTGTTTATGAGATCCATAATAATATGCACCATGGCTTTGCAGATCAGACTTGTCAAGCTAATGGGGTGATAGTTTCCAGGGTCAGTAGTGGCACCACCTTTGTGAAAAGTGATGACAATGGCAGTTCACAACTCTGCTGAAATGAAGCCTGTGCTTAGGCTGTGGTTAAATAGGATGCTTGATGGTGAAGCTAGTTCTTGCTGGAGATGGTGTAGAATACAGCCTGGGATACTATCAGGTCCTGTGGAAGCTGTGTTCTTTGCCCTGGGTACGGCCTTTAACACTTAATCTATAGAGATGTGAGGTGCGGGACAAGTATCAGGGATGTCAAAAGGGCTTTTGGGGGGACAGGGGGGTGAAGTTTGTGGTGAACCTATCTGCTAGCAGATGGCAAAGTCAACAGGATCATTGTAAGTGACACCATTAAGTACTAATTCGGAATAAACCTGGGCTTTGCCATGGAGGTTCCTGACATAACTGAAGAAGGTTATGGTTTCCCTTTGTTTTGGAGGCTAGTTTCAATTCATAATTGCCTTTGGAGGTTTTCATTAGTGATCTAATTTGCTTGTTGAGGCTAAGGTGGGAGTTTTCCAGTATGAAATTTGTTCCTTTTTACCCATGGAAACAGTTTCTTCCTTTTGTTGTAAAGCCTGTTGATAGAGGATGTCCACCAGACAGGTTTGTGTTTCCTTGAGGAGCAGGTTTTATTTCTGTTGGGTATGGCTAAGTCCATGCACTTGTACAGATGCTTGTATACAGCACTGACATATTCTTCAGCATAGTTGTCTGCATCCTCTGAGGGGGAGATGGTGTGAAGCTACTGATATCCTCTCTTAGGAGGTTGTAGTCAGCTTTTGAGAAGTTTTTAGCCTTATTACTGCTGGAGGGGGGTTGGGTGGGATAGAAACTTTGAATGAGACAGACAGATGATCTGATCTCACCGGGAAGAACATACTATGGGAGTGGTGCAGTGGTCTCCCCTGTTGGTGAGAACCAAGTCCAGAATGTTATCTCCCCTTGTGGGGGATGAGATGAGCTGGTCTACAATGTTAGAATTGATGAAGTCAAAGAATCATTGGGTGAGTGCATTAGTGCAGGAATAGTTCACCCAGTCTATGGTGGGGTAGTTGAAATCACCAAGGATCAGGGTGTTAGGGGGTACCTCGATGGAATCAAGTAGATCCAGGTAGGAGGACTGGGTGTCCTGAGTCATGGAAGGGGGTCTATAGCTGGCTATAACTTGGATGGGTGTCCTGCCAACTGTCAGTTTTACCTTGAGTAGTTCCAGTCCATCATGCTGGCAAACCAGTCTGGAGGTATGCCTGTCCTTAATGAAGATAAAGACTCCACCACCCTTAGTCTTCTTGACCTAATTTTGGGGTTGGAATGTGTGGAATGAGGTATAGCCTGGTAAAGAATGGGGTGCTCTCCAAGTTTCTGTGATTGCACAAACGCTGGCATCTTTCAGTGCGAGGAGAGCCTCTAGTGAGCATTTTCAGGTTAAGGCTGCTAGCATTAAGCAGCATGACCTCCAGTTTGCTTTTTGACAGATCTTTTATGTTGGAAGATTTGTCTTTGGGGCATTGCCTACAAAGGGCACAATGGGAGAAGCAAGAGCTTTGGCCAGGATCTGAAATCTCAGGGGTGACAGTTGGAGGCCATTTATGGCAAAGCATTAAGGCCTGTCAGCCATGTCATCTCAGGAAGACAGATACTGGATCCCCTTGGAATAATACCAGAAGCTAAGCTAATTGTTGAAGTCAATTATTTTTTGTTGGTATTGTGGTATCATTCTTGGCCACGGTAGGATGGTGCTTAGGGCTTGGGTCATACCTGCCTGGTACACATACTCTGAGAGTTTAGTCATGTCTCTGTTCATATAGTCCATGGAGGTACATCTCAAGTCATTCACACCAGCATGGACAATGACAGAGTCATACTTGTATTTGTTGTGGAGAGACTTAGGTGTGTGCATGATGTGGCGGATTCTGGCACCAGACAGAAAACTGACTATGACCTTCTCCTTGTCGAACCTGGTGAGGGGGGTCATCAGTGTGTCTCACAATTTTTCCTTTATTTTTATGCCTTGTAGGCTGTGTTGGTTTATTGTTTTGCATTATGGGCTATGTTTGTGAGACACTCGTGTTGTCTGCTGTGTGTGATGTGTTTGGTGTTGTGTATGTGAAATGTTTGTGAGCATGTTTTGGAGGTCTCTGCTGTTTAGGTAAGTTTTTGTTGAGGAACTCTGCATAGGTGGTGTGTGTTGTGCTTGGCTATGTGATGTGAGTGGTGTAGTGTTTGTGCTGGCAATCTCCTCTTTGTCAGGAATACCGACTGTGGCATGAGAGAGCATGGATTCCAAGTTACCGATGGAGATGCATTTCTTGCAAGTAGAGTTATGTGCTAGGAGAAGAGGGCTATCAGTAAACATGAGGCAGTTGCTACACTGTGTCAGTATGCCTATGTCGAATAGGCTGGCAGGAGAAACTGATGGGAATTGTCCAGTCATAGTGTTCCGAATACTTGGGCAGTCTTATGGAGAGAGGGTTTTGATAAGGGTTTGTCCACAAGAGTGTAGACAACAAAAATGTCTTAAATGTAAAGTAACTAGCCTGAAGCCCAAATGCTAAAACCAAAACTAAGATTCTTGGAATAACAGATACATTTAATCAGGGTACTAACAAGCAGTAATAAATGCAGCAGAATAAAAGCAGTTGAACACGTAAGAGCACACAGCAAAGCAAAAACAAGGTAATAAAGTAGGAAGAAAACAATTACAGTAAAAACAGCTGAATACAGTGCAATTTGTTTTTAGTAGAGAGGGAGGAAACTGAAGATAGTGTAAGATTAAGAAACTAAGGGGTTTGTCTTTCCCAAATGCTTTCGTTGAACTCAGTAGACTGAGCTGATGAGATGGGACTGGGAGGAGTGTCCAAAATCAAAGAAGAAGGTAGGTAGTCTTTCCCAAATAATCTCACTGTACTCAGTTGAGTGAGCAAATGAGAATGGAATGGGAGGAGTGACCAAAATTAAATTTACATCCGGGGTGGGCAATTCCAAAGCCATCAAGTTTAAGAGTACAACACTTCGATGGGAGTGTGGGAAAAACAAACAAAATACAGACAGAGGCCAAAAATAAACAATTAAGCAAATAAATTCAGTACAGTTTTGTTAACTATCACTGAAACAGATCAAGTGCAAAAAAATATACCTATATCAGCTTGGTATATCCAGATGGTTATAGAATCAAACACAGGCGGGTAATTAGCTCTGCTATATCAGCTCTGCTACTGAGCACAATTTCACAGAAATGTAAGTCTATGTAGCAGAAGTACAATAAAGAAAATAGACCCTCAGGCAATCAAATAAACACACAGGGGTTGACAGTTAGGGTTTTAGACGTCTATATCACTGTGTTGGCAGAGTAACCATGATGTTGAAGTTTTTATAATAGAATATTATGATTAAGTGCATTAAAGGCCCTTTCTCCTCAGGAAATATGGTCTCAGTTAGAAGGGCATTTTCCATGTCTTTGAATAGAAATAGAATAGTAGAGTGGCTATTATTGTTATTACTTATTATCTAGTATTAATATATTTTAAGAGTTGTCTATATGTTTAGAATTTCAGAGCTCTCAGAACATCTTAGGACCTTTAAGAGTTATGTTGCTTAATTGTCACAGTCCCATATGACTTTTTATGTTGTTTTATTGGCTGGCTGTTAGTATTTAATGGAACTTTATTAATTTGTTTGTATCTATAACATGGAGGAAGAGTCTTTAATGACTTGAAAGCTTTGTTTTTATGTCTTTTACTTATTACAATACCTGTGACAGTTGGGCTAGAGTTTTTTATCTTCTGACTTCATTACTTTACCTTTGGTCCATTTGGCTGCCTTGTGTTTTTTTATTTATACTTTATCCATGTCTTTGAATACTTCATTCTTATGTAGTACATTGCAGTTAGAGTACTGTCACTCCCACCAGGCATAAATTATACCAACTCTATAAGTATCTTGGGGCAACAGAGGCAGCTGCCCAAGTTGCAGAAAGTGAAGTGGTACAACTGATAGTTTTGAATAGCCAGTCAAGTGTGAGCAAAGTGCCTTTATTCATTTCAGCAGCTGTGGCTGATATGGCTGCTGAAATTAATGCATTTAGTAGGTTAATTGTTGCATGGAGTTTGTGTGAGCATCTTGCTACAGTTCAGAAATTTGACAAGACTTTTTTGAAAACCTATTTTTTTCTTGATTCTCAACTTTGGGTTGAGAAGCACACTAGTCTGGGGATTGCCCAGGCTACCAAGTAACCTAGATAGAGCACTGATTACACCTCCGCTGTCTATTTTTAAGAGCTTCCTTTTTAAAATAGCAAAATATGCAGATGGTTGTAAATTTGGATTATCTTGGATTGTTGTGGAACACCACACAAATTAAGTAATTTTTTAACTCAGTTTACCTTGTGGGCTAATGTAAATTTGAATTTTAGCTGCAATAAAAGGGAAGTCATGTACTTTGGTAAACCTAGACTTCTGCTTATAATATCATTAAATGGTTTACCGTTTAATATTAAATGGAATTCTCATATACAAAGGTTTGGGTATTTTACTTTCATCAGATTTTTCCTTTTACTCACATGTTTGTAGTACAGAGAAACAAGCTGTTTCTCTATTGAGTCGTTTGTTTAGCTGCTTAGCCTTAAGAAATGAACATTTGTATGTTATGTTTATTCATTCCATATTGCTATGTAATATATTTTGCATGTATGTATTCTAAGAATCAACTTCATTTGATTGAGTTTGTTCAATGGAAATTCACTAAAAGAATCACTTCTCTCAAGCGATATACTTACAAGAAAGATATTAATTATTACATTTATGTTATCTTCACTTTAGTTATACCAGGGGTAAGGCTATAAATGCATACAGGATCTTTCATGATGAGATGTTATAGGCAACTTGTAATATTTATTTATCTAATAATATATGAAAACATAGGTATGGCTATTTAAATTTTATCACATGCAAGTATAGAACTTTTCTGGGACATAATTACATTACTCAAATAATTCCCAGATTATGGAATCAGATCCATAGTTATATCAAATTACCTCATGATTTAAAAAGTGTTAAAACTAATTTTGATAATTGGATTGGAAATAATGTTTTTATTCCTAAGTTTAATGAGGCAGTGTTTCTAGGTGGTTGTCTGGCCTCAAGATTGAATAAACTTATGAAAAATCCATGAGAAATTCTAGTCTTTTTTTGTGGAAGGATCATTCTTATACTTATGTATAATTTCAGCTACTATTGTATTAAGAAACAAGCCTTAAAATTTGTTTGCCAGACTGCATTATTGACCTTTCTTGTTTCTTTTTTCTTATTTCTTCAGTGTTTTCGTTTGCAGTTCTTTCTCTTCCATTTAGTTAAGGAAAATGTACTATATTTTCTGTAATCCAGCTAATATATAAAGCCTCTCTTACACTTTTGTTGAGAAAAATAAACCATCATTTCTGCCCAAGTTTTTGCTGTACAGCCTAATCTGTAGATGAATCCTAACCCATAAGATTGACTCTGCTGTTAAATGCCCTGCTAGATTTGCACATCACAGAGATAAGCTACTTTATTTGGAGAGTAACTTAGAGTTGCTGTTCCACCACCTCTGCATTATAAAGTCTTCATCCCTTTTCCTTGTTTTGGGAAAGGGTCCATTTTGATTCCTCTCTTTCATCTCATTGTACATCACTCATCTTCATTCCCCTTTTCTCTTCCATCCTTTCTATATTTTTATTTTCTCTCTTCAAATTTTTCCACTTTGAAAGCACATCTATCTCTTTATATTGCTCAGACTAGATACTTTAATTTTTATGCCAAAAAGCATGTGCTGGGACCTCCTGTCATAACTTCTATCACTTAATGCCCTCACAGCTTGTGACATCCCCACTCTGGGCCAGTAATCAAGGAGGCTGAATCTTCACCACTGACACTGGAGAGGGACATTCACTTGGAGAAAAACATGGCTACATCCAGTATTTCCAGATGCAGCTCTCTGCATCAAGCACAATTTCCTTTAAGAGCACACAGGGAATGCACTCAGTCCAGGGTCTGTACTTCTCTGGTATAGATATAGGACTGGGACCTCAGCCGAGGGTCCAAGCCAAGTCCTCCAGCACCTTCTCTGTGAAACCAGTGCTTTGTGTCCCTGCTCCAAGTAGCTGACACACACACACTTTGGTATTTGATTTTCACACACATACACACACACACACACACACACACACACACACACACACACACACACACACACACACACACACACACACACATACATACACACACCTGGGAAGGGCTGGCACAGATTTACTAGCTATGCTCCCTTCTGCCCAGGCTATAAGGCAGTTACACTGCCACCAGACACCAGAAAGCCAGCTACTCTAAGGCTTTTGCAAGGGTACCCAATTAGGGTCTATGTTCAGCTACTGGAAAATATAAAACTCGAATGGCTAAATTTTGAATGGGACACAGTGAAACAGAAAATTAGCAAACAACAGGAATATCAAATAAATGCATTGAATGTCCAGAGTTGGCCAACATTGCAAACACAACCAACCTATGTAGTGGGCTGCACCCCCCACCCCCCAACTATATATATATATATATATATATATATATATATATATATATATATATATATATATATATATATACCAACTCTGAGATTGCACTATAGTGGGGAATAGGGCAAATTTAAAAGGTTTCCCTTCAATTACCTTATGCATCATGCTATTTCCTGGTTGTTGACCAACTATGGCCATTCGATGCATTTATTTTCTGTTTTTTGGTGTCCCATTTGAAATTTAGTTATTCGAGTTTTATCCTTTTCGGTAGCCGAACATAGACCCACCCAATTATACTAAGTGAAATTAATATTAATACAAATGGTAGTTTGACCAACAGCAAGGCTTTCAGAAGTGGCCAGAGCTGTCACCAAATATACATAAGTACTCTCAGAGATTAAAATATTCTCTAAAAGACCAGCCACAATGAAAGGTTTAAATATATTTAATAATAAATAATAAAAGAACATGAAAATACTAAATATCTATTTACAATAAACACAAGGGTTTCAGTCACAGGAGATATTAAAAATAACATAGATAGACAGGTTCACACAGTTACAGAAAACAATAATTAATTAATCTGACTATATTTTCCTGACTGATCTAAAGAATTATTATTCCCTCATTTCTTACTAGAGCAAGGCAAGATAAAGTAAGTGAGAGATCCTTCTTTGTCAAGTTATAAAAATAGAGTGCAGTGAAAGTTCAGTCTTGTCTAGTATTACACATCATTTTTGTCCAAGATTACAGAATGATATCACATACATCTGGTCATCTGATTTTTGGTTCCTGTGCTACCCTTATTGCTTGAAACTGCTAGGATTTAGCATATATGTGTCAATAACACACACACACATATAGCTTTGCTCAGGTTTGTTGTAGCTTCTGAAAGTCATAAAACAATTTCAAACTTCTACCCTTCCAGAGTAGCAATTAGTTATCTGCTAAAGGATTCTTAGTGTTTGTTTTCCTGCACACAAGTATCTGTACAAATAATTTTGTTATACAAATGATATCAAATTCTTTATAAAATTCCAGCTAGCTGTGCTGGCAGATGTAACACATCCACTGCCCTACTTCTTTTGGCATAGTTGGCAATACCTCACATTGTCACATCTCTCCCCTCTTTGAAGACTCAAGCTAGTTTTTCAAGTGACCCTTGAGAAACATTGCTTGAGAGGAATGAGCCTGTTTGGGAATACATGAACCCATACCCTGTCTTGAGATCCCATCTGCCTTGGCATTGATCACTCCACTACAGTGCTGCACTGTCATGTTATATGCCTGAAACCCTAGGCTCCATCTTAGTAACTTGGCATTGTGCTGGCTGGCTCAATGTAGCCATAGATCCCCCTCAGACTCCTTCTGCCATCCTCTGCAAATACTCAGCACAAGGGGCTCCCTATCATGGTAAGGCTTCATCATGTTAACATTGGTACAATTTGTACCTCTGCCTCCTGCCTAGCAGTTCTACCATGTAGTTAACATCACTGACCTTCCTTACCACTTCGAAGGGTCCCTCCCAAGCTGCCTGCAGCTTATTGTGTCTGACAGGATTGAGAACCATAAACTGCTGTCCCACACCATACTCTCAGGCTTGAGCATTCCTATCAAACCAGACCTTTTTCTACAGTTGGGCTCCTGCCAGGTTCTACTGGGCCAAGCCCATGAGCTCATTAAGCATTGGTCTGAGGTTTAGGACATATGCCACAGCAAACTGTTTGTGGGATTCACACTCACCCTCCCACTCATCATTAATCTGATCTAAAGGCCCCCTCACTCTATGCCCATACTGCAACTCAAAGGGTGAAAATCCTGTGGATTCCTGGGGTACCTGTCTGTATGCAAACAGCAGATGGGGCAAATGTTCATCCCATTCTCTCTTAAACTGGTCTGCAAATGCCCACAACATAGTCTTTAGTGTAGAGTTTAACCTGTCCACAAAACCGTTTGTCTGGGGATGGTAGAGGGTGTTTTAGGTGCTTCACTCCACAGTGCTTCCACAGACAAGCAAGCAGATCTGAAGTGAAATTAGCACCTCTGCCAGTCAGTATTTCTCTTAGGAAACCTAGCCTGCTGAAAATCTCTAACAAAGCATTTGCCACCTTCTCTGCTTCAATGAAGGACAGAGCCACTGCCTCAGGGTACCTAGTAGCATAACCTACTACCACCAGAATATACGTCTTCCCTGTGGAACTTGGGGTACTCAGAGGCCTTACAATATCCATAGCTACTCTCTGAAACAGCTCTGCAATTGCAGGCAAAGGCATAAAAGGAGCTTTGACCTTGTCTCCTGCCTGCCTAATTTTTGGCACTGCACACAGGTCCTGCAGTACCTTGTTACATCCTTTGCAATCCCAGGCTAATATATGTTCTGCATAATACAGCTTTTGGTATGATTTATGCCCGTATGACCTGCAAAAGGAATGTCATGGGCTGTGGCTAGAAGTGCCAGATGGTAGGCTTTAGGCACTACCAGCTGCTGTATTACTTCACCCTCTAGCCCTTCCACAGGGGTCCATTCTCTGTACAGTAACCATTTGCTCCAGTATAAAGACTCCCCTTTTCCTTGAGAATCAGGCACCTCCCTAGCTACCTCCCTCAAGCCTGTCAGTGTAGGTACGAGAGCTGAGTCTGTCTCAACTCTGTCTTTGTAACTCTTCCCAGCTCCCCTTCCACAGGAAGTCTGGCATCCTCTGACAGCGGTACCTCACTGTCTGCCTGCCTACTACCACTTACCTCTGCCATTGCAGTCACTCTGTCCAAGGAAACTTCAGTATTTGCCAGCAGCTGTGGCTCACATTCAGGCTCATTGCTACATGGTAGCTCCTTCCCTGAAATAGCCACATCACCAACCATGGCTTCAGGTGTGAGGTCTGTCTGGTTCTCCCCCAAGCTACCAGACCCACATGCCTGTCTCCAAGCCTGACTGTGTGTAACTGCATGTACACAAGGTACTGCATTAACAAAATGATTCCCTATCAAGATATCTGCAGAGATATCCTCAAACACTCCTACTTGCTATGCTTCCTTTTCCACCCTCCCAGTCAAGGTGACCCTGTCCAAAGGTATTTGAAATAGGGTTCCTCCTAAAGCTCTGACTGGAGTGGACTGCCCAAACACATACTGCTCTTCTTTAACCACTGCAGAATCTCTCTTAGCAGTGGTCTATTTTCCATCCACTAAGATAAGATATAACCTCTGGTGATAGTTTGGTACCCCTGTTGTCTCTAGACAAGTTAGTACTGACATACTGAAATTCCCACTTTCTGGCTCCCTCACCTTTTGTTCCTCACCTTGCCTCTACGGACATCTATATGATACATAGCCCCACTGGTTACATTTAAAACATTTAACCCTTGATACTGGCCATGTAACTGAACTAGTGGGCTTTCCCTGTCACTGGTGGACTCTTTTGGGGTGGTTTAGGCTGCCCACCATGGTTTCCCTTACATGGATGTGCAGTACTGAATATCCCTTTCCTGTGCAGTGATGCCCTGCTTGCTAGGTAGAGATCCCCTTTTTTCCCAGCTCATCTGCAGAGTTACACTTTCGGTCTGCCAGATTCTCATGTCCTCAGGCAAAGTGCTAAGGGCTTGTTCCCTCACAAAAAGGTCTGCGAGCCCTTCAAGAGTGGCGACCTGATACCCACTCACCCACCTCTGAAAATAAGTGCCTAACTCAGCAATATAATCACACACACTTTCATCTGCCTTGTATCTATGCTCATAAAACTTTTTTTCTTTAAGCTTCAGGTGTTAACTTAAAACATTCAAGTAAAGATTTCTTTACCTTATCAAAGTTTAAACAATCAATATCAGATAATTTAGAAACAGCAGTTACAGCTTTACTATAGAGTAAGAGGGTCAGGAATGTACCCAGACCCCTTGGTCAATGTTATACTGTTTACACACCCTTTCAAATATATGAGTAAAACTATCAAAATGATCACCCCCTGTAAACTGTGGAAGAAATTTACTGACTTTTTTTTGCTTTTGGGGTTCGGTTATTCCCTCCCCCATTACTTCCATGACCCTGGCGAAGAGTCAGCATCTCCTTGTTATGTTGACATTGCTTCTCATTTTCTTCATTCTCTAAATTCTGCAGTCTCTCTGCTGATTCTACTTTGACTTGCAAATGCCACTGTCCCTCTGCTGATTCTAATTGCAAATATTTGGCCTCCAGTTCAAGTCTCTTTAACCCCAGGCAGATTTTTAAGTCCTGTGAAGAAAAGGTGAACTTTCCTGTTTCTGAGGGCTGTAAATCCTCATCACCAGACTGGTTATCCTCCTGGCTGCTGGTCTGAGCTATGACTAAGGCTGAAATAATTTCCTCTTTAGTCAGGTTGGTATGCACCAATCCTTTGACTTTGCACACCTTGGCCAACTGGTTCTTTGTCAGCTTTGAATAATCCTCTGATGACATCTTTGCCTGCTTTCCCTGACTAAACTAAACTAACATAAAATAAATAAATAAATAAATAAAACTGTTGTGAAATGAAACTCTGAATGTTTACCTTGCGTCTGCTGAAAGGACACGTTTAGTGACAACTTCCTACATGCTACAGAAGTTTAATTAATATCCACACCACTGCTCACCTATATGTGACATCCCCACTCTGGGCCAGTAATCAAGGAGCCTGAATACTCACCACTGACACTGGAGAGGCACATTCACTTGGAACAAAAATGGATACACCCAGTATTTCCAGATGTAGCTCTCTGCATCAAGGACAGTTTCCCTTGTTAGCACACAGGAAACACACTCAGTCTGGGGTCTGGATTTCTCTGTCTGTCTTCCTCAAGATCCCCAGTAAGACTCCCCACTGGTATAGCTATAGAATTGAGACCTCAGCTGAGTGTTCAAGCCAAGTCTTCCAGTACCCTGTTTGTGAGACGAATGCTTTGTTTCCCTGCTCCAAGTAGCTGACACACACACTTAGGGATTTAAATTTCACACACACACACACACACACACACACACACACACACACACACACACACACACACACACACACACACACACACACACACACACACACACACACACTCACCTGGGAAAGGCTTGTACAGATTTACTAGCTATGCCCCATTCTGCCCAGGCTGTAAGGTAGTTACACTGCCATGAGGCACCCCAAAGCCAGCTACCCCAAGGCTCTTGCAAGAGTACCCAGTTATACTGAGTGAAATTAATATTAAAACAAATGGTAGTTTGACCAACAGCAAGGCTTTCGGGATTTGCCAGCGCTGTCACCAAATATATATAAGTACTCTCGGAGATTAAAATATTCTCTAAAAGACCAGCCACAATGGAAAGTTTTAATATATTTAATAATAAATAATAAAAGAACATGAACATATTAAATATCTATTTACAATAATCATCAGAGTATCAATCACAGGAAATATTAAAAATAACACAGGTGGTCAGGTTCACGCATTTAGAGAAAAAAACAAAACTTAACTAATCTCACTATATTTTTCTGACTGATCTAAAAATTATCCCCTAGTTACTTACTAGAGCAAGGAAAAATGAAGTAGGTAAAAGATCCTTCTTTGTCAGGTTACAAAAACAGAGTGGAAAGATGAAGTAGGTGAAAGATCCTTCTTTGTCAGGTTACAAAAACAGAGTGCAATGAGACTTCAGTCTCATCTAGCATTAAACTTAATTTTGGTCCGAGATTACAGAATGACATCACATACATCTGGTCATCTGACTTCTGGTTCCCATACTACCCCTCATTGCTAGAAAATGCCAGGCTTTAGCACGTCTGTCAATAATACACACACATAGAGTTTTGCTCAGATCTGTTGCAGCTTCTCGAAGTCATAAAACAAATTCAAACTTCTACTCTTCCAGAGTAGCAATTAGTTCACTGCTAAAGACAAGATAGAAGGCTTCCTAGTGCTTGTTTTCCCAGACATTTTGTCTCTGGCTGCAATCAGAACTGTAAGATACAATCTTATGGCCTAAATTAAGTAATTTAATTTCTTACTATTTTTCAAAGTTAGGTGGGACTGAGCTTAACCTCTTCTCTTCCAGTACCCTCTGTTAAAACATATACATTTATTCAGTTACAATATAGTCAGGAGCCACTGTTTTACATTTTTAACACAAGCAACTTTACAAATCTATCTTTCAACACAAGCATCTGTACAAATCAGTTTGATATACAAATGACATATAATTCTTTATAAAATTCCAGCTAGCTGTGCTGGCATATGTTATACATCCACTGCCCTACTTCTCCTGGCACAGCTGGCAATATCTCACATCATCACAGGTATACAGTAAATTCAAAAGATATGTTGGTTATTTTCATTCTGAGCAGAGATGGTTGCTACTGAACATATGAAAACAGGCTAGGTTACTGTCATCAGTGACCCAAAGAAGTTTGATCAGTATGCTACCAATGGCTCTATGAGTGTATACCACTAAGACACAGATATGCAGGTACATAATAACAAATAATGCTTTGGTGGAATCACAGAATTAAGCTATAGAAAAAAGAGGTAAACCACAGCTTTCAGAGCTTAATTTAATGATAATAACAAGTGTAGGTTAAACTAAATACAGGAACTAGTTGATGTACATTCACAGCTCCTGTAACATCATTAAAGCTGTTGAGCGCTTACAGACAGTACTTTCCATGTTACCTCTGGTATCCACCAGAGGTACAACCACATAAAGCATGCCTAGCCTCATATTCCCTACCCATAACCCTAAAGACTTGGGAGTAAACTAAGCCGAATCATTCCTCTCATCCCTATATTAACCTCAAAAGACTCCTGAGATGGGAATCAAACTTGGGTTGCATAGAACCTAGTTAGGTCTTTATCCTTCTATACCAATTACACTGCCCCACTGTCAGTAAACTATGCAATGGAATACATCATTATACTGGGCATGTTTATAAGGAAGTACAGCAATTACTGGATGAATCTCACCTTCCCATCCCAAAACAATAACAAAATATGTTAACACAAGTCCTATGACACTTTGTGACCACTATGTAGCATGACACACATCAGGTTTTGTTGAATAAGCAATGTATGTGAAGTTCCTCTCACCTGTGCACCAACTCGTGATGTCAGAATTTCATATTACATCTGTCAGACAACACACTTGAAGGGATATGCATTTTGTTTGAATGCATATAGCTTTCATTAAAGTGATTACAAAACTTGGCCTTTCTCCTTCCATTTGTAAGCATTTACAGTAAATCAAATTGTAAACAATTGTTTTTGAGATGACAATTTGCTTGTTTGCATTCTTTTGCATACTTGGCAGTTATACCTTGCTAGACTTTAACATCTGCCTGTCAGTATTCATAGAGCTGTATATCAATCACTGATGTCACAGAAAGAATCAACTTAAATGTAGCAAAGCACATGCTTGTATGGATTATATCATGAGGCTTTTGCAATGGTTATGCCTCCCCTGAAATGTTTTCTGGGGCTTAAAAACCTTTACCTATGTTAGCATTCACACAAGTGTGAGTGTGCCATATCACTATCTGTTGAATAGCCACTCCTCTCTGTCACTATTATTTTACATATGTTCATTATCAGATCCAAGCCCCTGGCTATCTAGGTACACATTCTACAGAGCTGCTTATTAACTGCTGATGTCATGGAGGAAATCATTGGTAGAGTTATATGAAAACACGCACTTAAAGGGATAACTTCCATGGTGTATTTGAAGTTATACGACTCAGCTAAAATATGTCTGAAGTTATAAAAATACTGTAGCCATGAAAGTGTTAACCCTAAATTGATTTAGCCCCATCATGTCTGTTGATAGCACACATTTCAAGGTCTGACACAAGCATTGTTTTCGAATGTTCGTGTATCCTCTAAATGTAGTTTGGGAATCAAAATCATTTTGCCATGTCAGTATTCACACACATGTCAGTCAAACATATCACCATCAGTAAGGTAAGGCAGTCCTGTCTGTTAATACTGTTGTACAAACATACATTACTTATATATTGCCTGATTTGAACCCCTTCCTCTCTATGTATGCACTTTATAGCGCAGAATATTAGTTCCTCATGCCACAGGACAAGTCTTACTACAAGTATGAGAAAGAGCATATTTGAAGGGATGATATCATTAGTGTGTTGCAAAGCAGATATTTGGCTTAAAAGTGAGTGAAAGAGTTGTGGGAGCTATCTCCCAGTATAAATGTTTCCACTTAGTGGAAGTGTATATACCAGATCTGTAAGATAAGCCAGTCCTAACTCACACTAGAGTCACATATACTCATAATAGTTAGTCAGTGCTGGATTCAAGCAACTGCCTATCCAATTTGATAATATAGAAAGTATTGTATCAGCTGCCAATGCCACAGGAGAAATCTTATTGCAAGTGTGAGGAAGAACATATTTGAATGCATGACATCATCATAGTGTTGCAAGGAAGATGTTTGGCATAAAAATGGGTGGAAGAGTTATGGGAGCCATCACCCCATGTAAATGTTTCCACTGTGTGGAATTGTACACACTAGATCTGTTGGATAAGTCAGTCCCACCTAGCAGTAGAGTCACACACACTCAGACTAGTTAGTCCATGGTGAAGTTGAACACCTCCCTGTTTAATCCCACAGTCTAGAGAATAGTGTATGAGCCTGAGGGGAAATCATATCACAAGTGTGAGAAAGAACATATATGAAGGGATAATATTATCTTGTTTGGTTTAAAAATATAATGGACATGTTGGAGGAGCCCACTTCCTATATAAATGTTTCCCCTAATTGGAAGTGTACAAACTTAATCTATTAGATAACCAGTCCTACCTGTCACTTTATTTGCACCTTCAAACTAGTTAGTCCTTCCGGGATTTGATCACCTGCCTATCCAAGTCCAAAATTTAAAGAAACATATATTAGCCATTTGCATCATAGGAAGAGTCTTATTATAGTTGTGAGAAAGAACACATTTGAAGGGAAGATAGCATCACTGTGTTGCAAAGCAGATGTTTGGCTTAAAATGGATTGAAATTATTGGGGGACCCCTTTCCCTGTTAAATATTTCTCCTGAGTGGAAGCGTACACACCAGACGTTCTGAAGAAGTCCCTTATCTAATAGGGATGAAAGCGCTTAACTTTCAATAAAGTGTTCTTGTTTTTATGGTCGTAGTGTGTGCCTTGGATTTAAACACAACTGGAAGTTTTTTGTCTATGAGTTGTGTTGGCTTCCTGGGTGAGCACTATTCACTCACCTGATATGTCTCCCTATTTCATTCTGTCTCTGCAGAAGTTGCACAGAGCAGAAAAATAAATAAATAAAAAAGACATCAACACCTTTATGTGTTGCTAAGTCATGGTATTGTATTGCCTGGTAATGGGCCACTATACTTATTAAACCTAAAGGGGGGTTGTGGGGCTTAAAACAATCCCCTCATCAGCTAAGGAGGCCTTGCCTCATCTTTTCAAGTCACTGTAATGGTGATAACATTATTTACCAGTGCATGGGCTACCAGTAGCACTGGTGACAGCCTTAGCCAAGCTATTCTAAGCCTCAGACTTGTACTGTAACCCAGTATAGTTTTTTCTGCAGCAGCCATCAGCTGTAATGCTTAACTGGAAGGCCACCAAAAATCTTGGAGTCCTCCTGACACCACTTTTGTGGTCTAAATGGAGCACTACCATCACCATCACCTGCCATGTATTCTCAAAGATATCAGGAAAAATGGCAAGTAATTGGTGCCCAATTCAAATCTCGCATGTACCAGTATGAGCACCATGACAAAGTAAACCACACTTACACTACAGAAAACACAGAAATGGAATAGAATGAAATGTGGGTATGATTTCTAAAATGTCCACTTCAGGTGAGAAATATGGCAGTAAGATTTGTTCATGTGTGTAGGTCAGTGTATTTACAATTGCTCAACAGCAACTCCATCAACTGCTAGCTAATGCTGATATCTTAACAATCCTGTCAACCTCTTAGGACAAAAAGTCTGGACAAAGCCCAAAAAATGGGGGAGCAAATCCCCCCAAATAGGTTATTTTTTTAAATATTGCTCTTATTAACTTAGGAAGTTGCTAGAGGGAATGATCTTGCATTAGCATGCATTTCCTGAAGTCTGAAATTCAAATGCCTGTCATTATTTAGCGAGTTCAGTACTCACTGATTTACCACAAAATCCACAAAACCACAAACATTATGAGTAACAGACCAAGAATATGAGGGAAAATTGGGACATTCTGCAAAACTCTGGATAGTTGAGATGTATATACTTCAGTTACATTTCAAATTATTTATTGCCACCTCTGAGCATGTTCTGTATGATGATTGATAGCATTTGTGACCTGAACTATGACATGAAACTCTCAATGATGTTGTCGTCATTCAGTGTTATCATTGTGTAACTTTCATTTGATTCCTACACAATACATTAGGAGGGCCATAAAATGTTAAAAAAATGTGACTGACAGCACCTTGGAATTGAACCATGACAAAAAAGGAGGTGCTTTGTGGAATCCAGATATTCTCCCCCACATGCAACAGCACTGGATTGAGAAACTAGTGGAGTATTCTTGAGTCAGAAGCCTGAGAAACCCTCACTGTTTTCTCTGTGGATCACTGAAACAACTCTGTAGCTTGTATATTTAATGCCACACATACCTTAGTTTCCGCAGGGATGGATTCTCTATGATTCCCACAGGGCTTCAAGTGAGGAAGGCAGATCTCTGCTATCTATTCTATAGTATCCCTGCCTTCTCTGTATCAAGCTATTATTTCTCTTTCATGTAGTACATGGTTGGTCAAATGTGGTTTGAACACCCTACACTTTCTAGGCTGAGATCTGGTAGCAGCAACAGCAGCAGCACCTTATATTAGAGCATGTTGCATATGCAAATTTATAATGGCTGCAGCAACTCCTAACATTTTTCAAATTTTCCCCATGGCTATAGTCCAGCATGTTTTTGAATTCAAAGTTAAAGTGAGAGTGCTGTGTTTGCATTCATTTTATATGTTTCTGAATTGCTTTGTAATGATATTTTGCTATGTTAACATGAACTTGAGCTACTTACATACTCATTACCATATTCAGCTGCTAACCCTTGTTTTGCAGCCAGCTGCAACACAGATGTCCATTTCTGAATCACAGACAGCTTGCTGGTCACTACATATCACATAAACTAGTTTAACAGAATTTGTAGGCATTCAAGAAATCTGTCCTAAGCCTCTTCAAAAGCCATACTGCATCACTCATTGGTACATCCAAAGCAAATGGTCACTGAGATGTAAATCATCTCACATTCACTACTACAAACCATACTGCAAATAAAAATGTCCTAGTGATTCCATAGTCAGACTCACTGATTCAACACTCAGTAGGTTGGACAAGAGCAAGGTAATGGTGAGGTGTCTTTCATGTGCCAGGATCTCACACATCTCAAGGGTCTTAAAGATCTACAAGTAAGACATGGTGGTGGTCTATTTGGGGGGGGGGGGCAAACCCTTAGGGATATGCAGAGAGATGTGTCAGACTCTCCATGGATGTCACAAATGCAGATAAGACCTTGGCCTTGAGTGGAATCATTCCTTCCCTGAGAATAATGCTGAAATGTTGAGAAAAGATAATTGGCTTCAACAACTGGCTAAATAGCTGGAGTCATTCCAGGGTTTCCAGTATGTATCAGTTTGGAATGCGATGCTGGACCGCCCTTGTTGCTTTCCAAAGGATGGCTTGCACCTCTCATTCCATGGCTTGCACATACTAAAGCCTTTGTTGCTTTCATAGTGCCTTGTTTTAGGCAGAGTCCAGGTAATGGAACTCCCATCTTAATCAAAAAACGAAATCAAACACAAGATCACATCAAGGGGGCTCTGCTCAATGTTAGGAGTCTCAGTAACAATATGGTTGACCTTGAAGCCCTACTGTATTTGAAGTGTGCATGTGTATGCATGTGTGTAATCTCTAAAATGTGGTTTAAATGTTCAGATGGTATCTCTTTCACAAATTTCTGTTCTCACCAAGATAAATGTATAAATTTGACAGTCTCAGACAGATCTAAATATAATAGAAAATGTAAGAGCAAACCATCCCGGTGGTTGACAAACATTAATAAACTATAAAATAAAATGAAATTAAAAAACTCCTTAAATAGACAGCTGAACAAATGACCCTCAGATCAAGGTTAACATCAAGGAATTTCCAATTAATCTAAAAGCTACCATTAGGAAAACCAAGATAGTTCATGAACTTAGCCTAGTATCAAAAGCTAAGGATAATTACAATTTTTTGTCTTATCTACATCTGGAAACTAAGAAATAACACCCAATATTGATGAGAACCTATTCTAAATGACATTACCTACTCAGATGCAGTGGACGTGCCATCATACTAGCAAGCAAATTCAGTGCAAACATTACCCCAAAGGCAACTATCCAACGTACACTTAACCCTGAAGATTTCAGCCCCCCATCTTCACTAAAGAATATATGCTGAAGGTGTTCCATGGGACTGATTAATATACCTGGCTACTTAATAAATAGAACTAAACAGGCACTGGCTTTAAACTCTTCCACCTGGCCTAGCCACTGGTTTTATCCCTGAGGTATGGCACACTGCAGTTGTGATGCCACTTCTCAAGGGTACCCTACCACTGACCCTGGAGATTACACACCCACCAAATTGACAAACCCTAATTGCAAAGCCAAGGAAACATATCATAAGTGACCTAAATGGCTATAACATTAGAAATCTTATCAAGCTAGACGCACAACAGTTTGGCTTTGTCATGGGTAGATTTATTCTAATGAATCTGGTTAATGTCTTTGAAAGGTAACACAGGCTATTGACAGTGGTCATGCTGTACATACAGTGTACCTCGACCTGGTGAAAGCATTTTATACAATAACATGTGCTAGCATAATAAACATGTTAAATGTGGTTCAGCAAGATCCTTATGCAGTAAGATGGATAAAGTGACTAAACAATAGAAACCACACACTGAGGGCAGCAGGTGCTTCCTCAGAGAGTATGCTTTCTCCTATTAACCTGGTGAACTTGGGCTTTCTGAGGCAATGTAGCAACTGTCTCATGTACACTGACAACCCTCTCCTGTTACCTCCCAACACTCAGACTTGTGAGAGATGCACTTATATAGTCAAATTGGAAGCCACACACACTCCAGCCAAGACCGAAATAGCTGGTCAAGAGGAGAAGGTCAACACTTGCACCACACCACATGGAACACATAGCACTCCAGAACACACACCAGCACTGCCTTCACATAAAAACACAAAGTACACACCCACCTTCCCGGAGGCTCTCAATAAAAATCTACCCAAACAGCAGAGACCTCCAAGGCAGAAATGCACTCGAACATCACAACACAACACTTATCACAAGACACATAACTCTCCTTAACAGTGTGCCACTCGACCAAAGCCTCTAAGGCAAAACAGTATGCCCAACACACCAGTCACAGGTGACTCGATAGTGAGGCACACTGATGTCCCACTAACTAGGTTGAATAAGGAGGAAGTAACAGTCAGCTGCCTGTCAGGTGCCAGGATCCACCATATAACACACGCACTCAGGTCCCTCAACAACAGGTACAAATATGACTCTGTCATTGTACATGTGGGCGTGAATGACCTGAGACGTATCTCCCTGGACTACATGACAAGAGACATGGAGGAGCTCTCAGATCATGTAGCCAAGGCAGGTATGACCCTAGCCCTGAGCAGCATCCTACCATCACCCAAAATGATACCAGAGTACAAGCAGAAAATGATTGATTTCAACAATTGGCTAAGTTTCTGGTGTCATTCTAAGGAGATCCAGTATCTGTCTGCCTCGGATGGAATGATTGACAGACCTTGATGCTTAGCCAGAGATGGCCTGCATCTGTCATCCCTGGGCTTCAGGATACTGGCCAAGGCTCTTTCCACCCCTATAGTCCCTTTTTTAGGTGGTGTTCCAAAGACCAAATTACCACCGTAACAGCTACAAACAAATGCAATCTGAGGGTCATGCTGCTCAACGCTAGAAGTCTAAATCTCAAAATGCACTCACTCAAAGCACTTCTTAAAATGGAGAACATTGACATTTGTGCTGTAACAGAGACCTGGTTCAAAGCAGCTGAAAGCACCCCTGCACTACCAGGCTATAACTCATTCCACACCTTTCGGCCCTAGAAATTGGACGGAATCTCCAAAGGTGGTGGTGTTTCCATATTCATAAAGGATGTACACACCTCCAGACTGGTAGCCCAACATAACACATCTGAGATACTTCAGGTGCAGCTAACATTGGGTAAGACAGCGATTCAGGTCGTAGCCTGCTATAGCTCCCCAACCATGTCCCAAGACTCACAGTCCATGTTGCTAAGCACCCTGGAGAATGTTAGGGTCCAACCTAACACTCTCATACTGGGCGACTTCAACTACCCCTCCATTAACTGGGAAAACTACTCATGTACCAATACACTTGCCCAACGTTTCCTGGAATTCATTAATTCCAATGTCTTGGACCAGCTTGTTCTTACCTCCACTAGAGGTAGCAACATCCTTGATCTGGTCATTACTAACATGGGTAACCATTGCTTTACACCAATAGTCAATTCCTCCCTGGTTAGATCCAACCACAAGCTAATCACCTTGGAAATCCACATCCCTCCCACCCAACCCCACCCGCAAAGGTAACCACCATGAAAAACTTCTCCAAAGCTAACTTTGGGCTCTTAAAACAGAGGTGGCTAACTTCATGGCACCCATGCAAATAGAGATCAGTTGCATGATTGCTGAATCATACACCAATGCACTGTATGAACATGTACACAAATGCATGGATCTTGCCATACCCAGTAGAACCAAGACGTTCTCCTCCAAAAAAAGTAAGCCAATCTGGTGGTCTTCTGCCATAAACAAACTTTACAACAGAAGGAGGAAACTGATGCGGAATAAGGTGAAGTCCCAAGACTGAAAAAACTCCCTTATCAGCCTCAACAAAA
Organism: Protopterus annectens; assembly: GCF_019279795.1. NCBI lineage: Eukaryota > Metazoa > Chordata > Ceratodontiformes > Protopteridae > Protopterus > Protopterus annectens. The sequence continues at coordinate 291,884,482 of NC_056728.1, forward strand.
AGTTGAGATCCCTTATCAAATCCTCTAAAGCTAGCTATGAAAACAGAATTGCAGCAGATAGTAAAGACAACCACAAGGCCTTCTATAGTTATGTAAAGAATCTCTACGGCAATACCCAGATTTGTTCTGAGCTACTGCACAATGGTACCTCCTATACCGAGCCAACAGATATTGCCAATATACTGGCCGACAGGTTCAGTGCCGACTTTACCCCCCCCCAAGGGACCAGTCACAATACCAGTAGATTGCCAGGCACCCAGTATTACTGCTGCACAGGTTAAAATAGCACTGTCCAAGGCCAAGAATACAGCTTTTATGGGACCTGACAATGTCCCTGGCTGTGTTCTAGATGAACTACAGAGTGAACTGGCACCTCACTTGTGTGCCCCGTTCAATCACAGCCTCACCTCAGGCTTTGTCTCTACCGAATGGCACACTGCTACAGTAATCTCTCTCCACAAAGGAGGAGTGACTACAGACCCTGGGAACCATCGCCCCATTAGCCTGACTAGTCAGATAGGTAAAGCTATGGAACGCATTATCATGGACCTAATAAACAATGATATAGGGAATCTCCAGACTCTGGATCCTACACAGTTTGGTTTTGTGAAGGGTAGATCATGCCTGCTCAACTTGATCAACTTCTTTGAGTCAGTCACCAGAGCTGTGGATGAAGGCAAGGTGGTTCATACAGCATACCTTGATCTGGCCAGGGCCTTTGATACCATTCCCCACTCAGGAATCATAGAAAAACTCACTAAGCTAGGCATCAACCCCTATATCAGTAAGTGAGTTGCAAATTGGCTCACAGGTAGAACCCACAGTGTGAAAGTAGCTGACTTCAAGTCAGACTGCTGACCAGTCATGAGTGGAGTCCCACACAGTTTGGTCCTGGGTCCTCTCCTGTTTGGTATCTGCTTCTCTGAAGTCCAGTCCAACATAAAGGGACTCTGGTTGACAAAGTTCAAAGACGATTGCAAGTTGGGAGCTATTATTAACTTCCCAGGTGATACTGACATCCTACAGAAAGGCCTCACTGAGACCAACAACTGGTGTCAGAGCTACGGCCTTAAGCTCGATGCCAAAAAATGTGTCATCATCCCCTTTGGGAAAAACCCAGTTCCCATTAATTACCACATCGATGGTAGTCCACTGAACACAGAAGGCGTTATAAGAGTTCTGGGAACACAGGTTGACAGCAACCTCTCTTTTGACTACCACATTGCAACTGTGGTCAGAAAGCCCTTCTATGTGGCACATCGCATTACTAAGGGTTTTGCATCCAGGAAGAAAGAGGACATTGTCTCCCTCTACTCTTCCCTTATTAGGCCAATCTTTGAGTACAATGCCCCATTTGGCATGTAGCTCACTAAACACCTGCAACAACTGGAGAGGTCGCAAAAGTACCTCACAAAGAGGATCCTAGGCCTTAAACTAGTAATAAACCACAGCAATTGCACGTTACCTCCTTATACAAAGGTTGAATATTGTCACTGTCACCAAAAAGTTCCACGCTGAAAAATTTTCTCCAAAGTATCTGCAGCAATAATGGAATTTTATTCTTAAAAAAGCATATGAACGCAACAAACACAACCAATGATTTACCCTAGGCCTTAAATCTTTGTCCTATATGGACAGACTAAAAACACTCCAACAATTCTCTGTCTCATATCACCTACTTAGAGGTGATCTCTGCTTGACTTACAAAGCCATGTCTGACCCAGCTCTGTTAGAAATGCTACATCTAAAGAAATACCAATCCCTCTGCACCACATGCTCCAGAGACCTCAGCCTCATTATCACAATCAACAGAACATGGTGGAGGGGCAGGTTCATAACCCAGAGACTGCCCATGCTATGGAATAGACTTCTCATACATGTCAAGCAGAGCAGCTCACTGGCCCTCTTCAAGAGAAGTCTTGATGACTGGATGGGAAATAGAAAATTCACCCCAGGGATCACTCCAGTGGCTGTACTTGACAGAGGCACTGGGAACTAAGGTCGGGTGGCACGATGCCAGGGTAATCCTATGGGCTAGGTTTGTAAGGTCTCCAGGGCCATTAGCCTAGTATGGGTCTATATATATCATCGAAATGGCTGAATTTCGAATTATCTAATATCGAACCCGATATCTCGAATGCTGAAAACAGTGAAGCTGCACAAAACTGAATTCTTTCCTAGGGAAAGAATTCGGTTGGCTGTTGTTGTGGCTTTGCTGTTTTTAGCGATGTGGTGGAAAGTTAAAGGTTAGGTTAAGATAAGTGTGTGATTGTGCAGACGTTCGGGTTAGGGCGCGGGTTGGGTGAGTCAGGGTTAGGGCGCGGTTCAGGTAAGTGTGCGATTGTGACGGACGTTAGGGTTTGAGGCGGGTTAAGTGAGTTAGGGTTAGGGCGAGGGTTAGGTGAGTGTGCGATAGTGACAGAAGTTGGGGTTAGGGGCGGGTTAAGTGAGTTAGGGTTAGGGCATGGATGAGGTGACTGTGCGATAGTGAGAATTTGGGGTTGGGGCAGGTTAAGTGAGTTAGGGTTAGGGCACGGGTGAGGTGAGTGTGCGATAGTGACGGACCTTAGGGTTAGGGTCTGGGTCAAGGTAAGTGGATAAATAGTAGTGTATGTGCAGTGTAGTGTAGGGTTAGATGTAGCTTTTAAGTGTATGTGTGTGGATTGCTGCTTTTTTGTGTGCTTGTTGAGTGTGTGTGTTTCTCAGAACAGCAAATTTTTTTCCTGGGAAAAAATTCACTGTTTTGAGGTTTCAATATTGTTAGGGTTCGGGTTTTGCAGTTCAATGTTATGGCATTCGATAATGAGCCATTTCGATGATCTAATATAGGCCCGCCTAGTACACACCTATGAACCTATGAAGGTGATCAGCGGTGTTCTGCACAGTTTAGTACTTTGGCATTTACTTTTTGAATATCCAGGTCATGAACCAAGATCTTTAATTAACCAGGTTTGTAGATGAATGTAAACTGGGTGTTGTTTTAAGCCCCCTTCTGGCTCCCTTGCGCTCTAACATGAGCTTACATTTGTCTCAAATTAAATGCAAAAAAAGTGCAATAGTGTCACATTCAGTAGACAGGTCTCTGTCAAATAATTGCATGGCCACATTGTTGAATGTCATCTTGTCAACAATGCAGGGCATCAACCCCCCCACACCCCCCACTAAAGATATATACTAGTGCCGAGATTGCACTACAGCGGGGAAAAGGGCAAATTTCCTGACCCTTACCGTAATGTGATCTCCGTCAGAATGGTTCGTCTGTCTCTACTACTGATGAGAAGATATGTTCAACATTGCGGCCATTTAATTATGTGACATAGACCCTCAGTAGGCAACCCTTCCCCCCAACAGTATAGACAAAATGAAAATGCAGTTAGAGACCTTGCAACATGGGTTGATAATTCCTTCTCCTTTGATCATCATATTGCTATGGTGGTCAGGAAATCCTTCTGCTTAGAGCAGCTGACTGCAAACAGGATAACATCTAGCTCTAGAGAAGCCATTGCCCCCTTATATTGTGCATTGATTAGGACAATCATGGAATACATGGTACCTTTTTGGATGTACCTCACTAGATATATCAAACAAATGGAAAGTCCTCCAGGGATATGGTTGAAAATTGGTGCAGTGGAGATTTATGCATGGCATGTCAACAGCAAGTGTTCTGGAATGAAGAGAAACCTGGAAACAGGTAATCATGGAGATGGCTATGCTGAGTCTTTAAAATATATTTATATTTGGATTATGCTTCTCAGTCTAACTGCATTTTGTTTGAGCTTAAAAGCTGGAAAACATGCCTATAAATGAACAACAAACAAAACAATTTAAAAGAGCTTTTATGTGTTCAAATGGCTACATTTTCTGCTTGGTGAAAAAATGGTGGCAATCTTAAAATGGACATTTTACAGTTTTCTGTTGGAAGTTGCTGTGCCCCAGTGAAAGAGTGCTGACTTAGAAGTCCTCAGATATGTGTATTTTTCTCTTTTCTCTGGCTTGATATGGAATAGGGTATATTTAAAACATCTGATGATTCCAGATACATGTTTTTATGTAAAGAATAACATACAATTAAAATGAATGGAAATAGTGTGATGTAATAATAAATATACAAAGCATTTAATGCAGTCTTACTTTACTCCTGATACAGTAATGAAAGGAGCACATGGAATAAGGTTCTAGTGCATTATTACACAAAAGCCAGAGTCAACAGTAAGTTCTCCTTCCAGCAGAAAAGACAGATGTAATAATGAGGGTAGTAAAGAGGTATTCAATAACCAGGCAAATAAGACAATATGATTTTTTTATTTTATTTTTATTTATTTTTATTTATTTATTTAAATTTGTTGACCGGGTGTGTCCGACTGGACGTAGGTCCATTTTCAGCGGAGGCCCGGGGAGAAAAGCTCCACAGTAAAATAAACAGACAGTAGTTACATTGGATTACATAGCGATTAACAATTTAACATAGCAATTACTTACAACATATTTACAGATGAAGAACATAGTACATCAGTAGACAACTAGAGTCTTTATCTGTGAAGTACATAACAGACATTAACAAATGTTACAATGAGAAGTTCCTGCTGTATAATAAGTACTAGGCTTATGAGGCAAATATTTTGCTTGCTTTGCTAATATGATGTTAAATGTTTTATTTTCTATGATAATCGGCTATAAAAATGGGACTTCAGCTGCTTTTTTCTGTTTATGTATAGATGTGACTGTGTATTTATTTATTTTGTTTGGTAATTGGGTCAGTGAAATATCCATAAAGTAGTCCTTTTTCTCTAACCATACTTATTTGTTATAGACAATAACAGTAACATTGCTAACAAATACATTTTCCACAGAAGACATTTATAGTGACTGAAGCAGTTGGTACATTGCACTGTTGTTTTAATGCAAGGCTACTAAAGCTAACGCTTATTTTAATACATCTGTTCAATGTATTTTCCAGCGACGTGTACTGCTTGATAACAGCTGCAATTATTTGTATTTTTTAAAGGAAGGCATATAAATTTAGGATTGAGGGAAATCAGAAATGAATGACAGGTCCAGTTATGGAATTGTTTGAAAAACATTTTTTAATTACTCAAGAATGCTAAGCAAAATATTTGTCTGAAAATGCAATATTAAATTTCTGCAGATCAGAGAAATGTAACATGTCCAGAGCGAGAACTGTGAGAATCAAAATGATTAGTAAAATAGTGTAGAACTTGATTGTTCCTGAAAATTAAACTTTTTTTTCATGTAACTGTTGCCAAGTCATGCCTGAAAACAAGACATCTGTGTAGAGTCGAACACTTGTTTGGTGAACTGTAACAAATAAAGTTCTTAACTGCATGCCTTTGCATGTCAGTAATGAAAGTGAGAGATGTTCAAGGGTGGGATCATTAACACATTCAAGTTTGGGGGATGGGAACCTTCCTAAACACTCAAGTTGTTGAACAAGATTCATTCAGCACTTACTAGGCCCATATAATACAGGTCCTCTCCTTCCACTGCAAAAGCACACTGTTTTTCAATTAACAGCCTGTTTAAGTGAATTAAATAATCTGTACTCTCAGTACTACACGTCTCCATCAACATGACATGTTATGCTGTCTGAAAACAAGATGTGAAGTGCTTAATGCATGTTTGCTTTGACTGTGGTTATGAAAACAAACCAGGCAGTGAATCAGATGGAAGCAATGAGTATCACTGCTAACCTCATAATGTACTGCACTTACGAACACAGACATTTGTAGTTTTATGTTCCTCTTAATTTGGAATTTGTACAAACTATTATTTTTGTATAAGACATTAAAATGATAAAATAGAGTTATAAAATACCATGTATGCAGTCAATTATTATTCTGCAGAGCTGTATTAAAAAAAAAAAATCTGGTGGTGAGTAAGCAGAGTTGTGAAAAAATCTGACCCATTGCTGAATAGAATGAAACTAGATAAAAAATGCACTTCACCCTGATATGGCTGCTACTTCCCATTTTTCTATTTTTTTCTATTTTGCTATTTTTTTTTTAGTTTTTAATGGGGGTAATGATAGTAGTAGCAAGGAATGTTTTCTGATACCATCTGACAGTTTCTGCAAATACCCTCAACAAGAGTAAAAATTGCACCTCTGCTTTTGATTAAACAGAGTTTAGCTGTTATTTTAGAACAAGTAAAGATAACTAAAAGAAGACACGTTGAAATGGGAAAATGAAGAACAGGAGAGTCACGAACCACTCGTGGTATCACATCATATGACATGTAAAGCACAGTAAAGTAAAACAGGCAGAAGACCACAAAACCTAAAACGTGTAAAAGATAAATGGTCCAGGCAACAGCAAACGGCTGAATAAAATCATTTATTTATTTATTTATTTCACATTTGTTAACCGGGTTTGTCCAGCTGGGTAAGAATTTACCCTTTTTCAGTGGAGACCTGAGGGGAAAAGACCCAAACAGACATACAAACAGAGACAAATTAACAATATTAAAGAGCAAAACAATCTTGTGGATACAATGGATAAGAAGAACATAATGTACTCAATGGAATAGTACATAGCTATATATACAAAAAGTGTAGTAATAGGTTGTAACAGGAGAAACAACAATAATAAATCCAACAGGTAAGCAGGAAGGAAGTTAAGATTGTAGGTAATATAATGAAAAGAAACAAGGTATAATTAGATTAGTGTCTAGAAGAAGAATTAAGTGCAGGGGCTTAAGATTTGAGGGAAAGTAGAGTGGGAGTAAAAAGTAGAGAGGGGTGACTGCACAAGGGACCGTAGGTCAGAAGAGGGAATGGTGCAAAAGAAGATAGTAGTAGAGGAGGGATGTAGTGAACTAGAGGGAGGGTACAGAAAGAAGAGCAGCTGGATAAGTAAGTTATAGAAAGACGAAAAAGGTCTTATAGATCAGACTTAGTGGTGAAGTGGGTATGTGGACAGGGGTTAAGTAGGATGATAACAGGTACATAAAGGGTTGTTATGGAGGTACACTATCAGGTCATGTTTGAAGTTAGGAAGGGAGGTATGACTTCTAATATGGAGTGGAAGATTGTTCCAGGTAAAGGAGATGAAGTGTTTATATAGTATTTTACCTATGTTCTTGTTGGGTTTATAGACTTGTAGTAAGAGTTTATCAGAGCTGCGCAGGGATCGAGGAGGGGTGCACCAGGAGATCAAGTTGGACAGAGATGAACAGTCAGAGTTTGAATTAAGAATTCTGAAAGCTTGGATCAGCTGACATTTGGTCAGAAGGTGTGGGAATTCCAGCCAATGTAGTTTTATGAGAGCGGAGCAGTGATATGATTTATAGGGGCTGCTGGTGACAAATCTAGCAATTTTGTTATAGGTTTGGTCTAGTTTAGCCAGCAGGTTATTTTGTAGATTGGAAAATAGAGGGGAGCCATAGAGAAGGGTGGGGAGGAGATAGGATTGGGCTAGCAGTAGTTTTGAGTTGGGGGTCAGGAATTTGCTGTTTCTGTATAGCATGCTCAGTTTTTGGTGTGTTTTCTTTATAGAATGAAGTATGTGGAGGTCTAGTTTGAGCTGGTTGTCTATGATGACACCTAGGAGTTTAGTGTGTAAGTCTGGTGTTACGATGGTGCCATTTAGAGAGGATATGAGAAAGGTGGATTTATGGTGGGCTAGAGTTTTAGGTAGGAATAGTAAGAGCTTAGTTTTAGAGGGGTTCAGGATAAGTTGATTATTGGAGAGCCACTTCTCAATAGAGTGAAATGAAGATTGGGTGATATGGTGGAGGTTATTGATAGAGTCAGAAATGGAGATCAGAGTTGAATCATCTGCATACTATATGACAGAGGAGAGGTTGCTGGAAGTGTGTAGGTCATTGGTGAAGAGGTTGAAAGGCGGGGACCAAGGATTGAACCTTGAGGAACATGGTCTGAACTGGCAGAAAGGGCGAGAAGGAATTTTGCCATTTAACTGCTTGTAGGCGACTGGACAGGTAACTTGAGAACCAATTTAGAGTGGGAATGGAAATGTTCAGCTGAGAAAGTTTATGAAGTAGAAGGTTGTGAGAGACAGTATTGAAAGCCTTTGAGAGATCTAAGAAGAGGCAGGACACAAGTTTATTATTGTCTCTGGCCTCAGCTACAGTATGAGAGAAGGATAAGAGTGCAGTTTTAGTACTGTGTTTGGGCCTGAAACCATGCTGGGTGTTGGTTAAAATATTGTTTTGAGTAAGGTGGGAAAGCAGTTGAGAATGGATACACTTTTCAAGAATTTTGGCGAGGGGAGAAAGAATAGCAATGGGACGGAAGTTAGATGGTTCTGTGGAGTTACCTCCTTTATGTAGCGGGATAGTGAAGTATTCCTTCCAAACAGAGGGGACAGTGGATTCTTGGATTTAGTGGTTGATTAGAATGGTGATAGGAAGGGCAATAGAGTTAGCAGCAAGTTTAAGGAATTGGGGAGGTAGGTTATTAGGGGCAGGAGAACAAGGTTTGAATTTACTAAGGTACTGAAGAGAGTTTTAATATACCTAACAGAGACAGGTTTGAGCATGAAGAGTTCTGAGAGGTTAGTGGAGTCAGATTGGGAATGTGAAAAAGGTGTGGGTTTGGTAATTGAAGTGACAGAACTGGAAGTGGAATTAGAGGTGGGGTTGGGGTTATTAGAGGTGTTAGGTACTAGTTTAGAAATGGTATCAATGAAGTAGTGATTTAAATGGATGGCGGTATCTGAGGGAGATTAATTGGGAAAAGGGTTGGGGGTTGTGGTTGAGCCAGGGTTAAGAAGAGTTTTTATGGCTGACCAGAACTTCTGGGGGTTAGTAGTTTGCTGAGATTGGTCAGACAGGTAACACTTTCTTTTGTCCTGGTTGACTCTTCTTTTTGTAAGGTTTCTAAGTTCCCTATAAGATTGTAGGAGGGCAGGAGATTTGCTTTTCTGATTTTGTTTCCAAATGGCATCTCTTTTACACATAAGGTGGAAGGTTTCTTTGGATAGCCAGGGGGCATGTTTAGCTTTGACTTTTATTTTCCTGATGGGGGCAAGAGAGTTGAGTATGTTTAGGAATGTCTGGTTGAAGTGGCTAACTGCATCATTTAAAGGTAGAGAGTATAGGCAGAACCAGTTAATATTTGAGAGAATTTTATTGAAGGAAGTGGTATTGAATTTTCTGTGGTTGCGGATGTATTTTAAGAGGTGAGTACTAGTGAGGTTGGGTGAGTACCTAGTAATGTGGATAGGTAGGTGGTCACTGATGGAGTCAGATAGTGTACCTGGCTGGTGGTACAAATTAGGAGAATTTACGAGAATCCAGTCTAGGATAGAATTGGAGTGTTTTTTGCCAAAGCGGGTAGGAGAGGAGACAAGCTGAGTAAAACCATGTAGGTTGAGACTATGAGACGGTGTAGTAGAGTTAACTGAGTTCCAGTCTATATTTACTTCCCCAAGTATGATAGTTTCAAATGGGATGTAAAGAAAACACCAAGATAAGATGTCTTCAAGGATGGTGATTTTATTCCCTGGTGGGATATAGATTGAGGCTATGGCCATTTTTTGGTAGTTGTTGAGATGACAGGTTACTATGAGTAGCTCTGCAGGGTGGAAGGTGGGAGTGGTAATTGTAAGTGGTAAGATATTGAGAGAGTCAGAGAAGAGAATGGAGACACCACCTCCCTTTTTGCTAGGTCTATCCAGTCTGTAGATATTGAAACCAGGGGGGCAGATCTCTGAGTTGAGGATGTGGGGTTTTAGCCAAGTTTCAGAGAGAGTTAAGATGTGGGGGGTATAGTGTTGTATGAGTGCGTGGAGTTCAGGCACTTTGTTGCAGATGCTCTGGATGTTAAGGGAGAAGAATTTTAGTCTTTTGGTTCTGTGTGTAGAAGTGAGAGTGGATGGGGAGGTACTAGTGAGAGTGGGATTGCTAGAGGTGTGGGGGGAAGAAGTAGTAGTGATAGCAGATGGAGTGGAGGAGTTGGAAGATAAGAGTTGGTTATTAGGACCAGGGTTGGGGTGTATATCGCCTGAAAGGAGGAGTGTTGTCAGGATAGAGAGTAAAGAGTTAGGTTGAGGGAGTGGATATAGAAATTTGGATTTTAAGTTTGGGATTTGCTTTGATGAGGGGAGTAATTTAGTTTTAAAGAATAACTAGTGTGGTAGAGTGCAGTGAGTGTGGGCATAAAGCAGTGTTTTAGGACCTGGATAGATTTTGAGAGGGATGTAGGTTCCGAGTGGAGGGTAAGGGGAGAATTGCAGGGGGTGTGATAAGATGTGACATATGTCAGTGTAAATAGCAGAGGGGAGAGGAAAAGAAGTGGCAACATCTTTAGTGTTAGGTGTAGGCAATGGTTACAACAATGTGGTATGTAAAGCAGTTTGAAATGTGACAGGTAATATCTTGAAAAAATAAAGAGATAATAAAATATACCACAAAAAATATATCCTTTATAAACAAAATATACTTGAAAATTTAGCAACCACAAAAGGTCCCAGCAGTAAGACTACAAACGAAGTTTGTCTTAATCGCAATACAAAGCACAGTCTCCTTAATTAGCAGACTGCAATCATCTGACCACTGAAAAAACAAACTGCGACACATAAGTAAATGCAGACAGATTAATAGAACACAGATAATCTGCTAAACTGGATATAGCAGTGCATAGAGGGCTACTTTTCTTACAGTTTGTGATAACATATAAGTACGCTCCCTCCAAATCTGAGACTCTTAAACAGCAGAACTGATGCCTCTAACTCCAAAAATGGCAAGGGCACCATCTCTAGATGGAGGCAATAAGAGAATAAATACTGACAGGATGCATCTGAGGTTATCACCCCTATAAATTACATTTAGAATATACACCTTGTACAGCTACAAATGTCCTATTTTTTGATAGAATATATCGTAACTCAAACCATGCAGCCAAAATTAAATAATACATACCACTGCTGCCCCCAAGAAAAGTGAAAAGCTAGGGAGGGAAAAGGAAACAAACCCATAACATTCACCCCCCCCCAAGGAGAAAAAGACATCGGACAATGTCCATGAACAGCAGCAAAAACTATAATGTGTGAACTCTGCAGTGTCAGAAAATGTATCTTAATATTAGTAAAAAAAATAAACTATAAATGTGAATAGGCAAACAAACTCAAATGTAACCATATATAAATTGTTCATAATTAGTGAAAAAGTGGTAGACAAATATCCACCCTTCTGTAAACATTTAACACCATATACTCATAAATGATACAGTGGCAAACTCTTGTCGAATACAGTTACATTATAAGTCCATATTAAGATGTTAAATCTTCCCCTTCTCAGTCCTTTCATATTAGGTAATAATTTTCCATTAAAGATCCAAATTCACTCAACGATGTACCATGTTGTCGTACAGTACAATTATTAAATCTTGGCCCGACTACTTGTATAGCAGACAAAATGGACGCCAAAGAACTTGTTTAAACATATATACAAAATAGGTGTAACGAATGGCAAACTCCAATTCCAAAGTATGAAAGACACAGAAAGTCCCTTAATACATTGTCCATCTATTTGTATCAATTCCAGTTAAAAAGTGGACACCATCAACCAATTGTTCTCGAAATCTCTTCGAAATAAAGGTCAAAAGTTAATAAACTATAACAAAACATGTATTGAAACCAAGGAAATGTCACCACAGGTGATCCTGTTAATTATTATAGACCATCCAGTTCATATGCATAGCAATTGTCCACAAAGGTGAGCCACTCTACCTTGATTATGGTTACTAGATGTAAATGACAATGTAAAACCCAAATGTCCATCAAGTCTGAGCCAATATGAAGTTTTTACTTGGTAAGAACAGCTTCTCATTTTCAATCCACTCAAAAAAATTCAAGTGGAAACCCCACCAATTATTTCCAAAGAACATGAAATAAAAGTCAAAAAGATTAAGTTACCACTGCAGTATGTAAAAAAACAAAGAGTTAAGCTGCAAACTTTATCCTCGTAGCACTGCTGATATTAATATGGCCTTCATCCACTACTAGTGTAAAAAAGTTAACACACAAGCACTTTCACCCTGACACTCTGCAGGGCTTTTTCAAGTGAAATAAACAGACACCATGACCCTCCATTTAAATACCCTAATTAATAAAAAAGGTGCCAAAGGGTCTTAACGTAGTACATACCCCTCACATTTAAAAGGTTGCTAAAACAACATTATCCACTTCTTATATGGCAAGATTACCCACAATTTATAAAAATTCTACATTAAATGTATTTTGTATAGTAAATATTATCATTCTCCAAAGATATTAAATATGAAAGCAATAAATCAATAAACAGTTTTCAACAATTTTTAAACAGTAAGGGCTAATATATATATATATATATATATATATATATATATATATATATATATATATATATATATATATATATATATATATATTACAGGGTGCTTAAAAAAAATGTCCCCCCCCCTTAAGACGTTTTTTGTTCACTCCTCATTAATTTAATTTTGAAGAAGTTAATTATTTATTTTTGTGATGGACTAATGTTACTTCCATAATATGTTTACTTTAGGACCTAATACTATATTTTTATGTTTTTGCTGTCTTTCTACTTCACAGTACCGCCAAAGTACACCTTTCTGCTAATGATGCTTTGTTTGAGACATGACACTGGCAGAGACCCGTAATGATTAACTGATAACCATTCAGTACACCAAGGCAGTGTAAACTAAACATCTGCACTGTATGAAAATGAGAATATATAAATTTATCAAGTACCTTTGCATATGTAGCAGTTCATTATACTGCTAACCATGTCCAAAACATATAGACAATACTATAATTAAGTAATAATTCATGACTGGATGTTGGTATATCAGGATATGCCCATGATTGGTGAGGTTTGATCACAAGGGTGAAGCCAGAGTGATTAAACTAAGCTAACCGTGGGTAAATCCTGATATACCCACTCCCAGTAATGGATTATTGCTATTATACAATGACATTATTTAAGAAAGAAATTGCTTACCTTTCTTAACTACAGTCTTTGTTTAAGGGCTCTGAAGTGTTCCTCAACATTTTTCCTTTTTTACTGATGTGCCGCCCACGTATGGGACTTGCATCCCTACCCTTGCACAGCACAAAAGGGCAGTGCAGAAGAAGCAATGGAGAAAAGAACGTCTCCAGTGCTGTTTTTTTTTTCTGTTGAGATTTTACAAGGGGCAGCCTAAATAAAAGGAAAAAGTATATATTTTTTTCTTTATTATTGAGAATATACCTGATTTTTCTTTTATTTTGCACTACCTCTCAGCATATTCCAATAAAGTCCAGTCACTTAATGGTACTTCAAAAGATGGACTGTATTCTTTTGATATATGCTCAATTTACAACAATCAGCATGCTCCTTTGAATACCAAATGAGCTGTCATTGTATAATAAATTATTAGAAACATCATAACAACTAATATTTCAATTTTGCAAAGGTACAGCCATAAAGCTAGCATGAAGAAACATTAGAATAATTTTGATCTATCACATGCAAGATTGAAAAGATATTGTTTCTTTAAAGCACCTTTTAAGGAAAATACAAACAAAATATTACTTTTCTTTCTATTTCTGTATAATTTATAAATTGTTTACATTAAATACATGGATGTGCTTACTGCTAAGCTTTTCTGTTTATACAGTAAAAGAATGGATACTTTCATAATTTGAATTGTTTATTTATTCATTTTATTTTATGTAAGGAAGTCGTAACTACATCTTGTCTACTTAAGAGATAATACATTGATAAAAAAAAAAAAATTACCTCTGAATCTGGGAATTGTGTCCCCACAACCCCAATGTTTAAATATGATGCCTCTAAGGTTATGCAAACCGAGAGAAAATGATATATTAATATAAATATATAACAGAATTGTTTTTGTACTAGGGAATATGAGCAAACACTCACAAAAGTGAACACTATATCCCCATGTATTTCAGCCTGCCATTTGCTTTCTGTGTGAGATCACATTACAGTGGGACTGAAAATTTCCCTTTACTCTATTGTGGTGTGATCTTGGAGTTGATTAGCAGGGGCTATGGAGGGTGCAGGGACCTAAAATGATTAGATTATTAGATTTGCTTTTTGAGAAAGGAAGCTAACTTGTTATTTGACAGAACCTCTGTGGTCAGACTACCAGGTGCCACTTCTGAAAACAAAACAGTTCCTAGTGGTATACCAGAGGGCTCAGTTTTGGGCCCACTCCTATTTACCGTATATTTCTCAGAACTTCAGGCCAGGACTTCCGGCTTATGATTAACTAAGTTTGCAGATAACTGCTGGTGTTATTTGATCTTCAACTGACTCACAATTTTCCTACACCATGTTCACAATTGGTGCAAGGACAATGGACTCAAATTAAATGTAAAAAATGGAGCATAGTTTATTTTGGTAAATAAAACAGTTTCACTTATCATATAGGAGATGCACCTCTCCAATCAGACACTGTTGTAAGGGACCATTGTGTCTCCACAGTAGTTCAGAACGCCTTTTATCTGGTGCATCTAATTTCCAGTGGCATTTCCACTAGATCCAAAGAAGTCTTTTTTCCCCTTAATCATATTTTATCAGACCCATTATTGAATAAAATGCATCTGTTGGCATGGATTTATCTAAACATATTAGATAGCTTAAAACACCTCAGAAATTCTTAACTAAAGAGATCAGTGGCCTCAAAAATTGTAGTTAACAGGAGAGACTGGCAGCCCTTTCGCTGTACTGAGTCTTTAAAGACTCCTCCAAGAAGATTTGTGTCTAGCCTTTCAGGGTATGAAAGATCCAACCCTATCTGATCTGATATTCCTTCGCAAAACTAATGATACATCAAATAATCAGTTAAAGGAACTAAACCATCATCAGCAGATAAGTAAGACACATTGGCGTGATTCATATCCCAATGTATCCCTCACCTCTGGAACAAACTTCCATTACATGTCAAGTAGAGTAGTACATTTGCTGCCTTCAAGGTGAACCTAGATAATTGGATGGGCAGCCTCAAATTCTCACCTGGTCTATCTGCTCTTGCCCTCCTTGAGGCTGGAGGAAAAGTTTGAATTTTTTTCTTTGGATAAGATTGAAGTGGTCTGTGGACTAATTGCTTGGTACTTACCTATGGACCTATATAATCATATATATATATATATATATATATATATATATATCAATCATCCATAAGTATGTGTGCATACACACACACACACACACACACATATATATATATATATATATATATATATATATATATATATATATATATATATATGTGTGTGTGTATTTCCTCTTCTCTGTCATTCAAACATGGAGAACAAATAATGGCACAAAAAGTTTGAAATGAAGAAATGTCAACAGTAAAGCCATTCAATTACTTAAGTGCAATAATATGAGAGTTGACAAAGCAGCAGTTAACACATCATCAAACCACAGGGGTAAATCATCAAGAGATGTGGAAAAGGAAAAAAGAAACCATAGTACTGAGAAAAAACTTTAAAACTAGGTGTAATGAGCATCCCTGAATAACTTCTAAAATTACGTATTATTTTGACGTGTATTGCACTCTGTGAGCTGTATTTTGTTGAACTGCTACTGTATCTTCACTGTTTTTTTTTCTTCTGTGGCTGCTGTACTCTGCGCCTCATATCACTGCATTTTTACATTATTTAGTATAGGGTAGATTCAGACCTGGTGAGTCTAGAGTGTTACCACCTGAGCACAAAAAAACAGCCAGTTTACATTGAGATCATGCTTGCACCTTGTGGCAGAAGTGTGTAGCCTAGGATCCTTCTGAGTTGGAGTTTGCTGAGAAAACCCTCTGCATGGGGCTTTTTGATTGGTAGTTTGAGTTAAAACTGTTTAAACTCAACTGTATTTAAGCCTCATGTTTGCACGGGTTTACTCTCAGTTCAAAAGAGCTGCCCAGAGTTTGGCATTCATAGCCTGTGGTCTGGAGTTCATCTGAACAGAAATCTAAGCAATCTGCAGAATAACTTATAAAATTAAGTATTATTTTGACCTGTATTGCACTTTGTGAGCTGTATTTTGTTGAACTGCTACTGCATCTTCACTGTTTTTTTACTTCAATGGATGCTGTACTCTGCACTTCGTATAACTGCTTTTTTGCATTATTTAGTATAGGCTAGATTCAGATCTGCTGAATCTAGGCTGTTTGTTACCACTTGAGCACATAAAGTAGCCAGCTTACATTAAGAGGGCCTCCCTGTACCTTGTGGCAGAAACTTGTTGCCTAGGATCTTTCTGAGTTGGAGTTTGCTGGGAAAAGGCTCTGTGTGGGGCTTTTCTGATTGGTAGTTTGAGTTAAAAGTGTTTAAACTCACCTGTATTTAACCTTGCATTTGCATGCAGCCATGTATCTTACAATGGGCCTCAGCACTGCCGTGTATAGATGCAGATGCTTAAAAAGCCAAGTTTTCCCTAGATAATTGCTAGGGAACCCTCTTAAGCTTCTTTGCTTCTCGGCGCTCAATGCAATTGCGTGCAGCTGCTTGGAGAACAACTCAGCTGCACATTTTGAGGCATTGATGCATGTTTCCATTCCTAAACCTCCCCAAAAATTAGCTGATTTTACTAGTTGTTAGAAAAATATGTAATAAGTAATAGTAATATACATGCTTAATGCATTCGAGATTTAAAAGGGTTATTACATTTATTCTGTTCACACTGCATGAATCTTTACAGCCATTAGAAACTTAACAAGAAGCATTCTATTTTCTGCTAATGTCAGCAAATAACAAAAGAAGTAATTCATTTCTGCTAATGTCATGAAAATTAACAAAGGGATATTGATTTCTGCTTATGCCATGAGAAAACATGCAGCTGTTAGAAGCTATTGATAAAGAAAACAATAGATGCTTGAAAGTTTAAACCGTAGTCAGCATTACTTGTACTGAAGCTAGAAATGTACCTTGAATCTAGGTAAAATGTAACACATGTATTAGAACAGCACAATAGAAGAATTGAAATGCTGAAATGGACTGACATAAACCCAAGGCCAGGTTGTTTTTCTCAAAATGTTTTTGCAGAATGACAGATATTTTAACTTGGTCAGCAATAAGTCTAACAATATTTTCTGTAGAACATACAGAAAGCTGTGTCTAACTACGTCAGCAATAGAATGTAACATTTTCTATGTGACAGGAAGAGAACTGTATAATTATAACCTACTAATCATTAATTATCCAGACAAACCTTGTGCATACATGCTTTGTCTCCTTGCTGCAAGTAATAATGGGTGCCTTGCTTGAACCTAACGTGAATTGGTCTTTGAAGTTTTTTCCTTTGACAGATTGGTCCTTCAGACCGGAACCCTCTCTTCACCTCAGATCAGACGGGCCAGGTGGTTGAAACCGTACGGGGAAGAAACCGAATCGGTTCTTCTTATCTGAAAAGTCCTCTGACTGAATTGTCGTTCAAAAGAGGCCAGCCACTTTCTGAACTGCGACTGAAGGACGGGTCTCCGCGAATTGGTGATCAATCATGTGGGCTCAGGTAAGGTGAATCTACTTTTTTTTTGTTTTCTGTTTTAGATCAGGGATTAGATGTGTATTGTTTTTGTTAGACTGTATTCTTCTTACAAGTCAGGGACAAAAAAGATTACTGTCTTGTCATAGATCAGGAGAAACAGAATAAGTAGGCAGTCATTCTGAAGAGACTATAACAAAATCCGTGGTACCACGTTAAAAAATAAGAGAAGTTACGTAACGATAAAAGGGTAGAACAAAATGGGTAATAATTGCACAAAAAGACCCCAAAATCCGCCGTTAACAGAAGATGCAAAATACATGCAGTCGCAGTGTGCCGACAATATTAAATATTATTCAAAATGGGTTAATAAGTACGAATTTGACGGAAAATTAGAAAAATCCTCATTTGTCAAACTTGTCAAACAGCTCAAAACCGATTCCAAAGGTCGGGTAAAAAAGCAACGTAAATTAGGAATTCCTCAGGCACACAGGTGGATTGAGGAAGTAAACCGTAGGGAACAAAAGAACAAAAATTCAAAAGTAATGTTTTTAGATAAGGAAGATAATAACTTAGTAATAGCATCAGCACCTCCGCCTCCCTTACCGGAATATGAAGCAAGTGAACAGGTTAGTCCACCCCCATGATATCCTGTGGTCACTGAAGAAAGAGGCACTATGAAAATAAAACCGTATATTAGAAATCCCATTGAGACCAGGTCTCGAACAAAGGCAGGTAACTCAAATGAAGGCATCGAGTTATGGCAAATGGTTAAGAATTCACGATCTATAAGTGAAGAAGAAGAAATATGCCCACTTATAGAAGTACCCAACCCTCAGGCAGGTCAGGACAATCAGGACCCAACTATTTTAGTGTATAGACCTTGGACTCCGGAAGACATCCGGAAAGCCACTGAGGGAATTCCCCATCCAAAGGCTAATTTTAGAAATTCTCTGAAGATTTACAAGGAATGAGACTGAGTTATAACTTAAACGGAGAAGAGGTAGAAAAGGTAGTTAGACAAATTGTAGGGCCAGATTGGTATATGATTAGTGGGAACTGGAATCCCCGAGACGCTGCACAAAGACCCCTCCCACATAGCAGTGCAGAATTAGACATCAGAGTAAAAGGTCTGACAGACCACATCTCTGAAAAATGGAAACCTAGGGCAGACTGGACTTGCATTAATCAATGCATCCAACAAGAAG
Source organism: Protopterus annectens (assembly GCF_019279795.1). Lineage (NCBI taxonomy): Eukaryota > Metazoa > Chordata > Ceratodontiformes > Protopteridae > Protopterus > Protopterus annectens. Next base: position 291,903,159 of record NC_056728.1, read on the forward strand.
GTGAAACTATTGGCCGGTATTATGCCAGACTATTAGAGTGTTTTAATAACCACTGTGAAATGCAGGTTCCTGTAGATCAAACACAAGATTCCCCATATGAACAGCAGTTAAAGAATGCATTTTTAAAGGGCAGTATTGCACCTATAAGCAGTTTTATTACAAAACACATGGTAGATCATCGTACAAGCAGGCTACAATCATTACTTGAATATGCTAGGCATGCCAAAAGGCATTTTAATAGCAAAAAGAAAAAGAAAGCTCAAATATTTTCTGTAGAAGATGGAGCAGAAGTTTATGTAGTACAGTCCGGGAAAAAGGGCAAGAAAAATGCACAGGGAAACAAACAATCTGATCAACGATCAGAGGACTTTGAAGGGCGAAAGAAAAGGGGAGAATGTGATACAGGGAGTAGAGGAAGTGCAGGAAGTAAGTGACAATGAAGAAGATGAAATATTAGACCTAGCTTTATTGAGTTTAGAGCTCTATTTAGCAGACACGAAACCAGAAGTTACACTCTTGGTAGAAGGGAGGGAAGTCAAATTCTTGTGTGACTCAGGGGCATCATGAACCCTGATACATCCCTCCAAACTGCCAGAAAACACAGAGACACCCGATTACATACTAGTCAAAACAGCTAATGGACAGCTGTATCGGGAGCCTCTCTCCCATAACATTGCAATAACTGATCCAGTTTCAGGACTGACACAAAAAAGCAAAATTGTTGTTTCTGCAAAATGCCCAGTAAACCTCTTGGGCAGAGACCTCATACAGCTATTTGGTATAGCAGTAGTCCCAACCATGCAGGGTATGGAAGCACAGTGGCAAATTGATATCTTTGCAGTGCAATCGGAGGGTGAAATGTTTTATTGGTACAGCCAGGACTTGGTTACGACTGGTCCAGGGACTGTAACTGAAGAATTAATGAATGTAGCCGTCAGCAAGTTCCCCTCCCTTGACATTGATAAGCAACACCTGTTGCACTGTACCCTGTATTATTGCAATACACCAGGACCTGATAAGGAATATGAGCAAGAATTGTTTAAGAATCATGCAAACAGATTGATATTGCGTAACCTGTACTGGGACACAGAAGGGAACAGTGTTGCCAGCTGCTCATTGCCACAGGAGTTATTTGCACTTTATAAATCTAATCGATTACCACATGTTAGCTTAACCAAAAACAGAAATATAGAATGGGCAGACCTAGGAAAAAAAGTCACGAGATGGGAGAAACAAACAGAACTAGAACTGTCAGAACAGGGAATACAAATATAGAAGTTAAATTGGATAACTCAGACCAACCCAGCTGTGCACTTGCAGTCTGGTGAGGACAGCTGATTGACACTCCTGTTAAAGGAGGAATAAAATCCCTTACAAATATACCAGAGACCCTCTGGTCAACAGGAAAATCAGATGAAGGCTCATTCGTACAGCAGGACCAGTTACTATCATGCCAAAGTCAGCATTCAGACCACAAAAAAGACAATATCCCTTAAGAAAAGATGCAGAGGCAGGGATAACGCTTATTATAGCAGCCTTACTTAAAGGAGGGATACTAGTAGAATCTCCTGATTCACCATGTAACACATCCTTGTTTCCAGTCAAAAAAGCAAATGGAGAATGGCATATGGTCCAAGATTTACAAGCTGTAAATGATGCAGTAATACCAAGGGCACCCACGGTGTCAGACCCACACACCCTGTTGAATGATTTAAAACCTCAACAGAAGTATTTTTCTGTGGTAAACATCAGCAATGCATTCTTTTCGATACCAATACACCCTGACAGCCAGTATTGGTTTGCATTCACATTTCAGGGGAAAAGGTATACATATACGCGACTACCACAAGGGTATTGTGAAAGTCCAACGATATTCTCACAAGAAATGGCAAGCAACTTGGCGGGATTCACCCCACCAAGAGGCAGTCAAATTTTACTTTATGTTGGTGACATCTTGCTGGCAGCCCCCACCCAGCAGGATTGTAGAGAAGATACCATAGCACTTCTACAATTCTTAGCCACTGAAGGACATAAGGTAAATAAAAGTAAACTGCAGCTTTGGAAAAAACAAGTTAAATACCTGGGATATGTAATATCCAAAGAAGGCAGAACACTAGATGAGGACAGAAAGATAGCAATTTTGCAAGCACCAAAACCCACCACCAAGAAGGAAATGATGTCCTTCCTGGGTACAACTAATTTTTGCCGGAGCTGGATTCCAAACTATGCTTTGGAATCTGCACCTCTGACTGACCTTATATATAAGAAGCCTATGGCAGCGCAGGATTTGTTACAATGGACACCAGAAGCAGAATCTGCTTTCTGCAAACTGAAGCGGTTAATAGTGTCCTCATTAGTTCTGGGATTACCAAACTACCATAAATGTTTTTTCCAAACTGTAGACTGTAAGCAGGGTTACATGACATCAGTACTGACACAAGAGCATGGGGATAAGCAATGCCCCATTGCTTACTATTCATCACAACTAGACCCAGTGGCACGATCCTTACCCCACTGTATATAAGCAGTAGTTGCAGCTGCAATGGCAGTACAGGCTTCGGCCTCAGTAGTCTTGTTCCACCCTCTCACTTTGAGAGTACCTCATGCAGTCACAATTATTTTACTACAAGAAAAGGTGGCATATCTTTCTCCTGCTAGGCATCTTTCCTGTATGACTATATTGTTGAGCCAACCTCACATGACAATTGAGCGATGCATGACTTTGAATCCTTCTACTCTGCTCCCGACCCCTGCAGACGGTACACTGCACCGCTGCCTGCAGGTAATTGAGCAAAAGACACTACCTAGAAAATATCTCATGGATGTCCCCTTGGTTGATGCCGAGGTGACATACTACATGGATGGCTCATGCAAAAGGGGTCCTGCAGGACAGAACCTAGTAGGATATGCAGTAGTTTCTGATACTGAGATTATAGAAGCAAAACCTTTACCACACAACTTATCTGCACAAGCAGCAGAATTGATTGCCTTGACACAGGCATGTACCTTAGCAAAGGGTAAATGTGTAAACATTTTTACTGATAGCCAGTACGCTTTTTCTACTGTACATGTTTTTGTGCAACAGTGGAAAAACCGGGGAATGATAACATCTACTGGCAAACCTATAAATCATGCACAGTTTATTTTAGATATTTTAGAATCTATTCAGTTACCTCAGAAAGTAGCCATTTGCAAATGCACAGCTCACACCAAGCAACAAGATAGGATTTCAAAAGGTAATGCGAGAGCTGATACAGCTGCAAAACAAGCAGCCACAGAAGTATTTCTTTTAAATGAGGAATTACAACCCTCTGAGATTTTAGACTTAGAAATGTTAAAAACAATGCAGACACTCACTACGCAAGCTGAAAAACAACGATGGGTAAAACGAGGAGCAATTCTCGAAAAGGGGCTGTACATCTCTAGAGAAGGGAAACTGATACTACCATCTAATTTGTTTCGATATGCAGCTTTGTTGAGCCATGGGCAGTGCCATGTCTCAACAGGGGGGATGGTACAGCTGGTGAACCAGGTGTTCAGCGTATGGATTTACAAACTACTCTAAAAAATTTTGTTTGACGTGTCAGATTTGTAACAAACATCATGCACAAGGGGCGTTAAAGCCCAAGCAAGGGAGTTTCCCTACACCACCATATCCGTTTCACACTATCTGTATGGATTTCATAGAATTGAAAAAATGTGAAAATAAGAAGTATTGTCTTGTCATTGTAGATATGTTTTTCAGATGGGTGGAAGCCTTTCCAACCAAAAATCCAGATGCAGCCACAGTGGCAAAAGTACTTGTCAAAGAAATCATCCCTAGATTCGGCATTCCGGAAAGGATCTACAGTGACAATGGTACACACTTTGTAAACCAAACCATACAGCAGTTAAGTAAGCACTTTGGTATTTCTTTAAAAAATCATTGTGCATACCATCCACAATCTGCAGGGCTAGTTGAAAGGCATAATGGTATATTAAAAAACAAATTGAGAAAATTGATAGCTGAGACAGGGAAAAATTGGATATACTGTTTACCCCTGGCACTGTTGAGCATGAGAACTGTCCCTACAGCAAAAGGATTGACTCCTTTTGAAAAGTTATTTGGAAGGGCTTACTATACACCCCAGTGGAAACTTCTCATGTCATCAGACCAGGAAGCTGATTTTACACTAGCTGAATATATGAAGAAAGTCATGAATTCTAAACATCTGTTGCAGTCAAATTCTGTTTCAGATAGAGAGCAAACCGAGACATCAGAAGTGGCAGTGACACCCAGAGACTGGGTGTGGATAAAAGTTGTCAAGAAGAAGAATTGGTCATTGCCGAGGTGGAAGGTCCCTACCAGGTGCTTCTTTCGACACCTACTGCAGTCAAGATAGCAGAGTGAGCTTTGTGGATCCACCTGACGCACTGCAAACTTGTTAAGAACTTTGAACTGGACAAAAATCTTACCTCTCCATTGGGGCCCTCAGCACAAAGTCTGGCTACAAAGGGGGGATAGATCAATAGGACTGATCCGTCTCAACCCCAGTGAAAAAAACATTGGTGCTGGAGGTCCTATTAGGGCAGAGAGTAAGAACATGTGTCTGAAATAAAGATGACAGAATCTAGAAAGATCCAAATGTACCTATTCGGAAGAGTCTGAGAAAACAGAAATGCAGAACAACCGTTTCCTCAGAAGTATTGCATAATCCATCCTGTTGACTGTACTGGTGACAATAATCTTTTTGTTGTGGCCATTCCTTTTCACAGCCACACAAACTGGACTGAACAAGCGTGCAGAGTTGTATGCAGAGTGGCACCCAAACTTCAACACTTACCAGGCAATCAAATATGTGTATGCTGAGACCTTCAATGTTTCAAATTGCTGGATTTGCACAGCTTTGCCAACAGCATACGGGGGGTTATTGTTAACTTCAGTCCCCCTAGGAGTCAACAAGACCTGGGAAAACTTAGTCTATGATACATCACATGTCATATCACAAGATAAAGTAGCATTGCACTTGTCTGTTCGACAGAAAGGGACTGTTTTTACAAAAATGATACAGTTCAGGTGGGTTGGATCCTATTGCAACATGAGCTATGATTCATTTGTTGAACTGATGCATAGGACAACTGATGAAGTAAAACATAATGCTGACCTTTACAAACAACTGTCAATGATAGACAAAAAAAGTTTCATCCAGAGCCAGGACATAGTAAAGTTACTACCAAAGTAGAAGACTGTTATTTTGTATGTGGTAGGAAAGCATACAAGTGGTTACCTGAGAATTGGTCCGGCAGTTGTTATTTGGGGTACCTGGTTCCGGCCATACGACACACAGCAGTTTTACCTCAAGGGAAAATTCGGAATGTTCGACAAGAAATCAAGAAGCCTGTCAATCCAGTAGGGCAAATCAATGCAGGCTGGAAAAACCATCATGCTGTGGGCTTAGGGAAAAATGGACTGTCACATATGGACTTGGGTGATACCATCATCTCGAGGGAGGTGTACTGCCAGCATTTGGAGCAACAAAATCAATCTGGGAACTGAGAACATTGTATAAATTTCTCGAAATAATGAGCAATGCAACCTTTTCTGCCCTAGAATTGGTGACTGATGAACTGACTGCCATGAGAACAGTAGTGCTTCAAAACCGCATGGCTCTCGACTTCACCCTAGTGGTGAGAGGAGGTACATGTGCTTTAATCCAGGAGTGTTGTTCGTATATTCCTGACCACAAACACGAGATAGACAATCATCTTGAGGTAATTCAGCAGGTGTCAGCCATGACCAAACCAGGACCAAATCCATTGATGGACTTTTTCCAGAGATTATTTGGGGGGTGGGGCAGTATCCTGATGAACATCCTGATTGCCATCTGTGTAGGAATGATCCTACTGGTGGTATGTGTGTGCTGCTGCATCCCCTGCATGAAAAAACTGATTAAAGACTTTATAGACATGTCAGTTTCAGAAACCTCATACCAAGGTGCTGAATTTGAAGAATTGTTAAAAATCTGAAAATGCTTTCATAAGTTTAAACTGAATGACTCTCTTAACTGCAAATCCTGAGTAGGAAGAGGTTAAGGGAAGAAAAAGTTGTTTATGCTTATCTTGAAAGTAGAATAAAAGTATTAAAAGGGGGGAAATGTTAGAAAAATATGTAATAAGTAATAGTAATATACATGCTTAATGCATTTGAGATTTAAAAGGGTTAATACATTTATTCTGTTCACACTGCATGAATCTGCACAGCCATTAGAAACTTAACAAGAAGCATTCTATTTTCTGCTAATGTCAGCAAATAACAAAAGAAGTAATTAATTTCTGCTAATGTCATGAAAATTAACAAAGGGATATTGATTTCTGCTTATGCCATGAGAAAACATGCAGCTGTTAGAAGCTACTGATAAAGAAAACCATAGATGCTTGAAAGTTTAAACCATAGTCAGCATTACTTGTACTGAAGCTAGAAATGTACCTTGAATCTAGGTAAAATGTAACACATGTATTAGAACAGTACAATAGAAGAATTGAAATGCTGAAATGGACTGACATAAACCCAAGGCCAGGTTGTTTTTCTCAAAATGTTTTTGCAGAATGACAAATATTTCAACTTGGTCAGCAATAAGTCTAGCAATATTTTCTGTAGAACATACAGAAAGCTGTGTCTAACTACGTCAGCAAGAGAATGTAACATTTTCTATGTGACAGGAAGAGAACTGTATAAGTATAACCTACTAATCATTAATTATCCAGACAAACCTTGTGCATACATGCTTTGTCTCCTTGCTGCAAGTAATAAAGGGTGCCTTGCTTGAACCTAACGTGATTTGGTCTTTGAAGTTTTTTCCTTTGACACTAGTCCTACAGCACAATTTGGTCCATCTAGCCCACCCCTGCACTTACTACTGAATACACCTGACATAATGGACAGACAGTTTCCCATCATTTCTCCAGCCACCCTGATTGACATGGGCATCCTAAGGCAATGTAGAAATTGCTTCATGTATACTGACAACCGATTACTCCTAAAACATACAAATACAATATGTGAGAGATGTAACCATACTATGAATCTAGAATCAATGCTCTCTCTCTAACTTAACAACAAACCAGATATCAAACAGGTTGTCAGCACACACACTTCACCTCCTCCACAAACTAAGTGCGCAACACATAAACTCACATACTTGGAGGTACTCATTAAAAGTTTATCAAAAGAGCAGAGATCTCATAAGTCCAAACCTTCTGCATACAATATAATCCCAACAGAAACCACTGTACAGAAAAACAAATGTATCAGTGTTTCACCCAATAAGCCCCATAAGCAAAACTGCATAAAACCAAATGTCTTTGTGATGGGCAACTCCATAGTGAGACACACAGATGTACCCCTCACCAGGCTGGACAAGGAGAAAGTCACGGTCAACTACCTGTCAGGTGCCAGGTCTGCCAAATCACACATACACTCAAGTCTCTCAACAACAAGTACTGTTATGACTCTGTCAAACTCCATGTTGGAGTGAATGACTTGAGACTTACCTCACTGGACTATATGAAGAGATATGACTGAGCTTTCAGATCATGTGTCCCAGGGAGGTATAGCCATAGTCCTAAGTGGCATTCTACCTTCACCCAGGATGATGCCTCAGTAAAATCAAAAAAATGATCAACTTCAACAATTGACTTAGCTTTTAGTGTCAATCCAGGGGGATCCAGTATTTGTCAGCCTGGGATGATTTGGTGGACAGACCACACTGCTTTGGCAAAGATGGTCTTCACCTGTCACCTCTTGGCTTTCAGTTACTGGGTAAAGTACTTGCCTTCCCCATAGTGCCTTTTTTAGGCGATGTCATAAGAATAAAATTCCCGATGTAAAAATATCCTCTAGAGACAAACTCAAGGTTACGCTGCTTAATGGTAAGCATCTAAATCAGAAACTGCACTCATTGGAAGCACTCCTTACTTTGGAAGATGTCTATTTCTGTGCAGTCACAGAGACATGGTTCAGGGCCGCAGAAAGTAATCCAACCATGCAAGGCTACAATGCCTTCCTCACATTCGGGCCACAAAATGAATGTGAAAAAAACAAAGAAGTAGGTGTATCCATCTTCTTTAAAGAGAAATATACCTCAAGACTGGTTAAACAGTATGACTCCCTAGAATTACTCCAAGACCAACTAACTGCAGGAAAGACCCACTTTCACATCATTGTTAGCTAAAGGTCCCCCAATATGAACCATGAAATCCACACTGCCTATCTGGAGCTACTTGAATCATTCACAATACAGCCAAACACCCTGGTCATGGGTGACTTTAACTATCCTTCTTTCAACTGGGAAACATATATGAGCACAAACATAATCACCCTAATGTTCCTGGACTTTGTAAACACAAATGCTCTGGAACAGATAGTCTGCACCCCCACAAAGGGCTTAAATGTCCTTGACCTAGTATTCACCAACATGGGGGATTGCTGCACCACCCCATGTGTGAGACCCTGCCTGGTAAAGTCCAACCATAAATCTGCATTGTTCAAAATAATGATCATACCTAACCCCTCTCAGGAGCCAAAATGTTGAAAAATTTCTCTAAAGCAAACTATGGCCTCATAAGCAATGGCATAGTTTCAAACCCACTGCCACCACTGACAGCAAAGACTCCTATATGGAGGTGTACACAAAAGCCCTGTATAATACCTATACAAATGTATAGACTCAGACATAACTGAATGGACCAAAACTTCCTCACAAAAAATAAGCCACCCTGGTGGACATCTAGCATAAATAGATTATACAACAACAGAAAGAAACTGATGTCCTAGAATGAGGGAATGGTCTCAGCAGAAGAACACCCTCCATAGCTTGAACAAGCAAATTAGACATCTTGTAAAGTCCTCTAAAGTTAATTACAAAACTAAATTAATCAAAAAGGGAAGACCCAGCTTTGTCCCGAATTAATAGTATACTATACTATTCATACTGAACCTGAGAACATCACCAACCTGCTAGCAGACAGGTTTGGTGAAAATTTCAACCTCCTGTCTCCATCAGTCATACCCCAAAGCATACCTGTCACCAGTCCTCTAGCTATTATCTCCAAAGAACAGGTCATAACTGCACTTGCCAAGGCCAGAAACATAGCCTCTATGGGTCCGGATAGGATCCTAGGCTGCTTACTAAATGGTCTAAATTAAAAGAAGAGTTATCAGAACCACTGAACACACTCCTCAACCACAGTCTAAGAATTGGCTGTGTCCCAGCAGAGTGAAAAACAGCAACAATAATACCCTTGTACAAAGGGGCTTCCTCAACCATCCTGGGGAAATATAAACCCATAAGTCAAAACAGCCTTATCTGTAAGGCCACAGAGAGAATTATCATGGACCTTCAAACTCTTGACCCAACCTAGTTTGGCTTTGTTAAGGGCAGATTATGCCTGTTAAACCTGGTGGAATTCTTTGAGAGTGTCATCAAAGCCCTGGATGAAGGAAAACAGTACATACTTCCTATCTCGACTTGGCCAAGGCTTTTGACACAATTCTCCACTCAGGAATCATTGAGAAACTCACCCAGCTGGGGATTAACCCATACATCATTCGATGGGTAGCCAACTGGCTCACTAACAGAACATATAGAGTCAAAGTTGGGGATTCCACCTCTACCAGCAGACCTGTTACCAGTGGTGTTCCACAGGGATCTGTGCTAGGCCATGTATTGTTTGGAATCTATTTCTCAGAAATCCAGGTGAAAATAGATGGTCAGGGGCTTACCAAGTTCGCAGATGACTGCAAACTGAGTGCAATTATTGAATCCCCAATGATGTCAACATACTATAAAACAAGCTTACACACATAAACAATTGGTGCCAAAGCTATGGATTTAAACTTAATGCTAAAAATGCATTATTATCCCTTTTGGTAAAAGAGAAGTTCCTGCAAATTACAATATTAATAATACCCCTCCAAGTTCCAACCCAATGGTGAGTGATTTGGGAAAGCAGGTTGATAGTAACCTCAACTTTGATCATCATGTGTCCACAGTGGAAAGGAAGGCCTTCTACATTGCACACCTCATAAGTAGGGGGCATAGCATCTAAAGCTAAGGAGGTTATAACTCCTCTGCACTCATTCCCTCATCAGACCAATAATAGAGTATAATGCTCCCTTCTGTATGTACCTCACCAGACAGCTGCAGCAGCTGGAGAGACCTCATAGGTTTCTCACAAAGAAAATACAGGGCCTTCAGCACATGACCTACATGGACAGACTGAAGGCCCTGTCACTGTACTCTGTATCATATAGATTACTGAGAAAACTTGTGCTTGGCCTACAGAGCAGTCTCGAATCCTGCCTTAATGGAAATGCTGCACCTCCGCAAATCAAATGGGACAAGACTCACTCACTCTAGGGACCTTAACCTAACCTGCAACATTAACAGAGATTGCCAGTCCTCTGGAACAAACTCCCAAATCATGTAAAACAGAGTTCCTCAATGACCCTATATAAGCATAACTTGGACAATTGGATGGGAACTGTAAATTTACCCCAGGGGTTTCACCTATGTCCCTCTTGGGCAGGGGCAGCTGGTACTGATCTTATATTTGCATTGCAAATATAGACTGTATATCTTGGTCTATAAGACAACAAGTGTATAACATGGCTAGGCTTGTAAAGGCCCTAGCAACAATGGCTTGTAAAGGCCCTAGCACCAATAGCCTAGTAACCTCCAATGATCCTGAACTATGCAAATCATAACAGAACACATCACTCACAAGAATGTACACAGGAGAGCACTTAACAGATTTAAAAATCATTGCTGCAATGCCCATATATTTATTTAGTGCAGTTTATTGGTTAGTAGATGCTAGTAAATTAAACATCTTTTCAATTGTTTTTACTGCTGGTTATATATGCTGATTTTCTGCTAGCAAGTCTCAAATTAAAAAATAAAGCATACTGGTGACCAAAGTATTCATTCTGCATTGCTTCCTTTCAGTTGGCAACCACAGCTGTTTAACAGTTGTAAGACATTTTGTGACATTTAATATTTCTATTTAAACGTTTTTATTTCATTTATCTTAATGGCTCACATGTATGCATTATGTAATATCACTTACAGGAGTGGTAAGCTTTGAGGCCTCAGGATGGAATTAAATAATGCTGTGATTACTGTAGTAAGGATAATATCAATAATTTTTACATTACTAATTTAACACAATTGCCACGAAATGTAGCAGTGCAGGAAGTACAAAATAACATAATTTTCCAGTCAGATCAATGAAAATATTTTGTAGGTATTCCTGAAAATACTGAAAACTGCTATGCAGATGATCTAATTGGTGTACTTAATATCTCTCACTCTGACTCAGTAAAGAAGCATGCACTGTAACCTATAAAATAATGAGTGCTTTAACAAGTTTATTCTGGAATGTATGTAAATTTTTCTGAATAAGTAAAGCCAGTAGTAGGGATTTGAGTAACACATACCCTAGCTCTTAGTAGACCACAAGATGAGAATGCCAAAAATGTATCATTCTTTCTGAAACCACACATTTGGCAGTTTGCAGAATGTGCAGCACTCATTAAGTCTTGTTTTGCTTTTTCCACAGTCTGGTTTCATGCCAAATTCTGTGCAATGCTCCAGTCTCATCATAAGAATTTGTGTATGGGGTGATAAAAATGTCTGGTAGAAAGTTAAATTCAATCTATTGGTTACACTTCCATAACTTGCTCTTTTTGGGGGAAGTAAGAGTTTACTTTTTCATAAATGTAATTTGTGCACATTTAAAACAGTCCTCTTGTTTTGGAGGGACCATTTTTTAACTTTAATAGAAGTAATTCAGGCATTAATAACTGATGAGTAAATGCCATTTCACACATTGTCCTAATACATGATCCAGATCAAATGCAACAAATAAGTGAAGAAATCTCAAGGTGATGTGAAGCGTATAAAAATGGATCAAACATGGAATCATAGGCAAAGCATGAGAACAAGAGAAATATAATGAGCAAGCATTTTGTTGCGCTAAATATTGATTTTCCCTGGAGCTGGACTTTTGCAACTGTGATTAAAAAATGTGTGGTCAGCAAAACAAGGATGCGTGGAGAAGATCAAAGTTGTTTGCAGTCTATTATAAATAATTTGTTAGACAAGGAGTGTGTGGGTGAGTGCGTATGTGCATGAGCAGCTGTATATGTAGCTGGAGATGAGGAGGTGCAGCTACTTGTCAGACTGTAAAGCAGAATATTCCTTAACATTTGCAAATTAAGTCATTCAATGTTTGGAGCTCTTTGAAAGAACAGCTACAGTGGTTAGTCAGTTTAATGGTAGATAGTAAAAACTGCTGCGCTTATTTTGTTTAAAATGAATACATGGTCCAAATATTAGTGTTTGGGCTTCCTCAGTTTTGTTTTATGGTGTTTCTTCATCATGTCTTAGCTGCAAAGTGATGTTTTATGACAAATGCAAATAATTTATTTTTTTACTTAAAGAAACAGTACCAGCCCTGAAAAGTAAAAGCTATGGCAGTCACAGTGCACTTTGTAGAAAGCTATGTATTATTTTCATTATGTAAACCAGCAGGAACAAGTGTCTCTTTACAGGGCAAAGAGGAGCACTGCATGGTTAAGTGATTGTTCACAGTCACACAGCAGACAAACCGAGCATGAGAGAATCAGACCCTGTTTCAGGATAAAGGACATTAGCTACTCAGAGTTTTAGCCATTAGTACTGACCTGCCAGAGAAGTCTTTGGCCATGGATGAAAATACGAAGAATTTATAAAGCTGTTGTACTACACAGCTGACCTCAGTAAGTATTAGTATTAGTATTAGTATTAACATACCTGACAGGTGGACTGTTTCCTGATGGTAGCATATGGTGCTGAGCTACCATTCTGTCTAAAAGCAGTGCCTCTGATAAGTGACTACTGCAGCTGCCCATTAGATGCACTTCCTTTTGATGACAATAGGTAATGATTTGTTATATTTTGGATGTAAGAAAGCAACACTATCAGGGCCAGATTAACAGATGTGACTACTGGACTGGGGCTACTCAAGTCATGTGCTAACTGATGCTTACATCGCATGATCACTGGTCTTCACTCATGCCATGAGACCCTGTAAAATTTCACAAATTATTGTCATAATTTGTGCAAATGTTTTAAGGAAATGGGATTTTAACCTGATCTCATGTATTGTTTAAAGATAACTTTTTCTTTGTTATAGTTCTTAACTTCTACTGGACAGGGTCTCAGCAGTTACTCTAATGCAAATATTATTTGTTATTAGAAAGTTAATTACTACAGCAATAATTCAGAGCATTTATTGGAATTTACTCAAGACTGATAACATTTGATCCCCAGAGTGACAATCAACTGGTCTAGCCAGTAGAGAATACATGCTGACATAAAATCAGCTCCCATTATGGATTGTTGTTACTATACTATGGGCTCCTGTTATCTAGGCTTAAACACAAAACAGAATTTCCTTGTCTTTATACACTGTCTCTCTCATGTGAGCTCTGAACTTGACAACATGAGTGGGATGCTATGGACTGCTGATATTACCCACATTTGCTTACCTTTACCTGCCATAATAAGCTGCTCACACCATGTATAGCTTAGGTTTCTGGAAACCCTGTTATTATCCCAGACTTTACACATTTGCAATGCCCTGTAGCCTACCCTGCATCCAGGCCATGATGCAGGCTGAACTCCAACCTTGCACCAACTGTCAGTGTTCCCTGTAGGGTTACACCTCCCTCACACTCAAGTATCCTTTGCTTCTTTAGCTATATGCCTATTTAATACCGCATCTAGAATGAGGCAAATCCTTGTTTAATTTGGGGAAATTTGTTGGGTTTCTGTAAAACTGTATATATCAATGTGATTGCTGGTAATGCCATCTCATGAGTTTAGGCAGCAACATGTAACAGCTGAAACAGGCATTTACTGATATGTCTGAAATAAATGTTTATATTAAGCTGTTGTTGTTTGTCTTTCGGCTTTTCCCGGTTAGGGGTCACCACAGCAGAACTCCGGTCCGCTAATGATTGGCAGTTGGTTTTTATGGTGTGAAGTTGCCAGCCCGACACCCAACCTTCAACAAAGGCGCAGCCATTCAACGCATGTCTTTCGAATGCCCACTCGACTGCGGGGAGGACATGCAGACTCCACACAGAAAGCACTCCCAGCCCAAGCCGAGAATAGAACGGGAGAACCTCTTGCTGTGAGACAACAATGCTACCGCTGCACCACTGCAGAAGTCAAATGTTTACATTTTTATTTAAATCAGACTCATACCTCTCAACTGTCTGAATTTTCATAGAATGTCCAGATTTTTGCCTCATATTTTTGGTCTATTCCTTATAAAATTTGCGTTTTTCTGGCAAATAATTTAGGATTAAAATCACTAAATAATGACAGACATTTCCGTTTCAGACTTCATATCCTTCAGAAAATGCATATTCACACAAAACCTTTTATTCTATTAACTGTCTAAGTTTATAAGAGCAACATTTAAAATATGTCCCTATTTTTGGACCTTTGTCCACCTATTACTTTTGAGTTTGTCCAAATTTCTTGTGCTAAGAGATTGAGAGGTATGATCAGACTTGCTGAAGACAGGACTAGTGTTAAGAGAATCAGACTGACAAAACTGCAGTTTTTCAATGAGCAGTTTCTTCCATGTCCGAATGTAGCTAATTGAAACATACAACATTTCTTGATGTGTTAAAGAAAAACAAAAAAAATATTAAGCTCCATTTTTATACAATATTTGCTAAGTTTAGAACTAGTGTGCATACAGCTAGCAGAGCTGCAACTGTCTCTTCTGGTCCTAATGCCATTTGCTGATCTGGCTTCCCTCAACTCATTTAAGGAATGATAAAAAAGGTTCACGATTTGGCTGGTATACAATAAAGCTTTTTGCTTAAGTTGAAGACCAAAAAAAAAAAATGTAGCAGACACAGAGAGCAATACAGTGCTTCAGTTTATACTGCAAATGCAATACTGGTATTTACTTATAAATGCTGGTGTGCATGCAGTAAACAGTGATGGGTTCAGCTGGTCATTCATCCCACCCTAGCTATGCTACTGACAGCCACTGACAAGCAAACTGACAATTTTCTCTTAAACCTTAGTTATTATTCAGCCAGTGAAATAAGTTTTTGCAACCAAATTCAAATTCCACAAAATTTCAAGATATGTTCCATTCACTTCCCTTCCCAAAACCTGCTTACTCTGCAAAATCTCGTTTTTTTTTTTTTTTTTTAATTTTCTGCCCCTGATGTCTATTGATCATCAGCTTTCATCCCATTTGTTTTCCATAACTACAGCAAGGGTTGATAAGGAGAACCATCATTTAGGCAGCCATCAGGGCTAGATAAATTTTTTCCAATTATGATCCTATTTTGCTCTGTCTCCCTCCCTCTCTGCGTGTACTCAGGTAAGCAGGAGAAAGGGATCATGCAAAAAGCTGACCATGCTGGGCATCCTGCACTTCAAGTGACAAACAGTCCTGCCCAACCTTGAAGTACAGGAAGTAGTTCCATCATCTATTCCAGAGAAATTGCAATTGAACGTGTGCTTCCTGAGTGCCTGTAACCTTCCCAACAGGACAGGTGAGTGGGCCATGCCCCTTCATTCCTCTCCTCTCCTCCCCTGTCTGGATCCTCCAGTCACAAAACTACTTATTAAACCCCACTCATCTGGGTCGCAGTCAGGTTTCCATCCCTCTGCACCACCAAGTCAAGCTTTCCCTTCAGCCTCTCATTCTGTTGCTTCAGTAAACTGGATTCCATCTAAAACAGCACACATATGAGTTGATGACAGTAACAGCAGCATGCATAAGAGTGGCGACAGATGGTCACAGGTGGGCACCCTCTATTGCTGCCCAGCACTATCACACATGTATGTAAAGTTGACAAAGCTTTTCACCAGTTATTTTTGTGTCTGATACATGTTTTTCTTCAATTGCTATGCAGGGCCTGTGCTCCTTGTAACTTGTAATGTATTATAGCTACTGGCAAATATTATGGAAGGATACAAGTTTGATGACAGATAAATGTTTTGTGAACTACCCTTTACTAATTCAGTTTCAACCAAATGTTTTTTTTTTACTTACAACTCCTTGCTGAGCAAAATATTGTAATATGAGTCATATGTCTTTTAAGGGTAAGGTGCTCCATCTGATGCAGTGACCACTTTTCTTTTTTTAGAATTTTTCTATAACAGAACGAAATTAAGCTTTTACTAATTACTGAATTGCTACAGAGGAATCTTGGTGTGACAATTTCTAGTACTTAATGTAAAGTTATTTTCCTGCATCCCATTTTAACTCTGTGAAGTATGATGGACAGGGGTTATAGTCCTTGGATCTTTTCCACTACCCACAAGTAAATAACCTAAGTCAAAAATCTGATAGTCCCCAGGAATATGGTCTCTAGCATCAGACCACTGTTTTTAAACAGATTCATGAATAATGTAAAGACAAATAAATCCAGGCGACTATTGCGTCCACAGACAGGTTTATTTTGAAGCGCTTTTTGTCTGCTTCTACGCAGACTTCATCAGAAAATACAAATAGCATTACACAACCTCAATTAAATACTGTGATCTCCAAAAAAAGTGGGATAATTAAGCAATCAACAAGTAGACAAGAACAATCTAAGAACCATTAAAGCAAGTCAACTGTAAACATTTCTAACTTATAAAATAAAACAGTAAATATTAAAAAAAACATAATACAAACAAGTAATAAAATAAATTTACTCAAACACTAGCTTAGCCAGTTATTTCAAGGAACTATACTTGCCTCTGTTTCACCAAGTAACCAGTTACTTAATCAACCTTCCAATCAATCAGCTTACCGGAACAATATACCAGATAATTTCATCTAGCAGGAGCTGCAGAGAGACGCAATGAGGCAGTTTCTATTAATAATCGTCCTAGTGACTTTCCGGTTCTTTCATCTTGGATTTTGGACAGTTTTTTGTTCACTAAACCTGGTCAAATTGATATTGAACAGGATAATTCAACAAGAGACAATGCGGCTCCAGTTGTTTCAAACATAGTAAGTAATTTAAAATTACTTGATACGTATTTGCTTAAACTTAAGAAAGCGCAACTGGAGATTGCTTATTTTAATGAATGTTTGAAGCAGAAAGTGATCCCAAAGGGTTTACGGAGATCTCAATACCCAATGGGCCTTGTAAAAGACACCATTTCATATCGAGCTCATTCAGCTCTTTGACCGACAAGAGTTCGAATTGTTAGAGCTTATGATAAAACATTACTCAGTCTTGGTTAATGACATCTCTAATTTAGTGCTGGAACAACAAGACCAAGTCAAAAGTAACAAGGAACTTCAAGTAATGTATGGAGAAAATTCTCTGAAAGGGGTAGTGATTCCTCTCACGGAGTTTTCTTCCCATACTAATTGTATTTCATCTTGTGAGTCTCAATGTATATGTGAGAATTCTGCTTCTAATATGTTGGATAGTGAATTTGATTTACAGCATACTAGGCCAGGTCCATATGTTATTTTGAACAAAGACAAAGATTTTAAGGTTTATAATTTTTCTTCTTGTCCAATTCCTACTGAATTAGTGACTTTTTTGGCAAAGGGGCATACGTATGTCCCACAACACCGTATGGATCTAGCCAAAACCATTATAGAGTTAAAATCTTATACCAGGAAATTGAACTTTCAGGTACTCTTTGGGAATAGTCTTAATCCTGAAGCCGTGCAATTGTATCGTACCTCTAGTACATTTAACCCCCATTACACCCTGTTTCACAAATATTTGAATCTTTGTGTGAATTAGATTTTATATGCATGGCAAAACAAAGGTTACCTAATAAGGGTAGGCTTGTTACTGTAAGTGATGAATGTGATCTAATCAGTTTTATTCATACAGAAATTTGGGTATGTAAACCCGATAAAGGAGGGGGGTTAGTAGTGTTCGATACAGATAACTACATTGATCGAATGCAGGAGCTACTCAGTAATGAAGCATATCAGATTAATTCTAGATCTGAAGTTAATGGAGCGTATAGTTTAGTCAAGTCTTGTATTAATGATCTTTTTATAGAGGGCCGAATTGATCAAGTCCTATTGAATTATATGACTACACTGTTTCCAGTATACCCACACCTATTTGGTATTCCTAAAATCCACAAAGACCTCATAAATCCACCTATGAGGCCACTTGTGGATAGTCAGGGCTCACCCACTTATGCATGTGCTAAGGTCATCGACTCTATGTTACAGAAATATGTGTCCCCTGAAGTACAAATATGTAAGGACTCCTGGTCATTTTTGGCCAAAATTAATATTTTAGAATTTGATTCTAGTTACAACTTTCTAACAATTGATGTCAAGGACCTATACACATGCATTCCGCACCAAGTTGGAATTGAGTGGGTGGCTCATATGATGGCAAAACATGAAGCCCCGTGCCATGACATTTTGTCGGTGATGGAGTTGTTGGATTTGGTTTTATCCAACAATTTTTTCACCTTCAATCAACAATTTTACTTACAAAAGTTAGGGTTGGCTATGGGTTCCCCATGTGTGGCAAGTGTAGCCAACCTTGTCATGGCATATTGGGAATCTGAGCTGGTGTTTAAAAGTGATGTTTACGTCAAATCTGTAGCTTACTATACAAGATACCTCAATGATATTTTTGTTTTATTAAAAGGTGATGAACTGATGGCAAGTTCATTACTGAACAGCTTTAACAGTTCAACTGAATTTTTACAATTTACGTCAAATTTTAACTCAGTGGCTATTTCTTATTTAGACATTTGGCTTACTAAAAATGTAGAGCTGAACTGTTATACGGCAAAAATATTTAGAAAGAACACCTACTCAAATATGTTTCTTAATTTTTCTAGTTGCCATCCTTTTCATCAGAAAAGGGCGGTTATAAAAGGTCAACTCATTAGGGCTGCACGAATTTCTACCCAAGATGAGGATTTCCTAGAGGAATGTGATTTTTTAAAAACAGCCTTCCTGCATAGAGGTTATCCTGAAACTTTACTGGATGCATTAATAGTTGAAGTTAAAACAAAAAGAGCTAACCATACGTTTGAGCTGATTCTTGTTGGGAATAAACAGGTTTTTGAAGCACAATATCTGCTGACTTAGTCCAGTCACCTGAACATATTAATGACTTGATTCATGGGAATGAATATGCAAGTTGTAACAGCTTTATAACTACATTCAGTTTGCAGAGTAACTCTTGTGTTAATATTATCAAGAAAAATTGGGGGCTGTTTAGATGCAACCAGGCTTTATTGAATAAACTTGGTGAATTCCCAAAAGTTGTGTTTAAACGTGGTAGGAATCTGAAAGAATTATTAGAAAAACATACTGTTAAAACAGTTAAAACACCAGGTATGGTGAAATGTGAGTCATGTAACCTGTGTAAATATGTTGATGTAACCAGTTCCTTTACAGTTAATGGTTATAAACATTGTATAAATGGTAAATTTAACTGTAATTCAAGGGAGATTGTTTATTTAGCTATGTGCACGTGTTGTCCTGCATTCTATGTAGGAAAAATGGAGCGTAGACTCTGGGATAGGATGTATGAGCATATTTATGCTATAAGTCGCAACAAAGTAGACAATGCGCTTGCTAAGCATGTTTCTATCTTTAGTGATCATCAATTTAAATTTTTGGTTATTGATAGTATCAACCGTAATTTTCGGGGCAGTCCGTTTGCTTTTAAACTAGAGGAATTGGAGTTGAAATGGCAAATAAAACTGGATGCTTGCAATGTTCCTGGATTGAACGAAGCATGTTCAATCAGTAGTATTTTAAAACTGAGGAGCTTAGAGAGGTAACTTTGAATCAATAATCTAACTGTTTTGTATAACATATCTAACTGTATAACAATAGGTTAGTATTTTAGTTAATTAAAGTGTCATTTGCTTTCAAATTGTGATGTTTTTTAGTAAGCTAGTGTTTGAGTAAATTTATTTTATTACTTGCTTGTATTATGGATTTTTTTAACATGTGTTATTTACCGTTTTATTTTATAAGTTAGAGATGTTTACAGTTGACTTGCTTTAATGGTTCTTAGATTGTTCTTGTCTGCTTGTTGATTGCTTAATTATCCCACTTTTTTTGGAGATCACAGTATTTAATTGAGGTTGTGTAATGCTATTTGTATTTTCTGATGAAGTCTGCCTAGAAGCAGATGAAAAGTGCTTCAAAATAAACCTGTGTGTGGACGCAATAGTCGCCTGGATTTATTTGTCTTTACATAGTTTTTGAGTGTCCATTTTATTTTATAGATTCATGAATAAAAATGCCACATAAATATGAATCAATAAACAACTTTACTTACTAAGCAATGCTTAGTCTCAAGAGCATGCAAGTGCATATTTCTTAAATGCTAGCACTTTTGCTTTGTGCATGAGCCTGCACCATCTACACCTAAGTGTAAGCTTCACACTGAACATCCCACCATGCATAGTCATTGGCCAAGCTCCCCAACCCCCTTTGTCACCACTGTCTCTCAAGGTTTCATTGACTTCCAGTGCTCATTTGCCTACTATAACTGTATTTTGAGTAAACTCTTACACACACACACACACACACACACACACACACACACACACACACACACACACACACACACACACACACACACACTCAAATGTGTAGGGAAGGCTAATGATCTTCTTTAGCACTCCAGTCTTCTGTCCTGGCCCAAGGTATTGAACTGCCACCACTCCCAGATTACTTGAGTGGGAAATATCATTTACTGTTTGACTCTTGATAATAAGCTAAATAATTATAAACACAAATATAGTGCAGTCTGGCCAGTTAGAAGTTGTTGTAAGCAGTCTGTCACCATTTAACAATAAGTACCCACTTATAAATCAGTAAATAAGTAAATATATAATCAGCCATAAGCATTTTAATTGCAAATGAAAAATACTTTATTTAAGAAAGAATGTGTCAAACAGTGTGTTTAACAGTTAAATATACAGATAAATAAATTATTATCCTGAGAAAATGGAAAATAATCAACTTAAGCAGATTACAAGAAAGCAAACATCTTGTCAAACTGTCTCCTAGCCATTGCTTCACTAAAAGAATAAAGAAACCCTAAGCTACACATGCTGAACTTCCAGAAAACATCCCATCAGAGACATAAGTGCAGAAAATAAACTTACAGGTCTGTATATCACAAGCTCCATGTCAGATTTCCGTTTTAACTGCCTTGGTCATTCAACTACTTGGCTTATGCCACACCATACAGAAAACACAAATGCAGATAAACAGCTTTTTACATTTAGCTGCTAATGAGCTTGTTTTCTTGATCTTGCCTAGCTATCCCCTGACAGAGTTTTCTAATTGGTATTTTAGCTTCCTGACCTAGCAATAGTGACAGATCTTGCAATCACAGTCTGACATATATTTTATATGTAATTGCTGCATTTTTTGGGAGATGAAGACTTTATTTATAAACTTCATATACCGTTTGTACATTGCTTAGAAAAAGGTCATAAGTTCTCACATAAATACTAATGAAAAAAGCATTGCTGATTCAGTTACATATTTTTAGTTTGCCTGCTGCAGGTTTTATAAGACTAAATGCATCTCTCAGATTTGTTACAGTCTATCTCAGAAAACAGTGGAAGATTTAATTTTAAACATCCCAAGCTCTGTCAAACATCATGTGTCAGAGCATTATTTTTGTCACTTTCTTTCCCCATACATGTGCAAATAACCGTGTATGTGAGTGCCAGGTTGTGTATGTGCATGTGCACACACACACACACACACACACACACACACACACACACACACACACACACACACACACACACACACACACACACACACACACACACACACACACACACACACACACACACACACACTCACAAACACACACATACACACACACACACACACACACACACACACACACACACACACACACACATGCGGGCGCGTGAGCGTGCACACACACATACACACACACACACACACACACACACACATATATATATATATATATATATATATATATATATATATATGAGGTCTACTTCATATGAACTAAATTTCATTTGACTGAAATTCATTTGACTGGGACCAAAACACTAAGGGCATGATTCACAATGGCTTGCATGGAGTCTAAGAGTCGTGTAAGACTCCATGCAGCCATCGCGATCCAGGAACAGCCCGAAATACCGTGTAAGAGACCAGCTAAAACGTCTCTTACATGGGCAGGGCGTGACTATGCTAATTACCTCACTTGCAGCCAAAAGGCATGCAAATGAGGTAGATTAGCGATCCACGAAGCTGAAACCAGCCCGTGTAAGAGTCCTGTTAGGTGCAGAAATGTACTCAGTTGACAACTGAGTACATTACTGCAAATAACACAATGGAGCCATGACAGCTCCAAATAAAGTGTGCATATGTAGCAGGCAGCATGCCAATGGCCAAATATGTGGCCATTGGCATGGTAACCTGATGCAAACATGAAATAAAATAATTTTTTTTTTGGCGATCGGCGAGGTTTAAAGGCAGCGCAGCCCCGCGCAAATAGGCTGTGCTAAATAAGACATAAAAATAAAGGTTTGAAACCCACAAATGTGGGTTTTATGCAATGCATGGCTTTGCAATGCAGGGACTATCAGACCGAAAACAACATGGCCACCGTTTAGTGGTTGCTAAAGGGGGAAGCTGAGTGTAAGACACGTAACTAAGCATTAGTAGGCAATCTTATGTAAATGAGTGGTAGGATAGTGAATCACACTGTCACATAGCAAATGAGCACATTCCGTGTAGTTTAAGAGTTAGATAAGGGGGAGCAACAGAGTAGGAGATAGGTGAAATCACAGGGGGGAATGTCAGAAAGAAATCAAGCTCATTGGAGCAAAGTGGTATGTGAAAGATGTCAGTCACACAGCATAGAAAGAGGAGTGTCAACAGATAAGCATGGGAAAGTCAAGAAATGGAAGGTGTACACTGTGGCCAACACCAAAGTTTCTTGCTGTGCATGCATGCACGCATGTGCACGCTGGGAGGCGCGAGTAAGACAGAGTGCGTGCGTGTAAGGCAGAGTAAGCATGTAGATGCCTGTTTAAAAATCTGTAAACCTGTTTGTACTAGTGTGCGCGCGTTTTAACCTGAATAAGCAGATTCTAGTCCGTGTAAGCATGTGTGCGTGCATGGTAGCCACTGTGAACATGTTGTCGCTGGTATGCGCACTGCTCCCCCCTGAGGAAACAGAGAGGAAAAAGGAAGCAGAAGAAATAGTAGGAAGCTAGCAGTGAATACTGGTAGAGCTAGCAGGTGAAAACAATTAGAAGCAGCCAATTACACAGGCAGAATTCTAGCCCAGCCCAGCACTTAAAACACTGCAAACAGCATTGCAGTATGTTTCTCTCAAGAGACACTGCAAGACAGGAGTAAGCTATTAGAAGTGAAAACTGAAAAAGCTGCACTCAGACCAAACATGCTAGGGGCTGCCATAGCTGTTATAAGGAGACATAGGAGACTTGCTGAGGGTGGTGACAATGCAAATGCTGCCAGACAACCCACAGTGAGGAGACGGAGAAGAGTGTACAGGCCCAGGGTCACTTACCAGGGGTTACATGAGCTGGAGATAGTGGAGCGCTATAGAGTGGACAGAGACTTCCTGCAGCAAATTGTTGAGCTGTGCAGGCCACGCCTCACACACAGAACCAACAGAGGGGAACCCATCCCAGTGGAAACCAAGGTATGTGTTGGCCTTAGAATACTAGCAACAGGTACCTTCCAGAGACCAAATGGTGATATGATGGGTATATCACAGGCATCAGCCTCCAGGGTACTGCACCAGTTCCTGGATGCCATGTCATCTCATGTCGGTGAGCATGTATATTTCCCCAATTCCCGTGAGGCATTGGCCAGCAATATGCGTCTCTTCCATCAAATAGCGGAATACCCTGAGGTAGTGGGTGCAATAGACTGCACGCACATATGCATCAAAGCACCAGTCGGTGAGCGGGGTAGGGCCTACATTAACCACAAGGGCTTCCCCTCCATCAACTGCCAGGTCATGTGTGATGCCCAGGGCATAATAATGAATGTGTGTGCTGGCTACCCTGGGAGCTACCATGATTCCCATATCTGGCATTTGACGCAGCTGTACCAGACATTTGCCAATGGGGACATCCCACATGGTCACCTAGTGGGGGATGCTGGATATGCACTGGAGCCGTGGCTGATGACACTCATCAGAAACGCACACACACCTGAACAAGAACGCCATAATGAGGCACACGCACAAACACGAAATGTAATAGAGCATGTGTTTGGGCTGCTCAAGTCATGGTTCCGGTGCCTGGACATATCTCATGGAGCCTTGCAGTACTCACCAACTACATGTACCCAAATTGTCATGGTATGTGCTATGCTACATAATATGATTCTGCGAAAACAGCTGCAGCAGGACCAGCATAGAGCCAGGATAAACAGCCCCCCACCATTGCCAAGGCCATCACAGGCAGAGCATGACTCAGAGGAAGAACAACCTGAGCCTGCCCCAGTAGGCAGAAGGAGGCGTGCCCAGTATGCCCTGACCTTGACAAAGAGGCAACGCATAGCACAGACACTAGCTCAGTAGGAACACTGGGAATGATACACCTCTCTGACTCACTCATATAGTAACAGGGATGCCTAACATGACACAACCTGCTCTGAAACATGTACAGGGAGTGTAGTATGTGCATCCGACAGAGGCAGCCCTGCAGCACCACCTGAGGCATGATTGCCATGTGTTAAGCAATGTAACACCATCTAGTATATGCAAACATGAAGACCCTGCCCAACATCTCACCCTCACCAAGCATGATGCCACACTATGAAGACAACAAGATCAAGTACAATAATTGGCTGAAGTATTGCTGTTAGTAAGGGGTAACAAATGGCTGACAGCCTGGGATGACATGCTGAGCAAGACATGATGCCCCACCTGCTAGCGATGGCACGCACCCAGCACACCTGGCTGTGTGGATACTGGCAAAGGCTGTTGTTGCCCCCACTGTGCCTTGAATAAGTAAGGCTTGGAACACAAACCCACCACTATAGGTAGCACAAGGGATAACAACCTGGACGTAATGCTACCCAATGCCAGAAGTCTAACCTGCAAGGTGCATGCAGACCAAACCCACCACAGCATGGAGAATGGTAATATCTGTTCTGTAGCAGAAACCTGGGTCAAGGCCTAGAAGAGCACCCTAATACTACCAGGTTATGCCTCATACCATGCTCTACAGCTCCAAATCATGGAACACACTACAATAGGAGTGTGGCTATCAGTAATTGTCAAGGATAACCACACCCCCAGGTTGGTACCACAGTAAGAAGCAGCATGGACTATCCACGGGCAAGTAACAGTGGCTCAAACTGCTTCCCTGTTTGCAGCCTGCTACAGACCACACTCACAAACCCAGGAACCCCAGCCAGCCTTCCTGAAGACACTGCAGAGTATGAATGTCTCAACAAATACCAAACAAGGCACACACAAAGTATGACATAGGTGGCAATCCATTATGTACGGAAGAAGTAATCAGGGACCTAGGGACACAAGTGGACGGTAACCCGTCATGTGACACTCACATTGCCAAGGTGGCCAGGAAGACCTGCTATATTGCCCACCTTAATATGAAAGGATGCACATGTAGATCAAGAGAGGTCACTGTGCTCCCATACTCTTCCCTTATCAGGCCCATACGTGACAACAATGCCCCAGTTCAGATGTACCTTACCTTACACCTGCAGCAGTTAGAAAGACCCCAAATGTACCTCACCAAGAGGATAAAGGGTCCAAACATTTGTCATCTGCTGCCTGGCTGAAGAAACCACAGCCCAATTCACAAGCATAATGCCCAGTCAGAGGCGATGTATGCCTGATGTACAAGGCATTGTCCAATCCAGAATGAATGGACATGCTCCACTGCAGAAACCCCAAATCCAGCAGAGACACCACAGTGAGATATCTGAACCTCCACACATAGGTAAATAGGATGTGCTGGAGGGACAGATCCATAATCCAGAGGCTCCTTACACTCTGGAACAGAATCCCAGTTCATGATAGGCTGAGCTCTACACTCATACTCAACAAGAGAAATCTGGTGAAGTGCATGGGAGATAGTAGGTGTACACTGGGGGCCATCCCTGTGTCACATCTAGTAAAGTAAACCCTAAATGGGCATAATATGCACATTGCAAGGGGTGTCGAAACTCGCACACAGTCTGTCCATGCTCAAACATGGCCAGGGCAGATAGCCTAGTATGAACCTATGAACCTATGATGATACAAATTGTGCAGGACACAAAGGATTATCACACAGCTGTCCTAACTGATGGTAGGAACCATGGTGATAATCCACAGATATGCTCTGCAGTACTCACATATCACAAACAATACACCCAACCCACACACATTGCCAACATCCAACCTAACAGATTCTTTGCAAACTCCCCACCAGCACCATACTGCCAAATATCTATCCCAGCAGAGTGCTGGCCCCCTGACATTGCAGATACTGAGGTAACAGCCAGCATCTACAAAGCACACCACACAGCATCAATGGTACCAGATGGTGTCCTGGGTTGTGTCCAACAAGTACTGCAAGAAGAATGGAACACCAAATAGCACTACTGCGCACTCACAGTCTTACCACAGGATATGTACCCAAAGAGCAGTGTACAGCAACAGTGGTCCCTCACCACAAAGGTGGTACCTGAATGGATACTGCAAACTATCACCCCTCAACCCTGACTATCTAGGTTGGCAAAGTAATGGAGTGGATAATCATGGATCCCAGGAATAACGAGATTGGGTACCTACAGACATTGGACCCTACCCAGTGTGGCTTTCATAGGGCAGATCCTGCCCCTTAAACATGTCTGACTCATGTGAAATGCATACCAAGGCCATTGATGTGGGGAATGTGGTTCACACAGCCTATCTGGACCTTGCTAAACCCTTCCATACAATACCCTAGTTGGTCAGTACAGATAAGCTCACCAGCCTAACTATAAACCCCTATCCAAGTAGATGAGTTGCAAACCAGCTCAAGGACAGAACTGACCTGGTCAGACATGCTGCAGCCATGTTAGACTGCAAAACAGGTACAACTGGCATCCCACAAGGCATGGTCCTGGGACCTCTCTTGTATTCTATATATGTCACATAGGTACAGGCCAACATGGAAGGACTCTGTCTGAACAGGTTCGCAGAAGACTACAAACTGCCCACCATATCGGACCCTCCAGCTGACACAAGCATCCTACAAAAGGCACACATAGAAACAGGCAAGTGGTGCCACAGCCATGTCAACAAGCTAAATGCAGAATAGTGTATAGTCATCCCCTGTGGAAACACAGTACATGGCCAGAAATAGCCACATAGGTGTTAACCCAGTAAGTACATCAGGAGCAATAAGAGACCTGGGGACACAAGGTGATAGATATCCTGCATGTGACAACCATGTGTCTGTAGTGGTTACAGAAACATACCATATACCCACCTAATCATGAAGGTAAGCACAGCTAGGTCAGGGTAGGTCAATGTGCCTCTCCAGTCATCCATCAACAGCCTCACAATTGCATACAATGGCCCTTGAGGGATGTACCTTAGCAGACATCTGCATCAACTGGAAAGACCCCACAAATACCCCACCAGGAGGATCGCAGAGCTGTAACAGATGCCATGTGTCACCTGATTAAACAAACTGCAGCTCCACACAGTGCCATACCGCCTGGCTGTAGGTGATCTGTGCCTGATGTATAAAGCCATGTCCAAGCTGGTATCAATGGACATTTGGCACCATGTAAAATCTCAATGCTGGTGACCTATGCAGATGACAGGCCTGAACCCCAGCACAGACATAAACAGGACATGCTGTACCGATTGGTCCATAACCCAGAAGCTCATTCCACTCATGACTAAACTCCCAGTCCAGGTTATCCAGGGAGTCCCTCATTGACTGTCATCCAGAGGAATCATGATGACTGGATGGGAGATGGTAGGTGTACCCTGGATATCACCTGTATGTCATGCGTAGACAGAGGCACAGCACACTAACCTTGACATATGTCATGGCAAACACCGGTAAATGTGTGTTGAAGGACAAACACTCTCTGACTAGCATTACAAATGGCTTAGGGCACATGGCCATTGTTTGTCACTGTCCACACAAGTTGTGGAATACATTAACAATGTCGGACAGTCATGTTCTATGCTGTCCATATCTGAACAAAATACAACATGGTCATATCTGCACAACTGGCCCTCAACCAGTCTGGTGTGCTCACTATAAATATTACAAGCAGTGATAGGACTGAAACCGATGATACTGTTCACCACAGTGAAAGTACTGAACCAGTAGACTATACGACAATACACTGTTTGGTCAGTATGAAAGGATGTTGACAACTGTATGCAAACTATCCCATGGCAACCCTGCAGGCACAGCATAATGCCTGTTAGGTTCAGACACAAAGCAGTTGGGCAGTAAAAACACAACCTGACGTCCAACACTCAACTGTACATGTGAAATATAGATGAAGTCCACACACAAACACAAATGTGGTGGACCACAGATCCCAACATAAGGAAAGTTCACACTGGGCATGCTCGCACACTTAGATAAATGAGACGTGTCACTCAAGAAGCCATAGAAACTGTGAACTGGGCATGCTCAGACACTTAGGCCATGTCACAGTTCAGCAGTTGCACACACATATCTGGCATTTGTATGTGTTAACACAGGAACCTCCCACAATACAGAAATCTGCCCAGTGCACACAGTGAAATTACAACAGAGACATAAGTAAAGTACTGGATCCCACTCATATGCAAACATCTGCCACAGTACACAAGTTGTTCATAGAGATAGGGAAAGCTATGGCAATAAAGACCCACAAACAGTATATGAGCAACAGATACTTGCATCTGACAGGTAAACATATGGCCGTAGAGTGCAATACTAGGCTGTTGTCCCTAGGGAATATAGAAGGCTATCCACAGTGTATTTGGTGTCTGCCTCCGCAGTACAGTAGGCCACTGTGCCTTTGCAAAGTTAATGCATAGATATGCTCTCCCCCATACTGATGGATAGTAACAGATGTACATACCTCTTCATACTTAATGATGTCAGCACACTATACATATGTCAGGAGCACAAGTGATACCCAGTAATTTGAATAGCACGCTCAAGCTACTGTCTCTCCCACAAATGTCCTAATATAGTTAGGTAGGGGTTTGAATCCTGCAAGTGCTCAGTATGTGTGACTGTGGGGAGGGGGAGTAGTGTGTGTGCAAATTCATGTGTAAGAGAAATGTCCCTTTTGGCAACTAGTACAACACAACACATGCTGCATATTCCACTCTCTAAACACTGATGATGTCAGCACCCTATAAGTACAGCAGGAGAAAGCAAGCCTCTCAGTAATGCAAATTGCGCGCTCTGCTACTGTGTCTCTCACAAGTGTCATAACCTAGTTAGATAGGGGTTTGAATCATGCTCAGTGTGTGTGTGACTGTGTGGGGGGGGAGTAGTGTGTGTGCAATTCTGTGTGTAAGAGAAATGTCCCTTTTGGCAACTAGTACAACACAACACATGCTGCATATTCCACTGTCTAAACACTGATGATGTCAGCACCCTATAAGTACAGCAGGAGAAAGCAAGCCTTCCACTAATGCAAATAGCACGCTCTGCTACTGCATCTCTCACAAGTATCATAACATAGTTAAGTAGGGGTTTGAATCCTGCAAGTGCTCAGTGAATGTGTGTGGGGGAGTAGTGTGTGTGCAATTTATGTGTAAGCGAAATGTCCCTTTTGGCAACTAGCACAACACAACACATGCTGCATATTCCACTGTCTAAACACTGATGATGTCAGCACCCTATAGGTACAGCAGGAGGAAGCACGCTTCCCAGTAATGCAAATAGCACACTCTGCTACTGCATCTCTCACAAGTGTCATAAAATAGGTAAAGGTTTGTATCCTACAAACTCCATGTGTGTTTTTGTCACACAGTTTGTCCATGTGTGTGGGATGTTGTTCCCAATATTGCACGACATACATTATATCAGCAATGTCAATGCACACATGATGTATGTGTGTGCCACATACACATATGTACCTGTGACCTTCAATAGTTCCCATGTCCAAAGCCTGCCTCATGTGAATACATGGAATTTGCATTAGACAACTGTATGACTGTGGTGTTCTGTGCAGGGGCTGCATGTGGTATGTGAATATACAGTGTGAGTTGTAGATGGTGTCATCCTACCAGTGAGGGATACATGACTGGTCTGGAGCATATAGTCCACATGTTGGTGATGAACAGGTACAGCATGTTTTCACCTCTTGTGGGAGTGGTAACAAGTTGTTCCATAGCAATGCAGGGAATGAATGCTAGGAACCTTTCAGCTAGGGTCTTGGAGCTAGAGTAATGCTCACACTCTATGTTTGGGTAGTTGCAGTCCACCCATATAATGGTGTTTGTAGAGACCGTCATATTCCCAGTTTTGTCAGGAAGGCCAAGTGGGTTTCCTGGGTATGGGAGGGTGATTTGTGCCAGGCTATGAACCTGAAGACAGTCTAACCCACTGTTAGTTGCACATGGATAGGCTCTGATGCTTTGTGCTGTGCCACCAACCTGGGGGGTGTGTATCTGAGGTGCCTTTGGATACATCCCCACTGTTCTGGTTTGGTGTATGTGTAGAGGACGACAAGAATGGTCTGAGGTATGACCTGGCAGTGATGGGGTGCACCTGGGAGCCTTGTACCAGGAGTCTGTTACTGCATGGATATTGCTGTTCCTCATGCTTTGGACAGTTTCCAATGCATGCATCTTGAGGTTTACACTGCTGGTGTTGAGTAGCATTACTATTAGTGTCCTATCCCGTGTGATACCTGTGTAGGTGGCTATGTAATGTCAGTCTTGCATACAAAGGCACTATGTGTGTAACAAGAGCCTCTGCCAATATATAACGGCCCATGGGTGACAGGTGCAAGCTATCCCTAGCAAAGCAATGTGGCTTGTAAAGCATGTAATCCCACGCTGACAGGCATTGGATCCCCTTTGAATGTCACCGAAACATACGGTAATTGTAGAAACTGATCATCCTGTCTACATATTGTGGCAGCATTCTTGGTGAGGGTAAGATGCTACTCAAGGTCAGGGTCATACCAGCCTGTGCCACAAGCTCAGAGAGCCCCTCTATGTCCCCTAACATGTAGTCCAGGGAGGTGCGTCACAGGTCATACACACTGGCACAGACAATGACTGAGTCATATTTGTACATGCCTTGGAGTGACCTGTATGCTTGTGTCATGTGGTGGATCGTAGTGCCCGACGGGCATCTCAGCATGACCTTCACCTTGTTCAGCCTGGTGAGCAGGACCTCAGTGTACCTGACGATAGAGGTACCTATTACAACTGTAGCAGGTGTGTTGTTAAGCCGTATGGGCTGTGACTGTTTGGCACACAGGCTTTGTGAGCTATGTGTTGCACGTGCTCTGCTCTGGTGTAACATTTGCTTGTGTGTCTGCTTTGCAGGTGTCAGCTGCTCAGGCAGGATGCTATTCTGAGAGTCCAAGAATGTACCTGTGTGTTTCTGTGTTTGGATTGCGGTCGTGGCAGGTCTATGTGAGACTGGTGTTGTATTCACTGTAGTATCCCACTCCACCTGACAGGGTATGCCAGTACTGAGTTAAGAGAGCTTAGCCCCCAGTCTGGCTATGTGGTTGCATCTCTCACATGTGTTGTAAGTGTATGGGAAGGGGAGAGGGTTGTCTGTGTACATGAGGCAGCTGTAACATTGCCACATGACTCACAGATTCACCAACTGGACCAGAGAGTAGATTGACAGGTGACCTTTGCACATGCTACCATAGCATTGTGAATCCCATACTAATTAACGACACGTAGGGCCAATGGAGAACAAGGTACTCAAGGGGAGTATGTGAGGGTGTAGTGCTCCTGATTTGTTATTGATGGCATATATAAATGCTGTCTTGAGCAAATACGAGGTAAGTCATATGCAATGTGTTACAGGCAACTTACATGCAAACAGGACAAACAGTGACGTTCTGTCAAGTGAGACATGGACATCAGTACAGTAAGCAATACAGATGTCATTAGGGATCCACAGAGGCACTGTAAATCTGCATTGCAGGTGGAATCAGTGTTTCAGGGACATAACAAGCAAACATGCATACAAACAAAGCTACAGTCAGCAGGCCTGTATGTAGACTATGCTACAGCAAACAAGGTGTACGACTTTCAGTAGGTAACAGTGCATATATGCAGGCACTATAAGCCTGTTCCCAGACATTCACAGGTCAGACGGGCTGGGTCCATGCTGGGATATACCGACAATTATATCATTACACTGTACTGTTGTCAACATTATACTATTACTACACTTCTATGTAGTCACCCTGTGCATCAGCACCGTGTTAACCTGTTCCTGCACCGATGTAACAGATTGCAGGAGGTGGCACAGTTTCATCATATGCACAGGGTGTGTACTTGGTATGCCTGAGTCTGCCACTGATACAACTAATTGACATGTCTGTGTGTGTGTGTTGGTGAGGGACAGCAGTACAAGATGGGGCAATGTTGATGCAGTGTGTGCGTGTATGCGGTAGCCCTAGGTGTTATCAATTTGCTTGTGTGTATGCATGCACACAGTCCCACCTCATGGCTACCATATACAGGTGTTTGTGGACAGCCACAGACTGTACCTGCCAGGTCATACAGATCACTGTCTCTGGCCACAGACATAGTACCTGTGCCTGGCAGGGGTGCTACGGACCATATCAGGTACTAAGCCAGACTGGGTACTGTCATCAGAAGCAGGTGGTTGGTGACTGGAGACAGGTCCCTGTTGGGACTGTCCAGAGCCACGTGCACGTGGTCTCCTGGGGCGGTCTGATGACAGCACAGACCCAGCATTGCTGGGGCTGCTGCTGGCACTATGGGAGCAGCCGTGGGCCTGTTGTCATCCGCGACGGCTGCCAGCTGCTGCTGTTGCTGGCATATGGCCACGTCAATGCCTCAACCATCCACCATTGCCCTGGCTCATGGACATGTAGTTGTGGAACAGATCTAATGTGTCCCCCCAACGTCTGCCAATGACCTTGGTGAAGTTATGGATGGCAGCCACAACATCACGCATACTGTCATTCATAGCTGTGCGACATGCTCTCAGCTCTCTCAGACCCTGTCTGGTGTACCGTTCCATATGTGACTGTGCCTGCATTACAGCCCGAAACATAGCTGAGGTTGAAAGACCTCTGTGGGCACGTCTGACAGGGGCAGTACGCCCACGGATGCTCCCACGAGAACCCCTGGATGTCTGCCTGTGTGGTACCATGTCAGGACCCTGGCCGTGGCTGCTGTGTGGGGATGCATGTGCCACCGATACCACATTACCCTGGTCAATGCCCACTGTATCCTGTCCATCACCTAGGGACATTGGTGACAAAGGATGTATTGGCAGGATGACTGTGCGCATTGATGGGGTCGACAGCTGTGTACTGTCAATTGGCTGACCAATGACGGACCCTGGCACACCTCCCTGTGCCATTACACAGGTATCATCATTATCACTATCCACAGCAGCTGATTCAGGTTCCCTGCTGCACAACACCAGAGCAGCACCAGAACCTGTGGGAGTAAGACAGGAAACACAGTTTATAATGTGTACACAATGTCACCACTGATACACACATGCACACAGGGCACATGCACACATGCACACATGGGCACATGGGCACATGCACACATGCACACATGCACACATGCACACAGGGCACATGCACACATGCACACAGGGCACATGCACACATGCACACAGGGTACATGCACACATGCACACAGGGCACATGCACACATGCACACATGCACACAGGGCACATGCACACATGCACACTCCTCAGTATATGAGATATCAACACACAGACACAAACACACCTGCAATCAAACACATAGCACTACTGCTTCAGCCTATTATTACTATTAGTATCTAGAGTATTGAAGGTATTGTTATTACACACTCACCAGCATGGTTAGGTTGCCTTGCTGTTACACCAGAGGGACCTACAGAAATGAGACATTTATTGTCAGTGGGCACAACTGTGCCATTGATACTGTGAGTATGATACAGTTCAGTAGTGCAACAGTTAGCTTCCACAGGTCTACTGCTGATAATGAGAATATCACTCTTGCACAATAATTACCAAGATTACAGCTACAAACCGAGGACAGATCTCACACATGCATAAACTAACAGTGTACAGAACAGTCAACTATACACATGGCATGTTACCTGCATGCTCCGTGTCCTGCTGCTGGGTGGCTCCAGCCTCCATCATTACACATGTATGCTGCTGCTGTTGCTGTTGGGCTGGAGCCACAACACTTAGGAGTAGTCCCTCCAGTCTGGTGAGGGGGGGATGTCTAGCCATCCCACCATCTGTGACAAGCTGCTGCCTGTGGATATCCGACGCACGCTGATGGACATTTCTAATTAAATCACTGCAGTGATGGCGTACCTGCTCATATGTCTGGTTATGTGTGCCTATGTCATTTACCCAACGGACCAGGTCTTGCCACAGTGCAGCCCTCTCCTGCTGGTTCTGGCTGGTGCGGGAAAAGAGTATTGCGAAATCCAGCACCAGGCTCTGGAGTATCTCTTCCTCCTCCGCAGTGGAGTACACAGGGTTTCGCTGGTGAACCATAGCCCTGAAAAGGAGAAGGAAAATATGTCAGCAATATATGTCAGCAAACTATGGCACACATAATACACATAATACTCGACTGTATTGATATAACTTAACCTCCATATATAGCATCTGTCTGTCTATTGGGGGATACACATGTAAATGACCAGATATCAGTGCTCAGCCGACAACTGTGCAACAGTACCTGGCACACTCCATATGACAGACTAGTATACTGCAGCAGTCAGCACACTGGTTCAGGTCCAATGCACAACCTCACACTGGGGGTTTGTATCAAGGTACTGTATGGGGAACATTATCAACCCATGCACTGCATGCAATGCACGTTACATATTTCACTGGTAATGCACACTGCTCTTACTTGCCATAATCCTACCTACACCACAGTCACATACAGGGTAACACAGCACAACATATGGCAATGTAGTATGTGTTGATCGCAATACCTCACACATCTGTCTCTGGCCTCACACCAAGGACACACACTACCATGACAGACAGACAGTCATGGTGAGCAATCACACCAGTACATAACATGCACCCAGTCACTGGCACACTCATTCAACCTCACATATTTGGTTTGCAATGGGTTCGTGGGTGTGCATTGTGTCTTAGGTAGGTAGTATGCTATTGGCCCTGGGCCTACAGCAGCATACTGTTATGCTACCCTGCCCCTTGTGACACATGTGAAATGATCGTACCTGCTCCTGTCAAACAGTTACACAGGGTGACTCATATGGCATATTACCTATCTGCATAACATTCAGCAGGGCTATGTCTGACATCTACTCATGGGGAGCCTTGCTTCTTAATTCTGTGTGGTTTACTCCAGGGTATGTCGTATCTGTGGGTAGGGACCTGTACCTCCACCATGTGCTCTATACTGCGGTGACAAGGACGACAGACATAGGTAATTTGGGTTGTGGATGTTGGAGGTGTTACCATGGTTGTTGGACAACTGTCATGGGTGTGACCTAACTATGTATATCCAGCAGTGGTAACCTCTATGTAGGTAGTCTGGGTGCACTCTGTGGTCTTGTCAGTCACTCTGCATAAGTAATGTGTTTGAGTGCATTGACACAGTTACTTATGTATGTCTGTGTCCTTCTCCATATCTGTAGCTGTCATGGGAGGTACATACCATGTAGGACATTGTGGGGTGTAGAAGGGTACAGTGACCTATATGTCCATATCTGACACACCATGTCTGCTGACACATTACACGTACAGGTATTACAGGACTAGTGTGCCACTGTGTATATCAATGGGGAGCCTATTGTACACTTGTTGCCCCTGTTTCCCCCTGACACATGCAGTGGTGGGCAGGCATGCACATATGTGGTGGTTACTGGTGTCAGTGTTTTGGAATGGGGTATGGTAGTCCAATATCCTCACTGGTGTTCACTCCATGCCTTTGTCACCAGGCACCTGTTGCAATACATCTGCACACATGTGCCTCACTCAGTATATATATATATATATATATATATATATATATATATATATATATATATATATATATATATATATATATATATATATATATGTATATATATATATATATATATACATATATATAAATATATATATATATATATATATATATATATATATATATATATATATATATATATATAGATAGATATATAGATATATATATATATATATATATATATATATATATATATATATATATATATATATATATATATAGATGTGGGGAGAGAGGGGGAGAGAGAGAGACAGAGGGAGAGAGAGAGTGAGAGGGGGTGGGACAGAGAGACAGAGATAGTCATATACAGACATATCTGTTGTCAGTCAGATCTGTCTGTATATGTATATGTATCTACATATATCTATATATGTATGTGTGTATTACATATATCTGTATGTACATATTCTATCAATCTTGATGTCTGTGCAGTAAGTGAAACCTGGTTCAAGGCTCCTGAGAGCACACCAGCGGTACCAGGCTATACCTCGTAACATGCTTTTTGGCCCCAAAACTCGGGCCAAAACAAAAAGGGAGGGGGACTGTCCATATTCATCAAGGACACCCACACCTCCAGATTAGTGGCAACACATGGATGCATCAGAGACCATCCAGGTGCAACTAACCGTAGGCAAAACTGCTATACAACTTGTAGCATGTTACAGACCACCCTCCCAATCTCAGGAACCCCATTCAGCCTTCCTGAAGACATTGGAGGATATGAATGTCCCACCAAACACCATCATATTGGGAGACTTCAACTACCCTAACATACACTGGGTGCATTATTCTAGCCCAAACACCCTAGTCCAAAGGTTCCTGGAATTCATAAATTCAAATGAAATGGAACAGCTAGTCACCTCTCCCACAAGGGGAGATAATATACTAGACCTGATCATCACAAACATGGGGACAATGTGCTACACACCGGAAGTGTACCCCTCACTAGTCACATCTGACCATAAACTAATCACCCTCGATATACATATCCCACCTCCACCCACAACACAAAAGACTACAGTGAGAAACCTCTCAAAAGCTGACTTTACACTTCTTAAAACTGAGTTGGTACCCTTTAAGCCCACTGGGCCTAGTGGAAACCACATCCCACAATGCAGACTCCTTCACAAATGCTTTCTACGGACATCTCCAAGAATGCATGGATCATGCAATCCCAAATAAAACCAAGACCCTCTTCACCAAGGGCAGGCGTCCTGTCTGGTGGACCCCAGCCATGAACAAATTGTATAACAAAAGAAGGAAGCTACTGCACGACAGAGCAAAATCCCATAAAGATAAAGCATCTCTGATCAGCACTAGTAGAAAGCTACATTCTCTCATACAAACATGCAAGGCCAACTTTGAGAGGAAAATCACTATGGACACTAAAGATAACCACAAGGCCTTCTTCTGCTATGTTAGAAACCTGGGCAGAAACCCTCAGATATGTTCAGAGTTAGTTCACAGTGACAAAAACTACACTGAACACACAGATATTGCCAACATTCTGGCAGACAGGTTCAGTGCAAATTTCTCCCCTCGCTCACCCCCAAAAGAGGAATTACTTATCCCAGCTGAATGTAACCTCCCTGTCATCTCAGATGCCCAGCTGAAAACTGCCCTCAGCAAAGCTATAAACACAGCATCAATGGGACCCGACGGTATCCCAGGTTGCGTGCTACGTGAACTCCAAGAGGAGCTAAACCCGCACATAAAATGCTATTTAACCATAGCCTTACTACAGCATATGTACCTGAACACTGGCATACAGCAACAGTAGTCCCACTCCACAAAGGAGGCACCTCTACAGACCCTGGTAACTACCGCCCCATAAGCTTAACCAGCCTGGTTTGCAAAGCTATAGAAAGACTCATTATGGAACTCATACACAGAGACATTGGGGACTTACAGACACTTGATCCCACCCAGTTCGGCTTTGTAAAGGGCAGATTCTGCCTTTTGAACCTGGTTGACCTTTTCAAAACAGACACTAGAGCCATTGATGAGGGCACAGCAGTCCATACAGCCTATCTGGACTTGGCTAAAGCTTTCGACACAATACCCCACTCTGGCATCATAGACAAGCTCAACAGCTTAAATGTAAATCCATATGTCACAAGATGGGTT
The DNA here is from genome assembly GCF_019279795.1 of Protopterus annectens. Lineage (NCBI taxonomy): Eukaryota > Metazoa > Chordata > Ceratodontiformes > Protopteridae > Protopterus > Protopterus annectens. Next base: position 291,941,554 of record NC_056728.1, read on the forward strand.
GCAAACCAGCTAAAGGATAGAAACCATAAAGTCAAAATCGCTGGTGCTATGTCAGACTCAGAGCCAGTCACAAGTGGTGTCCCACAGGGCTCTGTCCTGGGACTCCTCATGTTCGGCATTTATTTCTCAGATGTGGAAGCAAACATGGGAGGGTAGTGGCTGACAAAGTTCAAAGATGACTGCATACTAGGCACCATAGTAGATACACCAGCTGACACATGCATCCTACAGAAAGGCCTCACTGAAACGGACAACTGGTGCCGGAGTCATGGCCTTAAACTGAATGCCAAATAATGTATAGTCATCCCCTTTGGGAAAAAACAAGTACCCACATATTATCACATAGACAGTAACCCACTGAGTACAGACAAAGTAATCAGAGACCTGGGGACACAAATCGATATTGACCTCTCATTTGACACCCACGTTGCCAAAGTGGTTGGAAAGACTTCCTACCTTGCCCACCTTATCATGAAGGGATTCACATCCAGATCAAAGGAGGTCACTGTACCCCTATACACCTTCCTTATCAGGCCCATGAATGTGTACTATGCCCCATTTGGTATGTACCTCACCTGGCACTTGCAACAGCTAGGGAGACCCCATAAGTACCTCACCAAGAGGATCAAGGGTCTCCAACAAATGGCATATGCTGCCAGACTAAAGAAACTCCAGCTCTATTCCGTAGCATACCGCCTACTTAGAGGTGATCTGTGCTTGACGTACAAGGCCATGTCCAATCAGAAATTGATGGACATGTTCCACCTCGTAAAATCCAAATCCATCAGAACCACAAGAGCTAAAGATTTAAACCTCAGCACAAATATGAATAGGACATGTTGTAGGGACATATTCATAACTCAGAGGCTTCCTATACTCTGGAACAGAATCCCAGTTCATGTTAGGCAGAGCCCCTCACTGACTCTCTTCATGTGAATTCTTGATGAGTGGATGGGAGATCATAGGTTTACACCAGGGGTCATCTCTGTGTCACTACTAGACAGAGGCACAGTAAACTAATTCTATTATGTAAGGGGGTCTTCACTGTGTCACTACTAGACAGAGGCACAGTTTTCTAAATCTATTCTGTACACTGTATGCAGATAGCCTAGTACTAAACTATGACACTGTGAAACTATATATGTCTATGTATTTCTACATCCCTCTCTATCTATGCATACATATATGCATATTACACATATATATATATATATATATATATATATATATATATATATATATATACATACATATCTCGATATACATACGATACACATGATAGATATATATATATATATATATATATACTCCTTTTTAGTTCCACATATGTATACACACAGTAACATACTGATGAACATCCATTACTGTACAACCTACTTGTACATTGCACTACAACCTACATTGCTATGTGCACATAGCTACCTTCGCATACATATGTATGTAGAGCCTTCAGTGACAGTTGCAGTATGTCCCCGGCCCTATGCACATCTTCATATACATAGATACAGACCAATAACACATATGGAGGGTTCACAGTATGTAGACTATTATATTAGTACTTTACATTACCTGTGTTTGTTGCAGCTGTTTGCGTAGGCTTTCAGTTAGTTGGCCTGCTGTCAACTTGTTTGTTTTGTTGTTACTTTGTTTAAAATTTTTTTCCTTTCTTTCTTTCTCTTTCTCTTTCTCTTTCTCTTTCTCTCTCCCTCGGTCTCTGTCTCTACCTCCAGAGGGTGCAATGAAAGTATTGCATGTGTGGACTGGGAGCACAGGATGCTTTTGTAGGTATCTGCACATGTCCAAGTGATGGCCTCTGCACCAATTGTTAGCCAGCATTTACTAATTGCATGCAGCCTGTTGTGTAGTGATTGCAGTTCTCACTGTGATTTCAGGACAGTGCTATAAAAAGGTCTGTTAGGTAGGCGTAGCCCTTTCAGATTATCAGGGAGGGGACCATGCTGGTTTGCTGTGGACACTGTTCTGTGAGTGTAAGGGTTGGTATGTCTTTCATATTTCAGGCTGTGTTGTAGACACTGCAATGCATGTTGTACTGTAAGCTGAGTATTCCTTCCTCCAGTTTCCTCTTCTCCGTGTGTATGTAAACTGACACCTGCGACTAGTAATACTGTGTTTATGGGTGTGTGTGCTTTCCTGTGGGAATTGTGGTGTAACTGGTATATAGCAGTGGCTTTTGCAATCTGTTGCTATGGCTTCAATATTTGCCCTTTACATTCACTCCTTGTATGCCTGCTAGGTGTCTTTCCTGTAATGTGTTGCTATGGCTTTCCTATTTTCCATTTACATTCACAGCTTGTAATGCTTGCTATATCTGTTTGGGCAGCAATTCCCTATGTGTTTGTTGTGGTAGGGTGTTAACTGCATGCAGTGTGGTCTGGCCATGGTGTGGGCCTTGACACTTACAAGGGTATTTGATCATGCTGCTGAGCAGGCCTCAGATACTCTCAGGTGCATCTTTTATCAGCCTCATGGAATGGTACATATCAGTGGGATACTGATATTCTGCAGTTGTGACTGTGTGTTATTTTGAGCATATGTATTACTACATCATTTGTGACGTGCAAGTGGTGCATACTTTCAGTCATTCATAGTTACCATTGCATGTGTAGTAACACCTTTCTGCCTACTGTTAGTACATTTCACAGGGTATCAGTGGGGCACAGTTGACATTTGTTTTCACATCAGGGACATCCCTGTAACTCAGTCACAGTTGCTATGTCTGGGCTCTTAACTATTCAACTATGGCAGTGTTTATCCTGCTCTGAGTATGTATGTGGCTTGCCAGATGCTAGTCTGACATTATTACCTACTAGCTACCAACTAGCATGGCTGTTTCTCTTCATACAGTACTATTTTACAAATCCACTAGATTTGACAGTAAATATACATGACATGCTTTGTGTACTAGACATGCTATATTCCCTTTACATTAATTCCTACTATTTCATGATATATTTCTTTCAGCACAATGTTCTTGTATAGCAGTCATGGCTTAGTGGTAAGTCATGCAGACTAGTGTTTCCAAGGTCCTGGGTTCGAGACTGACAGATGTATTTTATTTTGCTGCTGAGAAAACTACAGGCCTTGTCATTCAGAATGACTAAGGCACTTTTAAGCAGTTGTAAGCGGGTTAGCGCTGGTTTGCGCGGAGCTCACGCATGCGCACTGCCGCCGCGCACACACACTTAGCTAAGCGCACAGAAGCGCACTCCCGCTTACTACTGCTTAAAAGTGCTTACTCTCGTGCACACCTGCGCTATTTTCTTTTAAAGCAAAGAAAATGGGGAGATAGGAAAGTGGTGAAAAAGGGGGCACAAAGAGGGTAGGACAGTAGGAAAACAAGCTCGGGTTTTGCAGTAGGGATGTAGGAAATGCCCATAGCAGCCCATTTCTTCATCAGCAACAGCTGTGCATATGTTTGTAATTTGGTGTGAAATTTGAAACCTTCCACCCCTGAGAGAGGTGTGAGGGCAACAATATTTGTTGTACAGCCAATTGTAATTGCCAGTTTTCATGTCCAGCAGACATGTGTGCAAAATGGGCAGCTATGTATGGGGCATAATTTTTTGTGGGTACAGAGTGCCCTTTTTTTTTTTTTTTTTTCAGGTGAGAGTGGTATGTCAGGTACAGGAAGTTGGTATAGCTGGGGAGGTAGGTAGGGGAGGTTAACAGACAAGACAAACAAGACGCATACAGGGGTGGTGTATGACACGTGGGGGAGATACACAATTGACGGGGATGGATGTTTGGATATCTCGAGCCTATGAGCCCACAGATGGCAACAGTGGAACTGAAATCCCCACCCATGGGCAGTTGCCACTGTGCCTTCACTGCCCAGGACAGGGCTGTGCTGGGGGCTGTGTAGGACTGGCAGCAGGGACACTTGTGAGTTGTGCCACCCATGCCTCAAGCTGGCGTAGGGGCCCAAGCACAGCATGCCTGATCTCCCTACGCACCACAGTCCGGACACTATGGAGGGTGAGTGGATGTTCCCCTCCGGCCACACTTGCAGAGGGGGGACGAGCCCCATCCCTTGCAGCGCTTCCACCTGCAGATGGCACAGGGCCACCGGAGGAGGGTCCGGCCTGGGCACTACTGCCAGGTGCACTCGCCAGCTGAGGTGGGAGAGGTGGGTCCGCTGGAACCCACCTTCCCTGTCATCCTATGTTTTACATTATTTTATGACAGTTTGGGTTAGTAATGTACAATACCATTCACAATTAGTTGTAACAGCATGCATTAGTATTCCCATTAACCAAACACCCATAAATTCAAGCCATTGAACAGCAAGCATAACTCATGCATAATTTGAACAACAATACACAATCCAACAACATGCAGGGTTGATTGATGGCAACAGGCCATCAGGTTTGGATGTATGAACAGGGCACATGCATCAACGTACATGCAAATATGTATGAACCAACAGGACAAATGTCCAGGGGAGTTAATTGTGAAGACACATACCCATTTCATGTGGAATGGATTATTTGTGTTTATAGGGTAGGGTGAAGAAATATTTCATTAACAACTTCAAATACCTATACATATGCTGTACATTTCTACTAGCTGCAGATATATACACACTACAGGTCTGACTGCAGTTTCCTATGTGTAAACTTATGCATGTTGGTGATAGGAATGTTACTGCTACATTAATATACATTTCATTTTTATTCATACACATTCATATCTGGTTCTGTTCAGCTACAGCATCCTGCTACATTTGCTTTATATGGCTCTAGACAACTGTGAATGTTTGGTATTTCATATAACCATACTATCTGCATATTGCAAACTCACAGCAACATATTCAAATTGTGGGACACACATTCCAGCTTCAGTACTTTATTCCACACATTTTGCTGTTTCGTTGTGCCTGTCACATTCATTTCATTCTGTACTGACTGCAGTATACTTTATTCAGGAGTTATTACAACTTTATTGGTGAATTCATACCTCTTTCTCATACTCTCACTTGTTTTATTTTTACAATTCAGGATGGTACTTAATTCTAGGCTTTATTGACATGTTTTACTTGGTTAAAACAATCCTTTGCAACAGTCTCACTTGTGTCATGTTTCAGAATTTAAATGGGGATATATTTCACACGTGTTTTACTCAGCTTGTGTAGCCATAATTTACAGCCTGCTGCAGGTTATGTACTATTATATTACAGGTGGAACATCTTTATTTCAGACTTGTTTCATTTTTATTTTTGGTTTACAGGCTGCATCACACTCACACTCTTACACTGTTACTTGCACTTTATATTAATAGGTGACTACACTGCACTCTTTTGCAAGCTGTCATACTTATATTTTTTAACAGTTACAGGGAGAGAATTACTAACCTGCCTGGTGGTGCAACCGCACAAGCCTATCGGCATAGGCTCGACGATTCGCGGAACGGACACCTGCAGCTGTAATATAAATGAAGTAATATTGGAATACACATCTCCATAATATCAGCTAGGTTAACTTTCTACATAAATAATTACATGTAACTTACTCAGTAGTGGGGCATTGGGCATTTGACGGGCCTCCTGGATCCAATGGTTCAGTTAGTCCTGCTTCCATCTCTTCACGTCCGCATGGTGGTGACAGACCTGTTCACCAGTCCTTGGTATTCCTGTGGCACTGGTGAGATCATGTGCCAACCGGTCCCAATCCTCAGCCTTGTATGCTCCCCACAGGACCTGGCCCTGCATGAGTTGGGCCTCATGATCGTGGACGAGGAGCCAAACCATATATTTGGAATCCTCAACACCCCACCTCTGTGCTCGGAAGCAGCTACCCTCTCCTACACCTGCCATCCTGACTGCAAATCGGTTCCACAATCAGTTATGCTGTGTATTCTCACCTATGGGGCTTATATATGCTGTTTTTCCTGCACTTATCTGTGATTGGCCATTTTGGAAATGTATCAGCTTCACAAAACCTGCTTTGTCATGCTTCTCTTTCCATTCATTCCTATATATATGCTATTACTGAATTTCTAAGAGCATCTGTCATGGCTTAGTGGTTTAGTACTTTGACTATGGTGCATGGTATCCTGAGTTCGAGAATGGCCATTGCTTTTTATATTTTATGACTGTCTATACAGGCTAGGAGGTGTGTCTGTGTAAAGGCAGTTTTGATACAGCTTGCTCAACGTTGCCCGCTGGTTAGCTTGTTGGCGCGGTGCGCAGCTCCACGCAAACGGGTCACGCTGGTTTACACGTCGTTTGGCTGTCAGCACACATATTATGCTCAGCTCAGCTATGGGCACACAGTTTCAGCATGTTAAAATGCTGGTCAACCCCGGGCACTCATTTTACACCTGTTAAACCACTGCTCACCTACGGGCAGATATACTCAGCTTGTTAGAGTGTAGCTCAGCTATAGGCACTTCTGACATTTGTTTTTTTTTATTATCACACATTTCTTCATAATACATGGCCCATTTCATTACATTTTACATAAAAATAATTTTATATATGTACATATATGTCAGGGAATTGTTTCATGCTTATTTCACTAAAAATAAAAATTGATGTTGTGGGGCCTCGAACCATGACTGCCTCCTCTTCAGCCAACGTCTCTACCGCTACGCTATTGCTTCTTGGCTTACTTTGCATATTTAGATCTTATATGCTTTTCCACTGACTGCTAACTGTGGCTAAGCGACGGGCACGCCCGCGCAAATGAGCGCAATCACAGGCAAACATCTTTAAAACTTATAAAAAAAGTATAACATGTTCATTTTTACATTTTATGTTTATAGTCTGTGGGTGCATGTGTTGTGTTGTGTTTATTGACATTTACGCGGACTCTGTCATGGGGGTTTACTTTCGGGACTGTTATTCTTCTGGGGGCGTGTCCATTTGCAGGGCTCACCCTACGGACACGCCCCCTACTTTCTTACACGGACCGTGTTAGCCTTGGGTGTGAGTCAGCATGCCCTCATGAATATGCATGGCATGCTGACGCCACACCGTTTAACTGCACCCTCCATGTAAGACTTGTAACTCTTACATGGAGGCTTCGTGAATCCTGCCCTAAAAGTTTAAAAGACTGAAAACTCATTTGACTGAAACTAATAACACTGACACATTAAAGTATCCCCACTGTAGTGTGATCTTGGAGTTAGTATATATAGTTAGGGGGGTGTGGGGGGCACAGCTTCCCACATTGGGGGATGTGGGGGGCAAAGTCCCTCACATAGTTTAGGTAAATATTGTTTTCTGCAAATAGTTATTCATTGCAGTTATAAATATCCATGTGTATGGTTTAAAATGTATAAAGTATGTGGGGGGCTTCGCCCCCATACACCCCCAGTGTTGGGGGCCATGCCCCCACACCCCCCCAACTATATATACTAACTCCAGGATCACACTACAGTGGGGAAAGGGCATATACCTTTTACTTTAATGTGTCAGTGTTATGAGTTTCAGTCAAATGAGTTTTCAGTCTTTTGAACTTTCAATGTTTTGGTCTCAGTCAAATGAATTTCAGTCAAATGAAATTTAGGTCATATGAAGTAGACCCATACACACACACACACACACACACACACACACACACACACACACACACACACACACACACATGCAAATACAAATCATACATTAAACAACTACATTGATATAAGTATGAATATATGGGTCTCAACTCAGTGCTCTTAATGGGTCTCTGAAAACCCACTCAAAAGAAACAGAAGGACATTGCAGTAAAGCTGTATCTATATTTCATATTACCATTTTCAACATAAATAAACTCATTTAAGCTTCTTCTGGGAAAAAAGCCTTATCAAGATCACATGTGATGTAATTATCATAAACAAAGCAATATAATTTCACCACTTTACAGCCAGTTAAGAGCTTTAATCCACTTGAGTTTACATCCAGAATAAATCAGCCCATACTTTTATTTTCATTTGTTTTCTCTCTCTTTACTGGAAGTCTTCCCTCATCATTTAAAGAAAACCAGAAATAGGAAAGTCTACTAAAAACAGATTTTATAAGAAATTCTACCACAAGTATGTGGTTTATGTAGTACTGCCAATCAGTATATGGCTGACATTTACAGCCTCTAAGGAAAAAAGCTTTAGCCTTTTTCATTGAATAGTAAGTCCCCATGAGATCTGTTCCAAAATTTTGACCCATAGCTACAACTACTTACAAAAATTTCGGCTGAGCAGTAATTTACCCATTATGGCCAAATAACACTATGCTTTTGATTCCTTTAGCCACAACTATTTCCCAAGAGAAGAAATTTTGTATCCCACATGTAGAAATGAAGTCAGCAGTTCTTACTAACTTTTATAAAATATTCATTTGACAGAAGAAAATGCACACAGTGATAGAGTAGTCTGCATTTCTTTGCCCTTTCAGAAACACATAGAAGTATCATTTTTAAAAACAAATACTGTGCCATTCGTGACACAAAATACTATATTTTTTTCATGTTAAAGTTTATAAAGAGACATATTTAACAACACTTAACCTAATGCTTTTGGTGTAACAATCAGATGAATTATCTGCAAACCGTCTGCATATCCACAAAACAAACAGAACTAGAACTACTAGATCTAAGGAATTAAACTTTTCTTGTGACTTAAATAGGACATGCTGGAGAGACAGGTGTGTGTTTAAAAGAATCATCATTCTCTGGAATAGGCTTTCCATCCATGTGAAGCTAAACACTTCTATACACTATTTAAATGCAGCTTGGACCACTTGATAGGATATTTGAAATTCATCCCTGGTCTGACACATGTCAGTGATAGGCAGGAGACAAATATTAAATTATGCCTCAACTAAGCCAGGGTACCTTTTTGGCTAGGCTTGTATAGGCCCTAGGGCCAATAGCCTAGTACCTACCTATGAACCTACCTATGAGCCTAACACATGCTCCTTAAAATAACCTCTAAGGCACAATAACTCAAGGGGTACATTTGGGTTACATGACTAGGCTTATAAAGTCTCCAGTGGTCAGTAGCCTTGTACACTTATGAACCTATGAATTCATTCACCATGTAGTCCTGTTAATGAGACATTTTAAAATGACATATGAAAAATATATTCAGTTGCAGGAGTCAGTAAAAACTGTATATAAATTTAGATGCAAACTACAACTTAATTTAGACAATCCAAAGACTGAAAAATAAATGGTATTAGCATAAGGTTTTAGGAAAAGTATTTTTCTTTAAAAATGTTGTGATAAGTTGCCAGTGGTTGTTAATAAGTGTTGCTGCTATGCAATGTACAGAGTGATATGTGCACTTTTTATGGTCTCTATCCTATTCTGACAACTTCAAGACCAAATCAACTGCATGTTTCGCTCAGGTCAATCACATATGTAATGGCCACAGATTTTGTTATGAAAATTTTAAGAAGTTTTGAACAGTCTGTGTCTACTATTGTGGAGCCTCAATTATGTAGCACATGCACGCATGCACACACGCACACACACACACACACACACACACACACACACACACACACACACACACACACACACACACACACACACACACACACAGACACACACAAATAACTAAATAAAAGTGTAGCACTGTTGCAAGCAGGGGCAGTCTTGCATTAACCCCCCCCTCCAACACCAAACAAAAGGCAGCTACTCCTGAAATGGGCCTGAGGGAGAACATATAATGTAATACATTGGCATTACATTGCAGGATGGAGAAGGAGAACATATAAAGTACATCACAGGATGGAGAAGAGCTTGCAAGAAAGTTGTAACTGCCTAATATGAATTCAGATGTCAGTCCACCATAAAGACAATAAAATATATTAAAACTGGGGTGTTTGCTGGAACCCCACAGGGTGTCTTAGAACTGGACATGTAATATCTCATGTGTAGCTGATACTATAGGCTGTACTGCAAGCTTGAAATTGCCTTACAAAATTAGAATGGGTGACCAACCTATGTCAGAAAAAGCCTATAGTATGTGCATATCCAAGCAGCAATGCAAATATGTTTAATCAAATTAGAGCTGTTATGATTTCATTAAAAGGGAGAGTTATATGTACATTTTCCACCAGCAATAACCATACCTCTCAAACTCTTTGTGTAGAAAAATCTGGAGAAAGCCAAAAATAATGAGGGAACCAAGGCCCAAAATATGGGACAGGTTTTAGTAACTGCTCTTAAAAACATATAAAATTGCAAGAATAACAGGTATTGCATTACCACTCCTTTTCTGAAGAATATGACGTTTACAACTCAAATGTTTGCCATTATTTATTGACTTCAGTCCTCAGTGATTTGCCACAAAACCACAAATTATATGAGGGATCGACAAAAAAAAAATGAAGAAAAAGTATGGACATTCTTACTAAATCTGGACAGTTAAGATGTATGACAACAATATCTGCAGGTTAAATTAGTCTTTTTATATTTTCTTCCACTCCACTATAAAAAATGGATACAGATAGCCCAGACACAACCAACATTGTAAGGATGGAGTGTTTACACCAGACCAGCATTAGAAGAAACTACTAAATTATTCTTGGGCAGTTGGGGGTGGGGTAGGGTGGGTAAGTGAAGTAAAGACATGATCTGTGAAGTAGACAATCTTTTATGATACTTTCTTTGACTAAACCTTTATGTAGTGTACTTTTGTACGTTCATTCCTTTGTCCTCGCATGATTTTACCAATGTAGATGGGCATCTGACAGACTTTTAAAAGAGCATTTACACGTATGGGGGAGGCTAGAACTGCTGGATGACACCTGCATCTGCTGGTGGCTTAGTTTTTTGTGAAGACTGTCCACAGGGATTCGCACTAGCCATAGCAGTCCACTGTTACTGAAGTTCTATATTAAGGGTTGCTCAGAGCACTTGTCCCATTAATACCCCTTTGATCTGGCCCTGAGTGCTATTAATAACTGTTTAGCATATTTCTGGTAGCTGGGTTAGCCCCTTATGGTAACCTGTAGAGCTGAAATGATATTCTGACTTACAGCAATACCACCGGTGAGGTGAGAAGTATCTGTCAGTCATCTACCCTACTCTGTGATTGAAGATTGTAGTGCCCTACTCAACTGTCCCAATTTTGCACATATGTGTCTATTATTAGACCTGATTTACCCTTGCAAATGATGTTCCTGTTTTTGGTGGTATGCCCATATTTTTAAGCTTGATTTACCCCTTCAGACAATTTTCTAAAACCCTCTCATCACACAATTTTGAAGATGTCTAGTAAACAGAAAACCACATATGACCAACATAGCTAGTGGCACCAATAATTTAAAGGAAGCAGCTACAAATCTTACATCTTTTTCAGAAGCAAAATACATGACCCCATGTGGTAGAATTTTAGATTTTACAACCCTTTCTTTGCTAATTTGCTTATTTGCTGCCATGATTTTTGTCCTTTTCTGTTTTTAAATGTGTTTCTGAGTAGAACCTACTGGAAGCAGCAAGAGTTATGTGCTATTTGGTATTCAAATTAGATGTCCAGATTTTTGGTTGAATGTACCTGCTTTCAAGGGCCTTTATTCCTCTTTTCAACGTCTGCAGGTTAAGAGGCATGGTTCCCAGCTAAGCCAGGCAGTGCCATAATGTGAGTGTAGAACTTCTGTCTCCTATTGTTACTACATCATGGTGGCACCATGATGACTTCTGGTACCATTCTGACTTTTGACAATGATAGTAATGAGAAAGATCATCCATTTTACAGCTGCACAACTCCGTTATGGTACAGTGTGGTATTCTACTGCCATGCCAGCCTTAGTCACTAAAGAGGGAGACAAGGTTCCCTGTGAAGGTATGAAGGTAGCTTACAGGAACTCATAAGCTGCTGCTCCATATAGGGTTGCAGAGTTGCCACCAATGTTACCTGGCTTATTGCAACAAACATTATGTCTACACTGGATCTGTGTCCTCATATGCCAAACACATTTCAGGTATTGCTTTCTATTTTAATAACATGTAAGAGCCTTGGTATATTAATGATCACTGATACTGTTAAATTGTGTAATGTTACTTAATTCACTGTAATAAACCTGGAATACTGCTGTCAAATGTTATTGTAATAATGATAATTATATAATATGAATGAGCTTTTCTCCCTGGGCCTCCACTGAAAAAGAGCTCTTCAGCTCAGTTGGACATACCCGGTCAACAAATGTAAAATAATAAATAACATAAATATACTGTGGAATTACTGTACTTTAGCAACCTTTTCTGTTGCCAGAATAAAGAGAACTGATTTAGAAGGAAATAAATATACTCTCACTACACTATTGCCACTTAAGGACCTGGAACCCCACACTAAATACAATTTGTATGAAGTCTTACTCTGGTCTGATCATAATCTAACTATATGGTTAACAATAACTACAATAACTGCTAGAAAAAAAACACTTTTATAAACCTTTTTTTTTAGCCAGAAGAAAGGCAGACTGACACACTTAACAGTAGTAATAAGAAAATATTGTATTTAGAAAACTAGCAAGGATAACATGTACTTTATGTTTTGAAGAAGCTCATGCAGAAGCCACAAACACACTCAAAGTCACTTAATTAATTAATGACATTTGATTACTGGGAAAGTCCAAATGGGTGGAAGCCCATTTTCAAGAGAGGCCTGAGGAAAAAAGCTCCAAATTATTACAAAATATTTTAAGAACAATAATTTTGCAATCTTCAAAAATAAAACAAAAACATCTGCAATTTAAATAATTTAACAGATTAGACATAAGAACATTGGTTAAGAAATGATACAAGTTATATGACAGTCAAATATTTAGAGAAATGTTAGATAGTTTGTAGAGAAATTAAAGGTAAGTTAGTCTAATACAAACAGAAATTGCAATATGAAGTGAGGGAAGAAGAGGCTTATGATATATTTAGAGAGAAAGTCAGGGAAGACAATGTGATAGCAGTAAGGAAATAAGTGAAGAAGGGAGAGTAAGGAGGTCTAAGGAATGAGAAGGTACTTGTTCACCTTTACGGATATAGTTTATCCCTGTTTTGCGCAAGAATGGAGGCAGATCTTAGCTAGGAAGTCTTTCATAGTGGTTTTGAAAGATGGGAGGGAAGGTATTGAGCTGATGGATACAGGTAAGGAGTTCCAGGCCTTAGCAACTTTGTACAAGTATAGACAATGCCCAGTAGATGTGCTAGGTTTGTAGACAGACAGGAGATTTTGGTCAATGGATCATAATAACTGATTGGAAACATATTTGTATTGAATGTGTTTTAGTGCTGAACAGGCAGATGGATGATATTAGTTGATGAGGCAGTTCTAACCAATTTAGGATTTTTAGTGCTATACACTGGTGGGCTCTGAAAGGGGATAAGACAAATCAGGACTAGACTGGACTTGATGAAATAGAATTTGAACAGGACTGTTCAAAAGAAACTGTACTTAGAAAAATTCTGCCAAGATAAGTGATGCTACTGGGAAATGTCCAAAATGGATTCTGGAGGTGTCCTTTTTGTAGCACAATTTGGAGTTCTTCTGTACTGTAGTAGAGAAAACAAAACTTTATTTTTATTTCCTAACATGATATTTCATAATTTCTTATCTACCTTGCAAGTTTATATGAGCCTTTCAGCTATTCCACTTATTTTTGAGTGATCTGGTCACTAATGAGATAAATGATTCCATTTTGATTAGTAAAACAATGACCTTCCTCTGATGCAAACTGGAGTCCAGTATTAATAGCAAAATATTCAGGTAGACAATAAGTAGCAAAAAGTATTATCAGGTGACTAATGGTGACCTGAAATTTCAATATACCTTTATACAGTCTGCAGATGAATATATGATTAATTAGTTATCCTGCAAAATCACTGTATAATCCTTTTCATCATCTAGCTGAAAATTCTTGTCTAGGCAATGTCTATCTTACGTGATAGGATGCAGAAGCCTTGTGTACATTCTTAATCTCTTTATCTTTGCCAATTGACTACATTTCTAGCTAGTGAACTAGTGATTTTGTTTTAACAATGCCAGGATACTTTTATGGAATTCATGTAATTCAACATTTCTCAGCATGCAAGCAACTATTACTGAGATGCCCTATAAAACACATTTTTTACTTAAAGTTTCAATGTTAAAAAAAAAAAAAACATTTTCAAGCTGTCATTAATAGTCGCATCTGAGTATAGCCAGTCTTCCATCACAAAATTACACTTGTGACAGCTTTGGGTAGGTTCTAGTGATTTCTTATCAAATCTGTTTTAACAGGAATATTATGAAAATGAACCTCATTCAAAGCATTAGCACATTCTGCGATTCTTTCCATAGCATTATCTGAAATTTCAGGTAATAAAGCTTAGACAGACCACAACCATAGCCATTATTATTGGAAGTAGTGATCTGATGTTGTCCTTTTCATTCCTCCTCACAAATGGGGTACGGATCCAACCCTCGGATCTGACTCAGCTGCATTTTATTAGACTTGGATCCTATTCTCAAGCTCTTCTCTGTATCTACAATGCCCTGTACCATCCCATACTCCCTCAGATATTCGCTTCAGTGATCAGAAGCGGATTACTTTCTCGAGCTGGAATAACTGAAATCTTGATAATTTGTTCTTTAAAAATTTGTTATTTGTGAGTTTTCTATTTTTTTCTAGTTAACTAAATTAAATTTCCCTACATAGTTTCTCGCAGGTGTTAGGGTTCTACTGCCTCCCTTTATTTCCTCCCCTTTTAAACAAACAATTGCCTTAGAGCTCATTTAGACACACTACTCTTTTTCTTAATTGTTATAGTCTTTCTTTTACAGTTTATTATTATTATTGTTTTAGTGTGGTTAATGATAGTATTCTATCTTGAATAATTAGTCACGTGGTGTGTGCGTGTGCATGTGTGTGTGTGTGTGTGTGTGTGTGTGTGTGTGTGTGTTTATGCAACTTCAAGTATGAAATTTTTTGCCTTGTAGTTAAAAGTTGTTTTATGTTGTTTGTCTTTCAGCTTTTCCCGGTTAGGGGTCGCCACAGCGGAACTCTGATCAGCTAATGATTGGCAGTAGATTTTCACGAACGCCAAGGTGCCAGCTCGATGTTCAACCAAGGCACGCCCATTTATGCATGTCTTTCGAACGCCCACCCAACCACGAGGAGGACATGCACACTCCACACAGAAGGCACTCCTTGCATTCCAGCTGAGAATCGAACGGGACAACCTCTTGCTGTGAGGCAACAATGCTACCGCTGCACCACTGTGTTGCTTTATAGTAGAGTAAATGTCTGCAAAACCAGTGGGGTTTAAGCGCTGTTCTGACCGTGGACTCAAAATTCCACAGTTGGATGCCCATTCTAAATGTGTATACTGTTTGGACCCAGAACATCTAAGTTCTTCTTGTTCCATTTTTGAGGAAAATAATCTCAGGGCCCTTTTGCACCACTGAAATAAACTGATTCTGAAGGGAATGATTCTGGCTTCTTCTTCTTTATCTCTGGGAATCAAACCCCCTCAAGGACTAATACAGGATCTTCAGATCTGAAGAAATGGGCCCATAAGTCTTCTATGGCTTCCTAGGAACCCCGACAAAAGTTGCAAAACCCTCAGATATGACTTCCTCAGATCAGAGGGCTAAGTCATCTTCTTCAGATCCAAAACAACCCTTGGATCAGACAGAAGTTATTTCTTTATTGTCTTCATTCAGGCTCCCCACCTCAGATCCTAATATGTTACATCCAAAATATCGCAGCCATACACCCGAATATGCTATGTGAACTGTCTCCCCCACCATTCCTTCACAGATTTTACAGACTCCTAAGAGACATTTGAGACCTACATCAGCCATGTCCTCCAGATCTTCTAGAAGTCTTTCAGATCTAAATTTGTAAAGAATGATGATTTCTCAAAGCTCAAATTCAGATGGAGGTCTTACCAGCCCCATTCCCATCTGGATTCTTGAGCTCTCACACCTAGCTCCTACCATTTCCTTCTCCGATCCATCCAGTGGTTTCAGTACCATAGGATTTGAGCCATGTGAGAGAGTTTGCATTGGATCTGAGCTTGCTTTGCTTCTTGACTCCAATTACCTTGACTGGCTCTGGTTCCACCTCCTTAGATCAGAGCAGGTCCCAGAGCCTTGGTGTTGGCACCAGGTCTGGGGAGTGGGTTTCGACTCTGATCTTGTCGGATCTGTCCCTTTCTCTTGGACCTTCAGCCCTCAACAGTTTGGATCTGGTTTTCCCTGGAAGACATGGGTCCAGGGCAGCCCCTTTCATCACTTCTTTGGCTGTTTGCGGACTGAGAGGTGTATAGAGGGGTTCTCCGGGTCCATCAGCTTTCCAGTTTGTGGAAAGGACTTTCTCTGCACACAGAGATCTGACTTCCCTGACCTCAGGTCTCAGTACTCACCTCTCACTGGATCTGAGCATCAAGCCCATTAGCTCTGCCCAGGGTCTGCCTGCTGTGAGGAGCCCCCAGGATGTGCCCCTTGAAAGCCCCCCCACTTCTTTTCATACCTCCCCAGAACACCCCGTTGTGGAGGTCCACTGGAAGAGGTCATGCAAAAGGAGATACATATACTCCCCTTTGGAGTCCCTTACCGAAGATACTGACTTTGATAAAGGGGAAGGATCCCCACGATCACCACCAGAGGAAGTATCCTTCAGAGGTTTCCTAGAGATCCTCAGACAAAATGATGGCTGGTTGGCTGAATCTCCTTCTTCCATGGAATAAGCTTTCTTGTAGGCTTTCTGGATGGGCCTATCTATGTCTTGGGTGACCCCCCCCCCCCAGCAGATGATCTCATTGATTTGGTCTCCCACTGGGCCTGGAAGGAGCCAGGCATGATAGAACCCATTCCAAAGCATCCCTGTAAGATTTTGGTCCCTCCTAAAGACAGGCTTCATTGGTCTAAGGGTATCCCAGTTGATGCCATAGTTGTGGCAGCAGCCACCAAAAAGAAGCTAGCAGAACAGAGCTCCTCTGTCCATCCACTGAACAAGGAGCCTCAAGTGACAGACAGATTTGGTAAGCACATTTATGCTTCAGCAACTTTTGCCCTGAGGTCATTAAATTATTTGGCCCATTTCACCAGATTGCTAAGGTATCTGGTCAAAGAGATTACCAATTCCCTTTGTAAGTCTATGTTGGACGAGGACTTTAAAAAAGTTTCTCACCTACTGACAAATTCTTCCATGAGACTCATTTCCCATGCAGGGGAAGGCACCTCGAGGGCAGCCAGCTCAGGTATTGCTGTGAGAAGACATGCCTGGATGAGGATCTGTGACTTTGCTGAACTTTTCTAGGTGTCTTTTGTGAATGTCCCCTTTGACAGCTCATCCTTGTTTGGACCTGCTGTATAAGACACCCTTACCCGCAGCGAGCAAGAAGGAAAGACCCTATCTGCCATGGGGATCAACTTTTTTTCTAAGCCCCAGTATACCATTTCTAGGAACCAGAGGGGTGGTAAGAAGACATGGTTCTGTAAATCACAGGGTTCCTTTTCTGATCAACATGGGGACTTATCCTTCTGAGGCAGGGGAGGAGGTGCTAATGGCAGACGTTTCCCTATATACAGAAGGGGTCCGCAAAATCAAGGCTTCAGGAAACTTTTTCTGATAAGTCCTATGAGCACTCCTGAAGCACTGCCCGGATGTCCATCTCTGGAGGCAGTCGGGGTGAAGATTGTCATTGCACCTACATGCCTATACCAAATTAACAACAAATTCTTGGGTGATAAATATCTTATCCACGGGCTATTACATTCCCATTTCCCTACCACTTCTAGTACATCAAAAAAGACTCCTCATTGTTCCACCCAATTAAAGGGAGTATGCAACACTAGAAATCCAGAAATTGCTGCAAAAGTGAGTCATCCAAGAGGTCCCAACTGAACAGAGAGGATTCTGAACTTACTCCCGCTTCTTTTTGGTGCCAGAGAAAACAGGGTAGTTGAGACTAATTTTGGATCGAAGTCAGCCAAATTTGTCTGTAAAGAAGTCAAAGTGCTGAATGGTTATGATACAGTCTATCCTTCTGCTTCTACACAAGGATGACTGGATGTGCTCTATAGACCTTCAGGACGTGAATTACCACATCAAAATGGAAAGGCACTCCAGAAGTCACCTGCGCTTCAAGCTGGGGAACAGTCACTATCAATTCAGAGTTCTGCCCTTTGGTGTCACCACAGCCCCCTGGTTGTTTACCAAATGTATGGCAGAAGTAGCAGCTCACCTGAAACTGCAGGGATTCCAAGTGTTTCCATATTTAGATGACAGGCTGCTTAATGCACCAACCGGGCATCAACTTCTTCAGACCAGGGATTATCTTTTCCAAATCTTCAACTCCCTGGGCATCACAATAAACCTAGCCAAATCAAACATATCCCTGGTGCAGAGTTTGTAATTCACTGGTGCTCTTCTGGATACTACTCATTAGGTAGCGTCATTACCATCACTTTTCATAACCTCCTTGAGATCTGAAGTGCAGAAAATTCTATCTCTTCTATCTCCTCCAACAAGGCTGATTCTCCAGCTCTTAGGGTCTATGTTGGCTTCCATCATCTTAGTCCCACTAGCAAGGTTCTGTATGTGAATTATCCAATGGGCCTTGGCTGTTTAGTGGTCTATTCTTTACCAACTGTTATCTGTTCCCATCAAGCTTTCAGCTCCTAGCAAGCATCACCTGCAATGGTGGCTCCTGTTAGATGACTTAAGCCTCAGCAGACCATTCACCTCTCCCCCACCTTCAGCCACTGTGACCACAGATGCTTCCAAGTTGGGCTGGAGGGGGCAGTACAATGGAAAGATGGTCCAAGGCACATGAACTTTCATGGAGACCAGATTGCATATCAACTTTCTGGAAATGAGTGCAGTCCTTCTAATGTTGCAAGCCTTTCAGGACGTTCTTCCTTCTGGAATGATTGCTATTCATACTGACAACATTTTTTAGTTTGGTATATTAACAGACAAGGTAGAACCTGATCTTACCCCCTTTGCAGAAAGACTGGGGGAGTGGGTGATCTTGTCAGACTGCTTTCTACTTGCAATACGTATACCAGGGAAATCCAACATTCTTGCAGATAGACTCAGCAGGTCCATATTGACCCGTCACAAGTGGTCCCTCAATCAGTCAGTGGTGAACCTAATTTTCAGTCATTGGGGTTTACCTTCTTGAGACTTGTTTGCATCTTCCCTTATCAACAAGTATTTCACTCTGACCCCCCCCCTCCTGGGGCAGTCACTGAGGGATGCTCTGGTTCACAATTGGCTCCATGGTCTCCTATACGCTTACCCTCCTCTACCACTGATCCCAAAGTTTTTGCAGAAAGTCATCAGACTGAAGAGTACAGTGATTCTCATTGTCTCCTCCTGGCCTCATCAGATATGTTTCTCCTTTCTCTGGTCTCATATGAAATATCATCCATGGATTCTGGAAGTCAACTAAGGCCTCCTATCTCATCCATCAGGTATTTGTCAACTCAACCTCCACGCAACCACATGATTTCTCTAATTCTATTAATCATACAAAAGTCTCCTGTTTGTCATATCATTCTGGCTTCCCAAAAAGCTTCTACAAAGTAAGTTTATAGAAGCAAATGGAAAATATTTGCTATTTGGACCTCTAAAGAAAACATTGACCCTTTCTTGGCTTCTAATCCTTCTATATTTCTCTTCCTTATTTCTCTCTTTAAGGAAGGAGCTAGTTTCACTACTATAAAACTCCATTTGGCAGCTATCACTAGCTTCCATTTAGAATGGATTTGGGCTCTTTATCTTCTTCTAAGCCTTGTAAAGCTTTCATGAACGTAGTCTTTTTACTTAGACTCCCTATCAAAGACCAGTCTCCTCCTTGGGACTTAACATTAGTGCTTTAATGTCTTACTCAGAAACCTTTTGAACCAGCTGATAAATATGACATCAAATTCCTGTCCTGGAAAACAATTGTATTGGTAGCTATTATATCAGCTAAAAGAATTTCTGAATTGCAAGTGTTGTCTTCAAAGGCACCTTATATAACTTTTCATAACAGAGTTTCCCACTGTACAAATTCATCCATTATGCCCAAAGTAGCCACAGAAACTAATATTAATCAGACCATCCACCTGCTGGTCTTTTTCCCTAATTTTTTTAATAAAGGCGAATACTTACTACATCTCTTGGATGTTTACAGGATGAAACGGTACAGGAAGTCAGACCAATTGTTTATCTTCTTTTCTCCAAAATGCTTAGGCCAGGCAGTTTCAAAGGTTACTCTGGCCAAATTGATTACTAGTTATATTTCCTTCATTTATTCTAAATAAAGTCTGGAATTGCCTTGTCCTCCCAGAGTCCATTCTACAAGGCCCATGGCCACATCTGCTTTTTCCTCTAGGGCTTTGATTAATGATATTTGTGCTGCAGCCACCTGGTCAAAGACACATACCTTTGTGACTCACTATAAATTAGACATTGTCTCCAGAAGCATGGCTTCCTTTGGTTCAACAGTGCTCCAGCATATCCTTCCTTGAGCCACCCAAGAATTACATAGCTGGGGACTCTGACCCATTTGTGAGGCGGAATGAAAAGGAAAACATCAGATTTATTAGTTTTGTACTTACCATAACTTGGCATCTGTGTTGTCCATTTTTATTCCTCCTCACCTTCCCACCCTACCATCCCCCTACCGAATTACTTGTGAAGATCCTAAGTATGGGGATCTTTCGGATCCACCTTGAGCTTCTCTTTCTTCTCATGTTTATCCTTTTTCTGTCCTGTAAGGCAGCAAACTTGATCTGAGGGAGTATGGGATGGTACAGGGCATTATGGGTTGAGTGAGGAGTTCGAGAATAGGATCCAAGCCTAAGAAAATGTGACCGAGTCAGATCCGAGGGTCAGATCCGCAACCCATTTGTGAGGAGGAATGAAAATGGACAACACAGATGCCAAGTTATAGTAAGTACATAACTAATAATTTTGTTTTTTAATCATAGGGTGACAAAATAATTGCCTATCTTTGGATTCTTGTCTGGCATAGCTTAGTAGACAATTTTAATTCAAGTTCATGATCAGCAGCCAACTTCAGGTTGAACCTCAGAGGTACTGGCAGAATTCCTTGACTCCAAAAATTAAAGTAACTGCTATCTTCTTGATCTGAGAATATTTTCTCTCAGTAGAAACATAGGAAAATGCATGGCAAGCAATCTCATGGACTATAAGATATCAAGCCATAAACACGTAATAGTACTTACCTCCCAAAATGATTAGGGACATACATGATAACCCTGGTGAAAATTTTTGTCTACTCATCTAGTTGTGAAGACTAACAAATAAATAAATAAAGTAAATAAATAAATATATGTTAGCTGTGAAGACTAGCCTTAAAGGCAGACAAAGTAGTATGTTGCGTGACCAGTAGTGGTAACTTATTCCACAGACTGGGAATACATTGAGTTAGGAACCTATGAGTTACAGCTCTTGGTGCAGAAACAGTCACTGACTCCTCTGAAGGCCTGACATGTTGAATCTCTGTACCCATGGCAGATACCAAGGCATCACAAGGAAGTGATAATGGAAACTTTTTGTCATAGTGTCATAACACTTTATCACAAATAAACCTTTGCTTACATCTTGTGAAATTTTACTGAAAATGGTTTTAATGCAATGACAGATTGTGTTTCAGCCACCCATATCCTACAAACACTGTACTTTGGTTTGGCATGAGCTTTCTATACTAATTAATAAAGCCAAGAAACACATCTGACTCTTTTATGTGTATGCGTGTGTGTGTGTGTGTGTGTGTGTGTGTGTGTGTGTGTGTGTGTGTGTGTGGGGGGGGGGGACGACGACTGCAGATTCAATGGCCTTAATCTTTGCTGTGTAAAGCCATATCCCTTTCCTGTCTAGAACGTTAACTGACTATTCAGTCTCTGATTTACCAAACTCACATTCTGATTCTTTAATGCTCAGTCCATAGTCCTACCATTATAATGCCAATTGATATATCTTTCCAGCACTTTGTAAAGCATACAGATACTCATTTATAATATAATTACTCAGAGAAAACTAGATGGTGCAGAGCTTAAAAATCTGCAAGACACAAGCAAGCATTTCTCTTGTTAATCTTCACACACCTTTAAGAATCATCAAGTAATACCGCTTGTAAGCAGAGGCTATATGGATTCTAAAAGACACAGTTCCACCACTCTGCATGATTATTAGTATTAGCTCTTTCACCCTAATGAAATGATGTTTTCGTGACTAATAATCAGTTTACAATCACTACAAACATGTATGGCATTATCTCTTTATTAAACAGAAACAATCAGAACTGCCCAACTGTGTGCTTCATATAAGTAGCAATAGTAATATTGCATCTTTGCATATGGATTTCTTTCATTTCAGAAGATCATGGCATTTTGTAAAACTTTGATGTGATAACCTGATTTATTCAGATAGCAGCTTTAACACCAAGGAAGGTTCCGCATTCATCACAAAATACTTAATGACGCACATCAAACACTTTTTATACTGACCTAGACCTATGGCACTTATCTTTTCTAGTTTAACAGTAATTTGTAAACATTTTCTTCCACACAAAGCTAGCCCTTTAAAACTAAAGGCAAGCATTCATTTTGCATTTTACAGAATACACGAGCCATTATTTTAAGCATCCCAGGAGTATTGTGGAAGCATTTATTAGGAAAAGTGCATGAATTATTTTTAGCTATAGTAGGAACTGATGTACCACTGTCTGTTTTCCATGGGCACACATTTGTCTCTTGTAATACATGTAGACATAAGTGGTACTTCCTCTTTATGAGAACTTACTGAAAACCTTGGTAGCTGAATGCTGGTTTCACTAGTTTGTCTGTATTTTCATATATATCTTATATCATTACCATTAAAATTATTATTTTCAGTCCTGTCCTGGCACCGCGCTCTACTGCCATGTGCTCATTTCATATGTCCAGGCTTTCAACAGCAGTAGCATTTCGTTTCTTAATAATTACATAACTTTCTGAGTATGATTTTTACTATTATATCATTAACAAAATTGTTACCTTACACAGGGTTTGCAAGTATTTTGACTTTTTGTACAGAATCGGTTTTCACCCTGTGCTTTCTCAGATGTTGTATATTTCTACCTGCAGCTGTCATATTAAAGACAATTGTGAACTTCTTTGAAAATACTAAATTTGATTTAGAAAATGGTTTTCTCAGACAGCTTCACTGTGAATGCTGCTCATTTATCTAACTCTTGTTTTATCCGAACTTGAACCCGATTTACAGTTCTATGTACATGTCTTCAATTCAGCATCCTGCTGCAAAACTGTGTTGTTAGGTATCTAGCAGCAAAGATTAAGGCACACTTTTGTACAATTTTCAAAATGTAGTTGTATGATTTATATTAAATCACTATGACTGAACCAGTTTCTGAAGTAATCCATATGTGAATATACCCATGCAACTAAGTAATGTTACTATGTGATTTTTCTGAAAGAATGTAATTCATTAAAAAATGCTCAGCCCTTTATATATATATATATATATATATATATATATATATATATATATATATATATATATATATATATATACACACACATCAATTTCCCCAAATGAGGCAGTGGAAGCCTTATAGCTACTTTTCTGCTTTGTATGTCACATGTTTTGAAGAAACACCAAGACCAAATGCATATGTGAAACCATTCTATTGCCAAACACTGTCACAGAATAGGCTAACACCATGCACAAGTATAACTTCTTTATATAGATGTACAAATGCTCACTTTTATGAAACGTTATCATATATGGGGATATATCTTTAATATGGTAAACAGTTTTACAGAAATACATTTGACAATAGATATGATGGCATTTAGAGACCACATCTTCTGTTCCTGTGCATTATTTTAAGCTCTCTGAATGACTTGGTTACTACATGTAACTACATTAATAGCACTGTAAAGAGTACAGTGTCTGTCTGACAGGTGTGATACTTCATGACTGTAAGTTGGAATGCTCTGATTCAATTCAAATTTCTGCAGTGGATGCTGCGGTGGTGGTGCTGCGGTAGCGTTGTCGCCTCACAGTTAGACGTTGCCCGTTCGATTCTCAGTTAGAGCGCCTTTTTTGTGGCGACATGCGTGAATGGGCATTCCTTCGGTGAAGGTTGTGCATTAGGCCCGGCAAGCCAGCACGTAAAAATCTGCTGCCAATCATTAGCGGACCGGAGTTCTGCTGTGGCGACCCCTAACCGGGAAAAGCCGAAAGACAAAAACAATTTTGCAGAGAGAGAAAACCTGTGTGACAGATGTGCCCCTACCCTCATGAGAACATACAGCGGCCTGAACTCATTCTTCTCTACTGAAGTGGCATTTAGGATGCCAGAATAACTGCATGATGGCTGTATGACTCTCTGATAGAGGCATTAACGGATCTGATGCAATTCTGCCCCAAGAAGATGTTATTCCTAACTGACAAAGTATCAGAAGGACGCCCATATTTCTCCTTCACTGAAACAGGTACTACTAATATGATTTTATGCTGGTCTACAATGGCAAATTTATGTGGAGAGTTTATCTTTCTCTGACACATGTATATTTTCTACAGAGGTCTGTATTCTTCATTATTTCTTCTTTAAGATTTCAGGTTTACTGATTTTATCAAAACAAATCATTGCACAGAGATCATACAGTATTAACAAAAATACACAGCTGTGCATTGTAGGAAATATCATTACATTGCTAACACTTAAAACTTAACTATTATGAGGTGTCAGAGCTGTTATTTCTAAGTCCTGTACTTACTGCTTCCAGAAATACAGTGTCTCTCTCAGCTGTGAAGTTCAGCTTACATTTGTATAAGTACTTCAGCATACATCTAAAGAGAAATAAGGAAAATATGTATATATATATATATATATATATATATATATATATATATATATATATGGATTTACCTGACTTCATCGAAATCCCATATTATTGAATCTTACTTTGTCGACACTCAAAATATCAAACTCCCACTTCATTGAAGCAGCAGAACAATAAAGATCTTCCCAGAGTAAGTTACCACTTACCCAAAAAGACACGAAACCCAAACTACCCCATCCCTAACCCACCCAGGTGGGGGGGGCTGTGCCTCTACATCCCCCCTAACTAAATATACCAGCTCCAAGATTGCACAACAATTGGGAAAAGGGAAAAATTCACCTTCTTGCACATCAGGTTTCTTACCCTGGGAAGTTCTTTGTTGTTCCGCTGCTTTGATGAAGTGGGAGTTCGATATTTTGAGTGTCGACAAAGTGAGATTCGATAATATGGGATTTTGACAAAGTCAGGTAGACCTATATATATATATATATATATATATATATATATATATATATATGGTTCCCATTCAGAAGCCTGAAACATCATAAGCCTGAAAATCAAAATCCTGAAACCAAAAGCCTGAAAATTCAGAATCCTGAAAACTCAAAATCCTGAAAGCCCAAAATCGTGAAAGACCAAAATCCTGAAACTCAAAATCCTGAAAACACAAATAATGCTAATATGTCACTATAAAGACACTAATATCTACCAACTGACCCTGACCCTAACCCTAACCCTAAGGTCCGTCACTATCGCACACTCACCTGACCCGCGCCCTAACCCTAACTCACTTAAACCCCTAACCCCAATATTTGTCACTATTGCATACATGCCTAACCTGCGCCCTAACCCTAACTCACTTAAACCGCCCCAACCCTGAAATAAAACCAACCGCACACTTACCTGACCCCAACGCATGACCTAACACCACAGGGCTAACAATAGCAAAGCCACAATGACATCAGTATGTCTATTTTGTGTTTTCAGGATTTTGAGTTTCAGGATTTTGGTCTTTCAGGATTTTGGGCTTTCAGGATTTTGAGTATTCAGGATTCTGAATTTTCAGGCTTTTGGTTTCAGGATTTTGATTTTCAGGCTTATGATGTTTCAGGCTTCTGAATGGGAACCATATATATATATATATATATATATATATATATATATATATATATATATATATATATATATATCTTGAACCCACAGAAGTCCAACCATATGTGAAGCATATCAGTATTTATTATTTATTTTGGAGTATTAACAGAAACAGTTTAAAATAAAAAATAATAAGTCAGAAGGGGAAACAGAGTTACATAAAAAAGTGAGATTAGAAGGAATGATCAGTTAAGATCTGTCCTCATTTATAAGATAAAATATTTAATGTGACAGACAATAGTCCAAGCTGGTAGTTAATCATTACACAAAGCCTGTTCTTTTTAGTCGGGTCATAAATATTTCACCTAGACAAGTGCAATAAGATGTTATAACACTTTTAGTATCTTGGCAAAAACGTAGTCCAGTGCAGTTTAATTTAAACAGACTAAATATGCAGTTATGTTCACTTTACATTTATTTTATACATGCTTCATACGGGAAGAAACAATAAGCCTTGCTGCTCTGCCTTTTATGGACATTTAGCAGTTTATCTCCTTAGCAATCCTAGTTTCACTCTCACTTCTCCACTCTCTTTGACCCTACTGATTGCCTTTGTGGATTCCTGCTGAACAAACTATTGTCACAGATCATTACAGGAGTCTATAACCTTCTCTGTGATGGAGTAGTTTTTCAGACTGAGGGTGTAGTTTGTCCTTATAATGCTGTTTTTATTGGTTGACTTTCTCTTCCAATCATGTCATCCATCAACCCACACTAATACACACATGCTTCTCTTTTTTTGTTTACTAGCTTTTATTGCAATATATAATCAAATCCACAAAAGCTGCTATCATACATATTTGAATAAAATTTAGAAAGTCAAAAGCTTAGTGAAAATTGGTGTGGACATCTATTTAAAACTGCATATCTCTTCATGAGAGGAAAACTGGGAATGAAAAGATGGCAAATATAAACTGAGTGACTAGGCATATAAGTAAAACCAAATATAATGATTATAAAAAGCATCAAATGATGTCTCAACAGTGTCTTAACTAAAATGCAAGGTGATAATGTGAATGAGAGTGAAGGGAATGAATGGAGTCATATGACTGCAGGATATTTTAGGAAACGTGTGCCAGCTAAAGTGCAAAGCATGCATTGCATGGGTCATAAGGGGAACTTTTATATCCTTTTGTAGTTTTGGAGGAGGAGGAAACAGATAAAAGAATTAAGTAATGAGTCAGGAATGTTAACTTGGGGTACTGATAGTGTGACTGAGTACACTTCAGGGTAATTACAGGAATGTTTCTTGACCTATCGTGAGATATGAGACTAAGTGTTTATAAGCAGTGTTGTGCTAGTTACTTATAAAAGTAATAAGTTACTATTACTAGTTACTTTTAAGTGAAAGTAATATGTTACTATTACTTATTAATTTTCTAAAAAAGTAATATATTACTATTACTAGTTACTAACTAAAGTAACTAGTTACTGTTGAGTTACTTTTACATAAGTATAATTTATTAATTCTCATATTCAGATTTACTCACACAGCACTTGTGTGTGAGGAATACAGGCTTACTGCACATGAATACAAGTGTATTAAAGTTGTATACACAGTGTTGCAATAATGACGACTAGCATTTTACAGTTTACAAAGTGCCACAGGCTAGTTTTTATAGTCAGAGTCACAATGTAATACTTAAACCAAAGTACGCACATCTTGCAACACAAGACCCGTAACAAGTTACAACCCATCAAATTTTCAACAATGTACATTAGGCTAATCTGCTAAAACAAATGCTGAGGACACAAAAATGCTTAAAGAAAATGTGATACAAGTCTAATAAGACTTAACACAACAAAATGTCAACCAAAATATCACTTAATATAACTATTCACAATGACTACACATTTCTGTTGGTTCGAAGAAGGAGCAACTTTTCAAAGTGTTCGTCAGTGAGTCTATTTCTTCTTGCAGTCAATACTTGTCCATCAAGACTGAACAGGCATTCAGCAGATGCACTAGATGGCAGAGCTGTATTAGTGTTCAGAAATATCTTCTTGACTATAGGGTAATTGTTGAGAGAAGATATTTCTCTGGAAGGGTCAGCCAGATACATGTCCATCTGAGAAGATATGCTGACATTGGCTGGCGTCGACTCTTTGAAGCTGAAGAAGCTGTATTTGGCAGTTAATGCAGAAGCTTCAGATGACCCATGTGCAGGTTCATCCAGTTTCTGCATGGCATTAGGGAACAGAGCCTTGCCTCTGAGTTTCTGCTCTTCAGTGTCCATCCATTGCAAATGGAACTGTGGATGCACTATGCTAGCCAGAGTGAGCTCTTCATGCTCCAGAAGATGATTGAACCGAGCCTCAATGCCTTTAAGAAGAGCATCAACTAGCAGCACAACAAGCTTCACAGACTGCCTGACTTCGGACAACTTATTTTTCAGGCAAGTAATGGTAGTTATCAGGATTCCCATGAAGCTTTTCAGCTCTGACTGCAGGATGTTCAGAGCCATTGCCAGAGGCTGCATTGCTTGCACAAACTCAGCAACAAAGGTAATTTCTGCAGGCCTGAAGATGATGGTTCCAATTTGTTCACATATCTCATTCAGCAAGCCTTCACCCTGAGTGGCAATGAGGTGAATTCTCCCCATCACATTTGGGAAAAAAGGTCTACCTCCTGAATAGCAAATGTACTAAATGCTAACAGAAGCTACCTTCCCTATGGCAAATGCTGTTAGATATAGGGAATTATACAAATGCTGTCCTGATTCAGAACCTTCTCAGCTTTCTAGGGTGGATGTTCCCTTAAAAAAGAAACAGAAAACTAAACGTGTTTCTTCTGCTCCTAGGATCTATAAAGTGAGTGGCAGGCCTTTACTCAGGGATTATTTAATGCTTTACTGTCATTAAGGCCTCCTCAAGGGGTTTCAGTTCCTGTTCCTCCTTAGTCCTCTTCTCCACTTAAAAGGCCCAAGGAACTGAATTCTTCTGAGGAAGAGTTGGATTCTGATGAAGAATCCTTTACTTATTCTACTCAGATTCCTTCTCCTTTAGACTATGGATCAGAGGAGGAGGAGGAATCTAATAGTCCAGATACTCCTTCTGAGGAAATGTCCTTTGGTGACACAACCTCTAGGATGATGGATTTTTTTAAGTAGGATTGTGCTCAGGTCTCTGATATCCATAAGAGGTACTATGAGTTACTGCAAATGGAATCTCTTAAACCTGTGGCTATTCCTCCTGCTCAACTGCTTTACTCAATGTTTTTTCCAATCCCTCTAAAGTGCCCGATTCTCTGCCCCTGCTCCCAAGAAGCCTGATAGGTTTTTTAGGGTGCCTGAGGATTGCTCCTTTTTGTTCAAATGCTCTGCTGATGATCCTTCTGTGGTGTCTGCAGTCTCTCATAAGCCATCTCAATTACTTCCTTCATCCAAGTTACTGCCTTCTGACAAGGAAAGCAGAACCATGGACAGGCTGGATAAGAAGGTTTATACTTTGGCTACCCTAGCCTTTCAGGCAATTAATTATCAGACCCATATATCTAGGAATGTGTTAGCTCTTTTTTCTCAGGCTTATCAGCTTTTTTTCTGATCTTTCAGACTTTGAGAGTAAATCTTCTGCTCAGACTTCCTGTCAAGTAGTTCATCATCTGATCAAATGTAATTATGATGCAGCAGATTCCTTTTCTAGGGATGCTGCTTTTGGTTCAGTAATGAGGAGGCATTCTTGGCTTAGGCTTCAACCTTTACCTGATGATATTAAGGCTATTAAGGATGCACCTCTGGATAATAAACTTTTGTTTGGGGAAGCAGTTGCTGGTTTGTTTAAGTCTCTTCAAGACAATGGGGAGGCCTTACAGGAGGTTAAACATGTGTTTGTTTCTTATGTGTCTAAATTTTAGAGAAACTACCCTTCGAAGCCAGTCTTTGTTCATAGACAATCTCACCCTCCTGCTAAAAGTAAAAGGGGGGGGGGGTGGACTCCTTCTGCTAAAGCCACTCAGACTGCAGGGATTCTGAAGCCTTCCTTTCCTGACAAACCAGGTGCTGTCTGACTATTCACCTGTTCCCAGCCACATTATACTTTCTCTTTGCCTTTCTCTTTCTCTTCCTATTTGGCTTTGCATCACCCAGGATTCTTGGGTTCTGTCAATCATTTGTCAGGGGTACTTCATGGTGTGGATATCCCATCCTGCTTTTATGGGCATTCCTCAGCCTCCTCAGGAAGAACTTCCTTTTTTCTAGAGGTTCTTTGAGAACTCTTTTCTCAGGGTACTATTCAAAACTGTGTCTAAAAGGGGGAAGGGGTTTATTCATGGATGTTTCTAGTGCCCACAAAAGAGGGTACTTGGAGACCAATTCTGGACCTCTCTGATCTAAGCGCTTTTCTGAAGGTGCTTTCCTTTCAGATGTTGTCACTTTAGACTCTGTTTCCTTTCTTGCTCCCTCAGGCCTATATGGTGTCTCTGGATTTCAAGGATGCTTATTATATTTTGTTCCATCCTCTTTTCAGGAAGTTTTTGCATTTCTCTGTTGCTTCCTGGCATTTTCAGTTCTGTGCTTTGCCCTTTGGCCTTTCTACTGCCTCTAGGGTTTTCACCAAATGCCTCGTTCCTGTGATTGCTTTTTGCAGGCTTCAACGTCTCCAAATATTTCATACTTGGATGACCTACTGATTCAGGCATCCTCTCTGGAGGTACTTTTGCAAAATCTTTGTTTTGTTGTTTCTCTTCTTCAGACCCTGGGGTTCATGATAAACTTCAAAATGTCTTCTCTGACTCCCCAGGATTATGTCTTTCTGGTTTGCAGGATTCAGATGGCACCAATACTGGCATCCCTGCCTCCTCCAAAGGCCTTAACTCTCATTTCTTACTTTCAAACTCTTCTTCCCCTGGCCTCCATTACAGCCAGGGAGTTTCTGAAAGCTCTGAGTTTCATGGCTTCCACCATTCCAATGCTCTCTCTGGCCAAACTCAACATGAGGAAGTCCCACTGGTTTCTGAAGTTGGTGTGGCTTCAACATGCACATCCTCTAGACTTTGCAGTTCCTCTTCTTCCTTGTCTCAAGAAGGAACTTCTCTGGTGGATTCAGCAGTTGTCTCTGAATCCAGGGCTCCCTTTTCAGCCTCCTCTTCCCTCTCAGGATCTACTCACAGATGCTTCAGCTGTGGGATGGGGAGCAGCATTTGGCTACCTTTCAGGGAGTGTGGTCGCCTTCCCAGCAGAAGAAGTACATCAACATCAAAGAAATGAGAGCTCTTATACTGGGTCTTCAGGACTTTCATCGTCTTTTCTCTCTGGGGCCTCTCAAGGTATTCACAGGCAATACCACAGTTTTGTGGTATATCAACAAACGGGGGGAACAAGATCTTACCTTCTTTGCCGGCTGGCACTTCTGGTATGGGATATGGCTATCAAGTATCAAGTGACTCTTTAGCCAGTTTATATTCCTTCACATCAGAACATTGTGGCAGACAGTCTGAGCAGGTCCATCATTCAGTCCCATGAATAGATGATTCACAAGTATGTGTTTTTGGACATTGTTCACCAGTGGGGTACTCCTCAAGTAGAACTATTTGCCTCCCCTCTGAACAATGATCTTGCTCTGTTTTGTGCCAGAGTCCCAGGTCCTCTGGTGTGGAAGGTGGATGCCTGCTCATTTTCTTGGAAGGGGATGTTTCTTTATGCATTCCCTCCTCTTTCTCTCATTACAAAAGTCCTGTTCAAGATTCAACAGGATGCTCCAAAAATCTTGATGGTGACTCTCTTTTGACCATGATAGCACTGGTTCCCCTCTACTTCTGCATCTAGCCAGGGGCAATCATCACAAGCTACCTCACAGGGTGGATCCACTCACATGAGACAAGGGATCTCTCTTCCATCCCCACCCATCCATGCTTCAACTGACACTGTGGGTGATAGGGTTTTGATCCCTCAGACACCTTTTTTCTGAGGATGTGCTGCAGGTCCTGTAGGAGGCCAGGAAACCCACTACTAGGAAATCAACTTCTCTAAATGGAAGAAGTTTTCTATTTGGTGTCTTTCTTGTGACCTGTATGCATTTACTGTGGATGTTCCTCTGGCTCTCTCTTATTTGTGTGAGTTGCTCAATACTGGTTTGGCCTATTCTATTAAGGCCCACTTAGCAGCTCTTTCTACTTGTCTGCTTTTAACTCCCCTGTTAGCTTCTAGATTTTTTGGGTAAGCAATTTCTTAAAGACATCCTTAATATTGGACTTCCCAGGAAGCTTGTTCCTCCTCTCTGGAATCGTAATTTTATTCTGGAGAAATTAACTCAGCTTCCTTACAATATTGTTCTTGGAAGACAATTCTTTTGCTACCTCTTACTTCTGCCAGATGGATGTCTGAGTTGAAAGCCCTTATAACTTGTCTGCCTTTTTTGATATTCCATGAGGACAGGGTGTCCTTGCATACTAATTCTTCTTTCATGCCTAAGGTGGTTAATGAGTTGCCATTTAATCAGGCTATTAATTTGCGTACATTTTTCCCCTGTTTGCAAACTGTCAGTGAGAAGGTGCTGCATACCTTAAACATGCATAGACAGCTCAGATTTTATTTGGATAAGACTAAAGCTATCAGAAAATCTGATCAGTTGCTTGTTTCCTTTCATCCTAGGTCTTTAGGATTGTCTGTTTCCAAGCAAACAATTTTCACTTGGATTTCAAAGGCTATTTCCTTTTGCTACACTTTTCATGGCGAGAGCCTTCCTACTTCTGGAAAGGCTCATTCCACTAGAGCTGTGGCTTCTTCTGGTGCCTTTTCAAAAGCTTAGACACTAATTCTATTCCTGAAGCTGCTGACTGGACTTCTATGCATACCTTTACCAAATATTACCAGTTGGATGGTATCTCCAGAGCCAGAGCTGGTTTTTCTGCTGCCATTCTTCATGACTTCTTGGACGGCTCTGCTGCTTCCTCCTCCCAAGGTTCTTCTTGAGCTTTTGCACCTTCCCATTAGTAAGGAATACTGCAGCGGTGAATGTAAGGACATAGTACAGCTGTGTAAAGTCATACCATAACGGTAGACGTCCTTGCCTTCACCACTGCAGTATTCACTCCCTCCAGCCAACTAGTCTTTTTCCTTCCTGGATGTACAGGTTCTCGTTCGTTTTCCTTGGACTGATGTTCCTACTGGGGCAATCAATTCTGAGGATGGTATGCCTGAACATCATCTTTATGCCCTACAGTGCGCAAGGAGCATTTGGCTTACATTCAGTGTACCTTAAAGCAATAGTAGGCTTTGGTAGTCTGGCAGAACATCAGGCTTCCCCATACATAATGAATACTGCAGCACTGAAGGCAAGGACATCTACCATTATGATAAGATTTTACACAACTCTACTTTACTTGTGTAAGTCCTGGATGTGCCCTTTGGATGAGATACATTCAAGGGAATGGAATTTGTAAGCTGGCTTAAGCAGCAGATGTATTTTAACAAGAGTGTGGCCTTCTCTGCCTGCATTATTATAGGGTGCCCTGCTTGTGGTTGTGGTTCACAGGCAATAAGATTGTTCACACTTATACAAGCAACAGAAGCAAGCCCTGTGCTTTACATCAGTTGTGCTGCAATACATTTTTCAAATATATTAGAACTTGCATTTTTATTTATTTGTTTTAAGTTTTGTAGTTTGCACCTGATGCAGGCATGCATTTGTTATCAATGATTTGCTCATTTTTTTATTTCTTACAAAGTTACAGGATGCTTTCAAGATATACAGAACAGTTATTGATATGATTACAGGAAGTGTGGACAGTAAATGGAAATAGCTTGCTTCCATTTGGTCAGTGAAGTAGCGGTATAGCAGTGAAAAAATGTAAACCAACATATTCTCATAGAGATGAAGTGAGCAGAACTCTTTATATACATAGAATATACTTCTCTTCTTCTCTGGGAAAAATCTAGCATTTGTTGAACTGATTAGGCTCACAAAGTTTATTACTTTTTCTCTCTTAAAAAAAGACTAATGAATTTGGAATTCAGAAAAAAATAAAAAAATCTGCAGTCACTCAAATTCAAAGTGACTGATAAGAATACTGTATAGAGCAGACTCCCCAAACAATCAAAGACTTTTGATAAACGGAAAAGAGCAGAAGTCACTTTTCCTTGGATAGCTGAATTTATTTTTAGATTGTAAACCAATAGTTTTTTTTTCCATTATGGAAAAGTGAAATCCCAGTTTATATATGCTGAAAACAAGCCATATGACTCAGAAATCATCCAGTCTATTTTTTTCCAGTATGAGAATGTTTTTAATAAAACATTTTAATGAATAATTAGGCCAGCCTGTGGACTGCCATACCCTGCAACTATGGCCAGAAATCATATTTAGTTACACATAGCAAATGGAGCTACAATTTACTTGTTCTCCTCCATGTAGTTTTACCATCTGGACACAGCTATGAATGGTGAATTGTAACATCTGTATTGTAGTAGCAGTCAAATAGATAATGGTTTGGGGATGCCATAACTAATATGCATTGTCTGACAGTACAATTGTTTGTCATTTAGTATCTTTTTAAAAGTAATTTGGGTTGATGCTTTACTTTTGAAATTAGTTTGCAATTGAAATGTTTCTTGTAGTGCAGTGCATTTGTCTCATACATGTAATATGTTTTGTTAATAGTGCGCTTTCTGATTTTGCTGAATATTTAAGAGGACCTTTGGAGCATGTTTTGCAGCATAAGCACACTGTTTGCTTTCCATTGCTTATTGCATCATTTTCTGTCATGTTTCACAGAGTGCTGTTGAATACAAGCAGATTTACAGTACATTATACAGTATTGGTAACACTACTAGATTCCCTGTTGCATGACTACACCTGTAAATGGGATATACTAGGACAGACTGAGCAAGCAAGCAAATTAGGAGGTAAGGCTCAAATATTCACTTACTTAACACTGCATTTCCTCAAAATGTCTGTTAATAAGGGGATAAAGTCCATTGTGTGAACTATGACATACATTTCTTGATTTGTCTGCGTATTTAAATCCTGTTTTTACTTATTTTTTCTTTCTGTAATCTGCATGTAAGAGGCCATCTTCCCTGTAAACAGTCTATGTAATATATTGTTCTTCTGATGAAGTCATTTTAACATGATGAAGGCGCTTAACATGGTTCATTTTGGATGATTTTATACTTTTTATTATATTAAAGAAGCAGTATCTATGGTTCCTTGGTGCTTTTTTCTTTGGTATATAATATATTGCTCATCCAAGCTGTGAGCAGTCATCAGTAGCCTAACATGCTGCACATGCAGATCAGCTGGACAGCCTTCTATATTGCACAATCCTTAATGCATCTGTCATATGCTGCACTCTCTAATCAGCTGGACAGCCTGCTATAATGCACAATCCTTAATGCTCTGTCATATGCTGCACCCTCTGAACAGCTGGACAGCCTGCTATATTGCACAATCCTTAATGCCTCTGTCATATGCTGCACTCTTTGATCAGCTGGACAGTCTGCTTGCTATATCTCACAATCCTTAATGCATCTCTCATATGCGGTGTGATGACCGTGCCCTGGCCCAGCAATCAAGGAGCTTCAGTCCTCACCACTAACACCAGAGAGGTTATCTCCTAGAAAACAGGAAAGGATAACTAATACATACAGTAAAGTACTATTTCCCTAAAGTGCACACAGAGATCACAGTCAGTCTGGGGCTGGTTGTTCCCTTGCTAACCAGGTCCCTCATAAGACTCCCCACTGGCACAGCTATAGGGTCCAGATCTCAGCCTAGCTGGGCAACATGCAAGCTAAAACCTCCAGTACCCTCTCTGTCCAACCAGTGCTTCATGTCCCTGTCAAGTAGCTGACACACCATGCACACACTTTGAGATAAGTATTTATACAACTTCACAGACACTCCTGGAAAAGGCCGACACAGATTCTCCAGCTGTGCCCTTTACCCAGACCATATGGTAGTAATCCCTGCCACCACCCAGCTAATAATATCAGCTATTAAAAGGCCCTTAAAAGGGTCTCCAATTATTACTGTGCAATTTTATTATCCAATGGTAATGTGACTGTCCAGTCTAGGCTTATTGGAAAGGCTTAGACAGTAAACACTATAAATATATAATGTACTCTAAAGCATAATTTATCTCTACATAAACCAGCCACAGGTAGAGGGTTTTAATAATAAATAATTAAAACACAAGACAAAACTACTACACCACAGAGATATCTAAGTGTTCAGAGATCACACAGAAATATAAAATAACACAGTAGGACAGGTCTGGTTTCAAAGAAAAATACTTAATTAATTTTCACTAGCTTTAACTATTCCTACAAGAAATCACAGTGCTAAAACGTACATGTGAGCATAAGGCAGAGTGCTGATAAGTTGGATATCCAAGATCAAATTGCTCTCAGTCTCTTGTGAGAAATAGTATTTAAACATTACTAACAAACATGTCTCTAAGGCTCTCCCAAATTACATAATTTTTGACACTTAGGTTTTCCCAGTATTCATATTGCATCATCTTAACACCTGATCTGAGTTCTCAGGCCACAAACTGCATTATTTAGCAATCTAACACCTGCTCAGAAACTTATAATAGAAGACATTTCATATGTATATTTGAACAGAAACCATAGCAATAAAGCACCTTCCACATGTAAATTCTGGTCATAAACTTTAGCCTTAAAACAATGGGTGTAGAACCTTCATCCAGATGCACTGGAGCCGAATTCTAACATGAAAGGGTCACAACATGATTCACTGGGCCAGTAGAGTGCAATGTTGTCACATATTTTGCAGTTCCACATTTCACCATATTCTTTTACACTCAAGAAGCATGCCTGTATTTTACATTTATTTACAAATGCCAGAATTATATATCAAATTCTTTTTGACTAGGCTGGCAATCTTCCCCCATCTCTCCCCAATCGTCACATGTTGTACTCTCTGTTCAGCTGGACAGCCTGTTATATTGCACAATCCTTAATGCCTCTGTCATATGCTGCACTCTCTGATCAGCTGGACAGCCCGGTATATTGCACAATCCTTAATGCCTCTGTCATATGCTGCACTCTCTGATCAGCTGGACAGCCCGGTATATTGCACAATCCTTAATGCTTCTTTTGCCATTAAAAATGAGCAGTAACTTAGTGTGTCTGTTTAGATAAAAAGCCACAAGTCACTTGAATTGTGTTTAAATTCTGCTTTGTTTATGGAAGACTCTAGCATATGTGGTTTTGGTGTACTGGTTTACGTCAGTAACTGCTGCCTGTTCCTTTTTTTGCGTCACATACATAGCATGCTTTCCATTGTGGTCCATAGAACCTTATACATACACTCTTTTAGCAGTATGAATTATGCTTAAAGACTTTCCTGTGTATGCATATCCTAACTACCTGTTTCCTTCTTAATGCTTTATTGTATTTGCCTATGACTTTTGTGTCACAAGTCACATATATTTGTGTGTGTGTGTGTGTGTGTGTGTGTGTGTGTGTGTGTGTGTGTGTGTTTGTAGGGAGGAGGTACATATCAAGCACAATGCATTTGTTTTTGTCAGTTGGATTTGTTTTTATGTGGTATTTCTGAATATTTTATGAGTTGCATGCTATTTTTTATTTTAGAATTTTATAGTACTTGTAAAATTGGTACTATTTTTGTAAATGCAGCTACTTACTGCTCTGGATAAGAATCCACCTTTCATAATCATGATTTGTTATTTTCTGGGCAGTTATTTAAAAAAATGAGACCAGTGTTTACATTTTTTTCAATGTGTAGTGGAAAAGATCAACCAATGTGCTTGCGGTTACTTAGTATGGTAGTAGTACATGCATCATATCATGAATGTAATGCCTGCAGCTACATGGGTGGAGAGAGGCAGCTATGTGAATTCCAACACATAATTTGTTTTGGAATTGCATAATTTCAATTAGCTACATTCTTGTTGCAAAACTATGGTTATGGAGACAGCTCTTTGTTCAAAATGTGCAGTAGCATTATTTTATACCATTTCCTGTTCCTTTGTGTATAAGACTCTTACACAGTATAATACTTATGTACCTTACGAGACACAAGCTGGATTCCCTATGCTATGAACTTCATCTGTGTTGTTACCATGAAATGCATGTCAGTCAGTGATTGTTGCACGCTACTTTTGATATGGTGCAAATTTTTTTGTATTCCATGAGAAAAGCTCAATTTTTGTTGGAGGGTTAGGGGCTGGTATAGTGGTAAAGGTGGTTACCTCACAGTCATAAGGTACAGGGTTGATTTTCATCTGTGAAAAGGAAATTAGCTGGGCTTAAAATGGCAGCTAGCCTATTAGACATATTTTTTCTATTCCCATTTAGTTTGCATCAATATAGTGCTGTTCTTCTAAACAATATTAATGTCTGTTACTTTCTTACTTATTATTTTTATATGGAACTTTCTTCATGGGCCTTACGTAAAAATTGCCTGGACTTCATGATCAATAAAATATAAATGATATTAATAAATTAGGCTGTGTCTGTGCACATGCCTTAATCATGGAGTGCTTTTGTCACGCACCATTAAGTTATTGTGTTGATGCACAAATTATGTCTTTTGTCACTTGTAGACATCATCCTGTAGTCTAGAAAGTTAACTCTGCAATACCACATCAGTGAAATTATTTTATACAAATGCAAGTTAATTTTTTTCATAAAATAATGAGAACTTAAAGTGTCCTTTATGGTAAAATATGGTTTTATGGTGTCTTGATCTTTGATGTATTGTAGCTGCCCCTGTATCAGTGCATTTAGTTAAGAGTACTGTATCCATGAGTGGTAGTAATGGCTGTATCCATGACTGGTAGTAATGGTGGCACTGGGTAGAGGGTTAATGAGGCTGAAGCAAAATATCAGCTGCAAATCTTGACCTGGCTAGCAGTCCATTTGGTGTTTTTAGTTTGCTTCAGTGGTATCACTATTGAATGTGGAGTCCACAGATAAAAAAATGTAATAAATATTTCCAAGTGCTGGGAAGAATTAAGAATGAGGTGGCTGGTTAGTGAAAGACTGCTTGATGTGGTCAGTGAACAGTGGTGTGGCTCTCAGGACAGAGATGAATGGTGTTAATGAGATAAAAGCCAAATAAATACATGGAGAAAGCACTTGTGTCAAAAAGGAACCTTTATTATAGAGTTGAAGGCTTTCATCCCAACAGCTGGGACTTCATCAGAATCTAAAAATTAACCAAACATTCCTTATTCATTTATACTCCAGGCATATATGTGTGTGTGTGTGTGTGTGTGTGTGTGTGTGTGTGTGTGTGTGTGTGTGTGTGTGTGTGTGTGTGTGTGTGTGTGTGTGTGCATATGTATATGTATGAGGACACACATGAATATACATAAATAATCTCAAAGTTGCGCATTAACTATTACATTTGGTTTGTATTTAATTATTAAGTTGATTCTAAAGCTACTGCTGCACAAAATAATCTCATTTAAATAATTTATGTCTCACTAACAGTACTTATTAGAGCTGTTAACTACGGCCACGAAGGCTAGAGAAAGCAGTCTGACAGACTGTGTTCTATCTCTCAGACTAGGAATCTTAAGAATTCCATGTTTGTTGTTGGGAAATTTTTTGTTACATTACTGCTTGTTTTTCAGTAATTCTTCTGATGTTTCTTCAGCTTTCTGGTCCGAAAGTAAAATATTTTACATATTAGGTATTGTCATCATACAAACAGATCTGTCATACATCTTGGCACATACCTGGGTATATTGGGGGAATATAAAGAGTTGTCTAAATAGAAATTTGATTATTTCTTATTATTTTAACTACATCTACATTTACTTATGTCATTATCTTTATTTTCTTTAAATGTAAATGGACTCAATAATCCAAGGAAGAGATCTAGTTTATTAAGTTATTTAAATGTAAATAAACCCCAGATAGTATTCCTACAAGAAACTAATTTTAAATCAGCTGAAAAGAATGTCTAGAACCCCCATAATTACACAATGCTAGCCCATTCTTCATATAAAGTTAAAAAGAAAGGTGTCATGATTCTCTGGAAAAGTATTATTCACCCTCAAATTTTATATAAATATGAGGATCCTGAGGGACTATTAACCCTCATCATTATTAAGCTTAATAATAGAATTTGGTCAGTAGTCAATCTATACTGGTTTCCCGGATTAGGTGTGTCAACTGCAAGATGTCATCTGGATTTTATTACAAATACTTATAAAGATAATCTTATACTAGGTTGGACTTCAATTGTATTTTAGATAATCTTGACACTACTAACAGTAGACCACTAAGGCTAACATCCACAGAAAAGCTATTTAAGAAATGCATTGATTCCCTTAATTTATATGATACTTTTAACTCTAAACATAATCAGTATCTGAAATTTTCTGATATTGATAACAGATTCAAAACCCAAATTATGGTTGATAGAATATTAGTTTCTAATTATTTAAAGCTAAAACTTTCATTTTCCTCTATAATTCCTTGTACCAATTTCCGATCATGATTGTATCAAACTTGAAATACAGTTAGGTTTTACTAAATTAATTTCTATACCCAGAATCCCGGCATATATCACCAAATTCAAGATTTCAAACCTTGGTCATTAGTGGAATTAAAATACTTTCAAGAAGTAGACAGTAGTTCTGATACTAATGTAATAATGATATGGGATGTTTTAAAGGCCTTTATTTATGGTAGATCTGTCACATGGTACAAGAATCTGCAAAACCAAATGTCAACTCTTAAATCAAATCAACACACTTACCACCAATTGATAAAAAAGAATTAGATGAACTGAATAAAAAATACTCACATATTTTGGTGCAGAGAACACATTTAACTCTAGAAAAGATGAAATTAAATTCATATGCACTAACTCCAAAGCACATGCATAATTTGGCAGTTAGAGCCAAGATTCACTCTAAATAAAATAATATCATAAAAATAATACATGTGTCTTCCAATAAGGCAGTATCTAATATAAGAGATATACTAGAAGTTTTCAGGTTTCATTACACTAATCGTAATTCTGATAATTGAAGTTGTCATAACCTAGATGAGAAGTTGGCTACAATAAGATTAGAGAGAATCCCCGATAAACTTAAAGTCAACTTGGAAAAACAAATAACTCTAAATGAAATAAAAGATAAAATCAAATGTTTTAAACCTAAAAAGGCCCCCTGGCACATATGGTATTATAATAGAAATGTTCAAACTATTTCTGACAGCTAATATTTCTCTTCTTCATAAAGCTTTAACAGTAGTACAGTCTGAAAACCTGATACCACCGTCCTGGAAGTATTCCTTAATCACTCCCATTCTCAAAACTAATTAAAAAAGCACAATTTTGTAAATCTTACAGGCCAATTTCCCTATTAAATAATGATTATAAAATCTTTATGTCTATACTTGTTGATAGAGTGAAGGTCCCGCTTATGAAAATGATAAATTATGATCAAACAGGTTTTATATATAAAAGACACACACACAAAATAATATTAAAAGAAAACTAACACTTATTGAATATCTAAATAGACAGGGTGAAGAAGCCCTTTTAGTCAGCTTAGACATAGAAAAAGCTTTCAACTGTATCAACTGGGACTATCGTTTTGGAATATTAAACACATTAGCATTTCCACCATCATTTATTTCTATGATAAATGCTGTTTAAAAAGATAATCTTGCTTATGTTAAACTAGGCCCTTTTGTGTCTGAGTCCATGCCTCTAACTAAAGGGACTACACAAGACTGTCCACTGTCTCCCATCCTATTCGCTCTAGGGATAGAAGCTTTTGCCTCTTTAATAAGAATTAATCAAAATATTAATGTTTATAACAACTATAACTCCAAAATAACTCTTTTTGCAGATGACGTTTTACTCACCCTATCCAACTCAGAGTCTGAATTGTAAGAATTGGACTTAGTTCTAAATTGTTTCCAAGAAATTTCAGGACTTCATTTCAATAATGCAGAATTGCTCACAATTTGGAGGTTCCCTTTTGTAAAACCAACAGCTCAGCAGTGGACCAGCACAAAAAGTTACTGTGGATCCTCCTGTCTTGCATCTCCTTACTCTATTGTTAAAGTTGGTTTTATTAACGGTAATGGTAACGGTAACAGTAACGGTTATTTAGTTTTCTTCAAAAACATATGGTAAGCAAATTAAGATTTGGACATCAGCTTTCCACAATTAAATATACAGGGTTTGGCAGAGAAGAATTGAAAAGCATTATTGGCATTACATGCCCAACAAGAAGCACATAAGAGGCCTTTAGATGTCTGTCTGAACTGACAGGTGCAACTTGGGAGGGGAGGCAAAAACAAGGAATCTGTAAAAGCTGCAGATGGTTTTTGGATTTATCAGAAGGGCCTTCATGTATTTTTGATATCAACAGAGTTCACTGTTTGTTGTACAGAAGTGAATGCTGGCATATCTGGGGCTCAATTTTTATCTTTGAACTGTAGTTTCTTTTTGGCCTATTATAAGGGCATTTGTTCTTTGATAACAATGGGAGACATCTTTGCTGGCCACGAAGAAGCAAAGGCTGTTTTGAAAATTGGGGATGTTATCAGCTAATTAAATAGTGTTTTTCTTTCAAAGGTACTTTTGGTTTTACATCTCTGGAAACAGTGTGTGTGTTCTGTTTTGACTGTTCTTTGTTTTTTACATCAGGAATATCCTTTTTTTATTGCTAAGAAGCGAATGCTGTCACCAATTGTGGATGCCAAATATATAGAAAAGGAACTAGATTGTAATGTGTGTTTTTCTTTCACACATTTTTGGCTGATCCTAATAATTATGGACGTTTCTCAATTGTTTCATGGCTCTTCATTTTGGCTGTTTAAATGAGTGTTCGTTACATTTTTATATAAAATCAAGGCCAGTATTAAGCATGTAGTGCTATATGCAGTTCTCAATACTATTTTTTGTTTACAGTTGTATAGCTTGGACTCTAAATCGCCAGAATAACCAGTCGCCATTTTTGTTTTGGGTTCATAAAATATATGAGTTTTCTTTTTCTCTCTATGGATGGTTAGATTTCTTCATCTTGGACACTGATTGTTGCAATCTGGAGATGGCTTTTTGCATTCATGTTTTTTTTTTGTATGTATGTATATAATGTGATTGCTTGTTTATATGTTTTATACCTTTCCTATTGACGGTCAAAGCTTCTCCACGTTTGTGGTTTTCTTGATTTCAAAACACAAATAACAGCTTTGGGGTTTTGGGAATTTTTGGTGCTGTAATAACCATTTTGGGCTATTTTAAGACTCAGTTTGAGTTCTACTCCTCAATCAAGCCTTACCGCTGATACTCCCCACTTCTCTACCCCACCTACCTGCTTAACTCCCATCCTAACCCATGGCAACCATGCTACTAGGTAATACTGTTATAATCCTCACTTGCACTATTCTACCTATATTACATCCTACCAAACAGCTACAGTCATAGCCCCCAACCATTTCCACTGCACTCTCTCATCAACTCCCCTCAAACACCCACTGCATAATTTCATTACCCTAACCACAAACTATCTCCTCCCAGTACAACTACTCAATTACCAACCCCCCACCACATTTGAACACAAAATATCCATAAAATACAACAATTTTTTACTGCATATATAAAACATATTCTCAACACTCTCTCTAAACGTGCTCTCAGTGGAGATGTATACCCAAACCCTGACCCCGCAATCACCAACATCTCAACAAACCCCTTCCAACTAACTCCACCATCACCCAAATCACAAGCAACAAAAACCCAAATGACAACCTCATTATGTCTCTTAACATTAGAAGCATCTGTAATAAAATCCAAGACCTCCATGCCTACATAAGCCTCTACTCTCCTGACAGCCTTATCCTAACCGAATCGTGGCTCAAACCTCACATCAAAAGTGAGGAAATACTTCCTCTTGGATATAACATCCTCCGTAAGGACAGACTATCCAGAAAAGGAGGAGGTGTGGCATTGTTGTAAAAACACCACCTCAATATCCAAATTCTCACCAATTCAGCTCCGGAGTTTGACAAGGAAGAAATACTTTACACCTCCCTCAAATTAAACCCTAAGAAATCAATCAACATTTTAGGGTGCTATTTCCCACCAGGCCAAAATATACCTCCCCTTGAAAACCTACTAGTCTGGACCAATCTCTCCCTACCCCAAGAAACTCTCATCCTCGAGGACTTTAACATCAATTGTCTATCCTGCAATAGCAAATACCTAGCCTTCCACCTAAATGTCCATGGTTTCTCTCAGCTAATAAAACCTCCCACTAGGATCAATAAAAACCCCAATAGCCACACCATTCTTGACTGGGTCTTAGTTAACAAAGCTCCCAATACCTACCTAGCAGTCTGTTACTTGACTCCCTCAGTGATCATTCCCCAACCTTCCTACTAAAAAAATCACATTAATATTTGCAAACCCATTACCCACAGACTTATTCACAACAAAGCTAATTTTAACCCCAACTCTTTCACCTTCTCCCTCCAGAAAGTAAACTGGTCACCTCTAAAGTACCTCAACCTAGATGAAGCAGTCCATTTCTTTAACAGTACCTTCCTCAGCATCCTTAACTCCCATGCCCCCCTGAGAAACACTAGAATCAGAACTAAGAGCTCGCCCTGGCTACAAAAAAATACCAGGGACCTTATGAAAACCAGGGATAAAAC
This sequence comes from Protopterus annectens, assembly GCF_019279795.1. Taxonomy (NCBI): domain Eukaryota; kingdom Metazoa; phylum Chordata; order Ceratodontiformes; family Protopteridae; genus Protopterus; species Protopterus annectens. The sequence goes on from NC_056728.1 coordinate 291,986,115, forward strand.
ATGGGAATGCTGGCGCATAAATAAAAATCTCTCAGACAGACAACTTTCCCTTGAACTACGTAACAAGGTTAAAAAGCATGTAAAAGCAGACAAAGCCCTTTTCTATCAGACTTCCCTAAACTCCTCCCAAAACAACCCCAAGCAATTTTGGTCCACTATTTACTCTGTACTCTGCCCAGGAAAAGTAAGCACCCTCCTACCAACCACCCCTCTCTCCACCAGTAGCATTGCTGAGTCCTTCAATAAACACTTCACGGAATCCGTTCTATCCCTAACAAAAAAACACTAATTCCCCCCTCACCCAACCCAAAACCACCCCTCCCTACCTTCTTTCTCTCCACAGTACCCACATCCTATATAAAAAGACTCATGACAAAACTAAAACCCACAAAACTAGCAGACGACTGCCTGCCCGCTGATTACCTAAAGATCGCAGCTGATGTCCTAGCTTATCCTATTTCCATATTAATCAACTGCTCTATATCTGAATCCTATGTACCCACTCTATGGAAAATATCACACATCATTCCCCTCCACAAAGGTGGCCCCTCATCTGACCTCTCCAACTACTACCCCATTGCCATCCTCTCCCGCCCTCTCCAAGATACTTGAAAAATGCATCATCTCACAGGTCTCCAATTTCCTCCTTAACAATAACCTCCTCTCCAATATCCAGTATGGTTTCAGACCACACCACAGCATGACAGCTGCTCTCCTCTCCTTCACCAACACTATCCTCCATCACAAAACCAATGGCCTCCTCTCCTCTGCTATATTTCAGGATCTATCTAATGCCCTTGACATTGTATCACATATTCTACTACTCTCTGCTCTATCTGACCTCTCTTTCTCCATACCAGCCACAAACTGGTTCCACAGCTATCTGCAAGGCTGCCAGCAATCAGTCATCTGGGACAACAAGCTATCTCCTTGCCTCCCTGTTACTCTCAGGGTTCCCCAAGGCTCCATCCTTGGCCCCCTTCTTTTCTTCCTTTTCACCAACAACTTGCACACTGCCACCAAACATGCCTCCCTCATACAGTATGCAGATGATTCCACCCTCATCTGCTCAGCCCCAACTCTAACAGAACTCCAACAGATCACCCAATAATCTTTCTCTGCAGTTGAAAGCTGGCTATCTTATCCCCAGCTTCTCCTCAAGCCAAATAAAACCAAACTCCTCATCTTCCAATCCTCCAATTCTACCCCAAACACCCTACATTTCACTATTCAAGCCAAGGATAATACCTCCATTTCACCAACTGCCCACACAAAACTATTTGGCATACTGATAAACAATAACCTTAAATTTGACACCCACATATCACTAACAATAAAAAAAGTTCACAAAAAATGGGTGCCTTATATAGAAGCCACCAATACCTCACCAAACCAGCAAGAATCTCTATTGCCAATTCCCAACTAATCTCCACCCTACTCTATGCATCACCCATACTTATTAATCTTAGACAGTCAGATCTACACAAACTCGAGGCCTGCTACAATGAAATCACAAAATTTGCCATTGGTGCCTCCTACCGCAGTCACCACTGTGTCTTGACTGGCTTGAACTCCCACAACTCCTACACCAAACTCAACTCACCTTTGCTCATAAACTAGTAAACCACCCTCTCCATATCCCATCACTCCATACAATACTGCAACCCTACCACTCTTCCAGACCACTATGCTCCTGCAACAAAAATCTACTCCAAGGCACCAAAGCCAAAAACTTAGCAGGTGAAGCATTTTTTTCCTGTACTATATCCAAGCTCTGGAACTACCTTCCCATTGCCATAACTACCCTTCCTTCCTGCAGTCTTTTCAAGACTGCACTTAAATCTCACCTAATTTCTCGCTGGCTTTGTCCTTGTCCAAACCCTGACTAATAACCCCCCCTTCAACCCTTCTCTCCTTTCCCAGATTTAGATAGACTATTCCGTCTATCACTATAAAACTGAACTGAAGATTACTCACTGCTTGTTAATCCTTCCAGGATTTAGTTATCTTTTAGTCTATTATTATTGTTATCTAGTCACTGTCTAGAAAATTTGTAGCACTGTGATTTACTTCTTATTTCTCAGTGTTTGTAATTAGAGCTTACTACTCAATTGTACCTGATTTTGCTCCTGTATTACTCCATATCATGATCACTTCTACTGTATACATACCTTTATTGTTATTGTTTTCCCATCTACCATGTCTTTCTGTGGAGCTTTTCTCCCCAGGCCTCTGCTGAAAAAGGACCTGTGTCCGGTTGGAATTTCCCAGTAAACAAATGTAAATAAATAAATAATAATAAATAAAATAATAATGATAAGCAGAAATCTAATCATATTATTTTTAATAACAGAGCAAAAACTCATCCTGGTAGCCAAAACCTTATTGGAGAACAGGTACATTCATTAAATTACTTAGGTATAACCCTAAACAACATTTTTGAAGTGACAAGAGAAACCAATTATAAAAACATGTTATCTTTAGGAAATAACCACATAAGTTAGTGGAATAAGACATTCTTCTCTTTTGAAGATAGGTGGCAATTAATAAAAATGGTCCTTTTGCCAAAGATTCTCTATGTAGTATTAGCCCTTGGCAGACCTTATGGAAATAAATTTACAAGAGATCTAAATAGAATTGTATTAAACTTTTTATGGTTCCCTAAAAAGAACAGAATAGCTTATATCTATCACATTAGATCGTGGGATAAAGGGGGCATAAAATTCCCAGATATAGATGCTTACATAAGACCCTAACTGCTTAAAGTTGTCATAAGCTGGGCAGACCCAAATTATACTTCTAATTGGAAGTCTTTACACTTATCTACATTTTTAAATAAAAATACATTATAAATAAAAGTTTTTATTAGTGAATCTTCTAATAATCTTTTGTATTTTATTTGCCACTCCATACAATACAATGTCGCAAAACCTATAAAGTCTAATATCATAAACAACACATTTAATAACTTCAGAAAGATAATAAACTCCAATGCAGATATTAAAATTTGGTTTGATTTACTTGTTTCTTTCAAAATTACAAAAAAACTTTCCGGATAAGTTGCACTTTAAACTTTTCAATGAAGGGGAGAACAATAAATTTGTATGCTGGAGCCATTGCATAAAAGACTTAGAAGTTTTAACTGTGCAACACATTATTAATGTATTCAACCTACAGACACAAGACTGGTTACTATTGCAAAGTATAGTGAATTATTCAAAGGATCCAAGTAGAATTATTAGTAACTCTTCATATAAAGACCAGCCACCTTTAATTTGTTATATATTTGAATTATTCTATAATAAGTTTAACTCTAACGCTATAATTTCCAAACTGTATTGTATACTTATAGGATATAAAACTACACTAACAAATAAACATTGGAACTGAATAACAAAGGGTTTCTCTCTCAATTATACTTCACTCGAGAAATCCAGATTATTATCTTCTATAAAATTAACATCCTGGGGACATTATTGGAGTATTTTTATGTGGAAGTTTCTGCATTGAGCCTTTTAACTCATGAGAGGGTTGCAAAATTTAATAAAACTGACAACATTATTTGTTGGAGATGTTGTTCCCCCTGTAAAGCAGATTGAATCCACATTTTTATGAATGTGCCTATTTGAAATAGTTTGGGGATAATATTGAAGTTTTTTTAAAGCATTATATACAGATATTTGTTCTCTAACCAAATCAATAATATACTTTAATATAAATGAAGGTTTTGTAATGAGCAATGCCAACCCATGCCTCTTATGGACAATACTAGTGATTGCTAGAAAATGCATGACAAGAAAATGGAAGTCCACCACCACTCCAACTATGGAAGATTTTCTGACCCTCCTTGAAGAAGTGATTTACAGAGAAACCAAAATGAAAGAAGTGATAATAAATCCAAGAAATTTTGTTAATGATCCTTGGATAAAGGTTTCTTTTCTCATTGAAACTTTTGGTAAAGACTCTAACTCTTTCTGAATCATCTGATGTTTATTATGCAAACTTTTTGCTATTGTTTTATGATTTTATAAACTTTGGGCCTCTGTAAATAGTGTATGTAGTTGTAGTGTGTCTTTTTCATTGTTCTTTTATGTTTGAAAATTGTATCCATGTCCATATTATTGTTAAAATTATCATTTCCTTACTTCAATTAAAATATTTTATAAAAAAGCTATTATTAAATACTAGAAAGTAAAATATCATATATGTATACAATGCAATAAAATACCACTGAACTAAAATGGATACTGATAGAGTAGTTTAATTTACAAAGATAACACTAAAATTCTAAAAAACTAGACTTTAAATAACGGGAGAATTCTACAAATTCCTTGCCACATCTTTAATACACTGCTAACAGAGATGTTATCAATGCCTGCTTCTTTGTGAATTTGTTTTTTTTCTGTTGCTAGTTTGTGGTACAGTGCTTTTTGGTCCATGGTCCTTAGTGTTAAAGAGCAGTAAAGGTTGGCAGTAGCTACATGGATAACAACATAGTTATATTAGGAGATATGGCAGTTAAGACTGAAAGTAGGAGTTTTAAAAACAGGTCTGATCAAACAATATTCCACTGGTGCAACCAGCATCTTCTGATAGGTGATACTTTAATGGTATGTTCTAAGTGGGGTTAAATGTTGCTTGGTTGGTTGATAACTGTATAGTGAATCCAGTGAGTTTAAAAAGCAGAAAAACTAGGAAGGTGGCCATGGCAAGAAATCATGAAACTGCAATAATCTGGTACAAAGTAAAGTTGTAGTAGCTGAGTATAGATCAGCAACTAAAGTGTTTGAAGCTTACTTGGGCCAGTGCATAAAATATGCTATGAACAGATTAATATCATCTGATGTATTTTAAAAGTGGGTGCAAAGATCAGATTAAATTACAGTGACTGACTTGCTGATGAAGTGGAATGGGTCAGCAAAGGCTAGCTGGTTCCTTAGACGAGACCTGGTAGTTAAACAAAACCAATATGCAAGCAGTAAGGGGTTTTGTGGCTGTCTCATATCAAGAAGGTTGACCTGTGGATGAGGCTATTGATGGATAGTGGGATACAGTGTCTTTAGCTCCTTCAAAGCTACCCGAGGAGAAAAGAGAAAACTGGCAGAAGGGGTATAAGTAATAGCAAGCAAGGAAAGTGGATCTGGAGTGCTGATATTTCGAGAACAGTCTCAGGGACTATTCTTATATCTACAGTGGATAACAGTTCCAGCCCTCTGACAGCAAGAGTGAAAGTGTGGCAGTTGCGGGATCACTGGCTATACCAGTGAAAGAGATTACATAGGAAACCATCAATGAACAGTGGAGAATATTTGCTGCTTACAACCAGAAGGTCATTCTAATCAGTATTCTTTGCAAAACCATGGAAAGTTATAGGGAAGATTATCCAAAATGACACAGATACATGACTCCTGTTAGATATGGAACAGTGTTTTATTTGTTTGTTTGCTTGTTTGCCTGATTCTTTGTTTGTTGAAGAGTATCTTGCCTTTTGAGTTTGCTGAAGAGCTAACAGCAACAGTTGATAAAGGGCTGTACATACAGCTAAGGCATTCATCACTATCCCACATAAGATAATAATTAGCAAACTAATAGCTTTAAGTATCAGATATCAATGGGTAAAATGATGGTTAATTAAAAAGCCAACGTGGAAGCTTACTTGTCTGTCCTGACAAGGGTTACCAGTGATGTCTCACAGGGCTCTGTACTGGGGTCTCTTCTTTCTTTTTTCCCATCAGCTGCCACCAGTTCCTCTTCTCAAACTTCATGGCCTACACAACCTGCCTTAACCTCCCTTGGGTTAGACCTGACCTACATCTATGGCCTGTGAAGAGATCAAGGATACTGTAGCCATGTCATACCACTGCTGGGGAATGTGTCATAAGTGAAACCCCCCTTGCAGCACCCTTGCAAGCTCTGCAATTATTGCCTTTGGGAGGTGCATGTGCACTTCTGCACATGGACAACCTTCTGACAACTCACACTTTATACACCATATTCTTAAAGGTGCTTACTACAGTGATCTTAGGCTCCCTCCCTCCCCCAGGATGTAAGAAACGATTTTAGTAGCTCACTTCCATCCTCCATCTGCAGTCCATTTAGCGACCTTGCCTGTAACTGAATATGAGTTGTCTAGGGTGCAGTGAGGGCGTTATCCCCTGTATCATTGGGCCACTAGATGACACTTCCTTTCGTACCATTCCTCACAGAAATAAATATTTTGACACGGGCACTGAATGAAACAGATATGATGATGTTTGCAATCTGATTAACACATTTACTTCTGTAAAAGATACTGAAGTTTTCCAACATGGTCTACAAAAAATACATACCCAGTGGAGTAGTAATGAACTGGCCTTGATGTTACCAAATATAGCATCACGATTCATGGCAAAAAAGGACATAAATAATGGTTAAAAAGTAAATGGAAAAAATAATGCCATCAGTAAATATCTTTGGGCAAAAGAAAACAAACATTTAAACTTTGACCAGTGTGTGCCTAAAAAAATCAGGAAAGTACCTTCTGTAGCCTATGTTGTTCTAAAGACATGTATAGTTATTCCAGGGAGGCCACTGCATCCCTTTGTGCTTCACTGATCCAACCTGTTGTTTAATACAGTGCTGCATTTTTAAGCCTTTGAACAAACCAACTGAAAGTATGTGAAAAGGTGCAATAACTATTTACTAGAAAAATTAGGGGGTTGGAAAACTTAAACCATTCTGAAAGGGTTCAGGAACTGTAATTGCATTCTGTTTCTTATAGATGAAATAGAAGTGACCCTTGTATGGTCTATAAGGCAATGTCTGATCCAGTTGTAATTGAAAGCCTATGTCTGGAACATACTGATGTGAAAGCTAACACCAGATCAGGAATCTAATACTAAAATAACTATCAATAATATAAAATGTGAAAATATAAAAAATAATACAAAAATGTGCTTTTTATGTCTGCTGTTAAATTTTATTTAGTAACTAGATTTGAAAACAGGTAATGATTTTTTTTTATTAAGACATTATACTAATAAACTGGTTTGTCCTAGAAGGAATATACAAGTTAGTTGAAGGATTATTCTTCAATGGAAGGTGGTGTGAGCAATGAATCTCTGAAAGCCACTTTCAGTGAAGGGGGTTCTGACACTTTCTCCACTGTTGTGCACCTGTGGAGTTGATATGTATAAGTTGGAGGGGTGTGTGGGTGCATTCCCCCCACATGGAGGTGCAGCAGGGCTTCCCCCTGCAGAAAAAGCTTAAAATCATGTTTGTTAGGAGTGGTTTTCAGCAAATCATGTTCATGGATTTGTCTGTTGAAGAACCTTCCTTCAATGGATAATCATGACTTTATCTTAGCAATGGACCCTAGTAAATATTGTGATAAGGATGTATGCCAAAGCTGAAGTGTAGACATTGTCATAGTCATCCTGACTGCCAACAGGCATTCATCATTAGTCTACATGTGCCTTCAAGCATTTATTATTAACCTCCCTTTGACATTAAATATTCATTACCACTCTACATGCATCATCAGTTAAGAAAACTGCCCAAGTCGTACTAACAGAAAAATGAAATGCAAAACTTTACACATTGCACACACAAGATACTTACAAAACCCTCAAAACAATATTGTTAGCAGCTGTGTGGTACAGTGTTAATAAATCGCTGCCTACAATCTAGATTACTTAGGTAACATTAGTAGCCATGACACTGAAGAGCTAGTCATTGTAGCAGATGAATAATCTGACAGAACCTGCTCCACTCTGTTTGTGGAGGGTTGAGAGGTACATACCTCGGTGAAGACTCCATTTTGAATTTCTGGTGAAGATCTTATGTCAGTGAAGGCACTTTTATTGATGGTAGGCAGGGATTTTTAGGGGATATTACTCGCTGAAGTGGGATACAAATCCTCATAGATGCTCACTACATTAGACTTGTGAGATGTAGTGGGCAGTTGCAGAGAGGAAAAATCAGACAGAGAAGAAAACTTGACTCCCAGTGGATGATGACTCTGTTCGTGTTTTTCACCTTTTACCCCTAAAGGAATGCATTAACTGCAGTAATTTTGTCTCTATGGAAATGGGCTGAATGAGTTAATGTCATGCTCAAAGGGAGATAAGGAGCAAAAAATAAAATAAAAAAATACACCTATATTGAAACAATAGAAATGACATTCATTCTAATTAACAGTAAACAAAAATAAAATAAAGACAATTCGATAACTTGCCAATCAAAAAAATTGTATCAGAGACAAAATGGGCCTGAATATAAAAATTGAAGATTAAACTAATTAAAAGCATAAATGAACTATGACATTGACAGTTCCTAACCTCCACTGTACCGCCAAAATAATAGAAAAAGATTACTTGACACCATTAATCTTAAAAACTGCTACAGAATTAAAGTAGAAAACCGCCCAGAAGACAGCTGATTCATACAAAAGTTAAACTCTATGTTTATAGCCAGAGGAGAACTGGTGTAACAAGTGTGTGTTTGTGTGTGTGTGTGTGTGTGTGTGTGTGTGTGTGTGTGTGTGTGTGTGTGTGTGTGTGTGTCTGTGTGTTTGTGCATGTGTGTATATATATATATATATATATATATATATATATATATATATATATATATATCTATATATATATATATATATATATATATATATATACATATATACAGTTATACATATACACTTATACATATACACACACACACACACACATATATATATATATATATATATATATATATATATATATATATATATATATGGATCTACTTTGGAAGCTCGAACTTTCAAACTTCATATGGTCTGCTGGGACTGGTGGGAGATTAAGACTGTCCCCCATTAAGTAGTCCTTCTCCACATATCCCTGGAGACGATTTGTGATCACCCATCCATTCATCCAGAATGGTTTTAAAGGTTGCTATTGACATACTCTGTTTGATAGGTAAGGGCTACCTATTCCAATGGAATATGTTAGGTGAGGTGCCTGTCATGCTATCTGGTGTTGTTATGTAGTAATTTAAGATTTAAGTTTCTAGGGTGGGTGTTTGCTTTACCACTAGCTTTATTTAGATAAAATATTTCAAAGAGTACTGGGTCATTCATAGCACTGAAGTCTAAAGAGAGATCACCTCTCAGAAGTCTGTGTGAAACTAAGGAGAGAGACAGGGCTTTTTCTCAATCAGAGTAGCTAAGACCACTGAGACCTGAGATGTTTTTGGTGAAGAAACTTTGAGGTTTTTCAAACCAGTTTAGACACTTAGGTTCATAGGTGTTTACTAGGCTAACGACCACAAGGGCCTTTTTAACTCAAGCCATGCATCCCAAATTTCTGACAAGTTCTGATACCCTTGATAAGTGTAAGTATGGTCCTGGGGGATGGCCATTTATAGGTTACCTGTCTGCATCAGAGACATAGGTGCCAAACCAGGGATGAATTTTTGGTTTCCATCTAGTTGTCCAAGTTGCACTTGAATTGGATTAGGGAGGAACTTTGCTTCACATGGATGGGGAGTCTGTTCCATAGTGGGGGTAGTCTCTGGGATATATACCTATCTCTCCAGCAGATCCTATTTATATCACAGACAAGGTTTAAATCTTTAGAATGGGTAATTCTGGTGCTGTCTGTTTTGTGGACATGCAGGAGGTCCATCAAAATGTGGTCTGACAATGCCCTGTATGCCAGGCATAGATCTCCCCTCAAAAGCCTGTAGGAGACAGAATACAGGGATAGGGCCTTGAGGCAGTCTGCATAAGACATATTACTTATGCCTTGTATTCTTTTAGTGAGGAACCTCTGTGGATGTTCCAGTTGTTGGATATACCTGGTTAGGTACATACCGAAGGGGGCATTGTACTCAATGATAGGTCTGATGAATGCCGAATACAGTGGAACAATGACTTCCTTGGACTTAGATGCTATACCTTTGTTTATAAGTTGCACAACATAGAATGATTTCCTCACCACTGTAGACACATGCTGATCAAAGGCTAGATTGCTATCTATGTGTGTTCCTATGTCCCTGACTACTGGTCAACTTTAAGGGGTGTGTTGTCTATATGATAGTTACCAGGAATGGATGACTTCCCAAAGGATACTATTATGCATTTCTTGGCAATTAGTTTTAGTCCATTACTCTGACACCAGTTGTTTGTCTGTGTCAGCCCCTCCTGCAGAATATTTGCGTCAGTGTGAGATTCAATGACAGCTCCTAATTTGCAATCATCTGCAAATTTAGTCAGCCAGAGACCACTGACATTGGCCTTGATTCTAGATGTAAATGCCAAAAAGGAGCGGTCCAAGGACTGATTCCTGAGGGACTCCACTTGTAACTGGCCTCTTTGTAGAAGTGGACTCCTCAACTCTAACTTCCTGGGTCTTGTCTGTGAGCTAGTTGGCTATTCACTGGGTGACATACAGGTTTGTATCTAACCCCTTGAGTTTGTCAACAATGCCCAAGTGGGCTATTGTGTCAACTACCTTGGCCAGGTCAAGGTAGGTAGTGTGAATAATTTTGCTCTCATCCATTGCTTTGGTGACCTTTTCAAAGAAGTCCACTAGGCTGAGTAGGCATGATCTGCCCTTTATGAAACCAAACTAGGTTGGGTCCAATGTCTGTAGGCTTACTCTGTCTCTGTTGATCATCTCCATGATAATTTTTTCCATGACTTTACATATAAGACTAGTGATACTTATGGGTCTGTAGTTTCCAGCATCTGCAGATGGCCCACCTTTGTGCAGAGGGATGACTGTTGCCTTTCTCCATTCATGAGGCATGAAGCTTGTTTGGAGGCTACAGTTAACTAGTAATTCTAGAGGCCAGAGCAGGTCATATTTCATACTATTTAGAAGGCATCCTGAGATATTGACTTAGCAAGATACATGACAAAGAGTGCATTTTATTTAATGATAGGCCTAATGAGGGATGAATAATGCAAGGCCAAAACTTGTCTGTGCTTTGAGGAGATACCACAAAAGAAAAGGTGACCAAGGTAGAAGGGCTTTCTAACAGCCACAAAGTCAAAAGTCAAAGTCAAAGTGAATTTTATTGTCATTCAGACTATACAACTTGTGATTCACTGAACAAAATGTTGTTACTACAGCTCAAGGTGAAGGCATTTCCACATATAGACAATCTACAGTGTAACAGCTACTACTGTCTACTTCTACTACACTACAATAGCTACATATAATATATGTAATAGGTAGCTAATATAGTACAATAGCTGCTACTGTCTGTGACTAGTACTGTCACAGAGATGTGACAGAAAAGAGTCTGTTATCAGTATGCGTAATCCAAGTTTCTAATGATGGTGTCATATTTAAGTGGGATGTTATCCATATGGAAAACAATAGAGATGCTAGATTTACCAAAGGAAACTATGGTGTATTTCTTGCTGTTGAAGATAGACCCATTACTAATACACCAAGCATTTGCTTGTTCCATCCCTTGCTGAAGAATTTGAGTATCAGAATGGGAGCTGATAACTGCTGCCCTTCCCATTTGCAGTAATCAGCAAACTTGGTTAGCCATAGTCCCTTGACACTGGCTTTTCTGTCAGTATTATCTATATATCTATATAAACCAAGGAGAAGGGAACCCAGGACAGACCTATGGGGGTCACTAATTGTGATATTTCTCTGTATAAAGCAAATACCCCTGACCATAGTGTATGGGTTTTGTCAGACAGTTAATTACCTATCACAATAAACTAATTATCAGTTGATTTTGAGTTGGGAGACTTAGCCAGTAGTCCCAGCATATGGGATAGTGTCAAAGGCCTAGAAATGTCCAGATAAGTAGTGTGGACTGTTCACTCCTTAATCATAGTCGCAGTAATCCTTTCAAACTACTCAGACAAGTTGACCAGGCATAATCTGCCTTTTACAAAGCTGCACTTGCGTGTGTCCAGGTATATAAGGTGCAATGCCTTGTAAATAATACTGTTGACACTAATAGGCCTTTAATTCCCAGAGTCAGTAGAGGGACCACCTTTGAAAATATACCATAATTGCCACTGTTCACACCTCTAGGAGATGTAGAGTCTTCCACAAACAAACTTGTAGAGAAATCCAGGTTGAATAGTTGATGGACAAGCTAGGTGGGACCTTACACTTCTCAGCAGACATACAGGTTTATTGTCAAGACCCACAGGAGTAGAATTTCTAGTTTTGGAAAGTGCCAAAAAGACTTGGTTGAAAGTGATCTCAAGATACATATATATCCAGATATCAACTATAACAATTGAAGGATTGCAGGAAATTATGCTTTTTGAGTTATCTGTGTAGTAACTCTTGAGCTTCATTCTTGATGTCATAATCATTTGCATACTCTTTCTCTCTTTCTCTCAGTTCCATTCATGCCATTAAGTACATCATGCAATGAGCACCCCTCCAGGCACTTGTTTCTGTAGCAGTGATGGTTTTACAGGGTCAGGTTGCTAGCCCACTGCCCAACCCTCCTCAGAGGGTGTAGCATACACTCGCACGCACACTCACACCTAGGATCACTTTACAGTGTAAAATCCACTTACCACATGTCTTTGGAATGTGGGAAGAAGCTAGAGCACCCAGAACAAACCCACGTGAACACAGGAAGGGCATGCAGACTCTGCACAGAAGGCATCCCTGGCTGAGAATCGAATCAGAGATCCTCTTGCCATGAGGCAAAAATGCTAACTGCTGCACCACTGCACTGCTCAATCATTTGCATACCCACTTCCTAAGTCATAATTTCCTTATATAATATGAACCACCAGAAGGATGACCAAGGTGCTCCAGAAAAAAGTTTATTGCATCAGTTAAGCGCTTTCATCTGTTTCAAGAACAAGACTTCATCAGAAGGCTGATGAAGTCTTGTTCCTGATACAGATGAAAGAACTTAACTGATGCAATAAACTTTTTCTGGAGCACCTTGGTCATCCTTCTGGTGGTTCATAGTATATACTGTTTGTTTGCTTCTGGTTATAATTTCCTTATAGCATTTCTCCTACCTTAACAATGGATATACACAAACTTAGTAATTTACTTTCTCCTAGTTCCAGCATCCTATCACTCATTCAATATTGTACAATTAATCTACTTCTCCCCCAGTTCTACTTTATTAATCTATAGTGAGAGCCACTACCTACACCACACCAGCACCCCAGAAATTTCCAACAAAACTACCCATATTCTTTAACTTCTAACATCAAGAGTGAATCTCAAGAGTTACTATACAGATAACACAAAAGAAGGGAAGAGTTGACAAGGGGGGAGGGGGTTGGCATAATGGTTAAAGTGTTTACCTCACAGAATAAGGTATAAGATCTGCCTTTTACCTTTGATGGAAATTGACTAGGCTTAAAATAATCCACAAGAGCAATTAACCTAGTACTTACCTTTAAACCTGTGTACTTCTTAATGCAAAAAGCATTTTAACAAGCTCAACAAAATCAGTGTTTTCTTCTCTTTCTTTCTTTCTTTCTTTCTTTCTTTCTTGAGTCCCTTGATCTACTTGCCATTACAGAATCTTGACTCAGGAATGACCACAACAATTTGAACCATTTCTATAAATTCCTGTCCTGGTATTCGTACTGAAGGTGGTGTTCTGCTTCACAGACAGCTCTCAACCAGTCTGTAGTAACACAAGCAAACCCATCAATGACCAGGAACCTAACTGGATTCTTACTAAACTTCCAACAAAGGGCTGCCATCATCTTCATGTTGCAATTGCTTATCTACTCCTCACCCCCTGCCTGTCTGGCAAAATTCACATCTTGACCATCATCCCTTAAGACAAGCATATAATTATCATTAGGAACTTCAACTTAATTTTTTGAGGCCCACTGTACCTTGACATCCCAGAGGTACTTACCAACCTCACTACTGAAAATGATGACTATGCCTATCGGACCTAGTTTTAAAACTGTCAGTCACTTCTTGACTTCATATCTACTTCTCATGCCAACAATATCTCCAGTATCATAAATCACCCACCCACAATCAATGACCATTGCCAATTAACATTTCACATACAAAAGATAAAAATAAATTATTCCCCTCGAACCATCCCCTACAGACCAAAAATAACTAAACTGAAAACCCATCTTGCAATTATAGACTGGTCTCAAATTCTGTACCTCACCAATCCAAACTCTGTTGCCAAATTATTCTAACAGTATTTATTAGACCTTCAAAACACACACTTTCTCATAATCTCTAGGTTATTTACATATAAAAAAGACTGACTGGCTCTCAAAAGAGTAGAAAACTATCAAGAATCTACATTTCGAAGCATGGAAATTCTTTAAAAGTGACCTCACTCCAACTCAAAGGAGCAATACACTAAGTTACAGAGCATTACTAAACATGCTGCACACAGGCATAAAGCTAAGTACTTCAGATCAAAAAAGCTCACCCTCTTTCAGCACCCCAAGCAGTTCTGGCATGAGGTAAATAACATCTGTAATAGAAATTCATCTAAAGAGCTTTCCTCTTTTGGGCACTTCCTTCCTCTGCTTTTCACCTGCTGATTTTTTCAAAGAGTTCTCCAATCTTCTCACTCAGCAGAACATTACATGGTCTTCCATGCAAAATCATCCCATTCCACCAGAATACCTCCAACCCTTCTTGTTTTCCAAAATCACAAGTATAAAAATCACCTCTACAAGAAGATATTCCTCTAGTCTCTCCTTCTGATCCTGCTAACCTTTTCACTTGTCTTCTCTACCACTGTGAAAATGTCATAATCATCTGAAATAAATCACATCTACAACCTTACACTCACAACCAATAGCATGCCCTTGATCTGGAAATCAAACTTTGTAAGACCTATACCAAAATATCACAAACAATCTTCGGCCTCCCTATTCAATCAGATCTCAATACTTTCTGCTCTTGGTAAAATCCTTGAAAAAAATCACATACCTTAGCTTGCTACTTACCTTTTTAAATATCACTTACTTTCTCAGAAGCTGCATGTGTTTTGAGTAGGTAGAAGTACCATGACTGTGCTCTGGACTCTGACTGATGGCATACTCACCAACATGGATAAAGGAAACCTCAGTGGGGCAGTATTCATTGACTTTACCTGGTACTTTGTCCTGGTTGACCATGCCATCTTATTAACCCACTTACAAGATACTAGTTTAAGCTCTGTGTCTACTCAGTGGTTCAAAGATTTCCTGACCAACCAAACTTTCATGGTCAAAATTGGGCCTGCCTTATCAGATACAGCCTTCACTTTATCAAGGGTTCCTCAGAGATCAATTCTTTTTTTACTCAAAAAGTTTTTATTAATTTTCTTCAAGATATAATAAACAACTTATTAATGTTATATAATGATTTAATGAAATAAGCAAGGTAACATTACTACATACAATATTATAGGTCTGAAAAAAAATTATAGAATGAACCAATCTGATCAAATTTGAAAGACATTTAAACAAATGTTCTTCTTCAACTGCTTTCCTCTTTAAGTAAGGTATGGGTCTGTTCTAAGTGTCTCAATAAGAGATAACACCTTCTTCCAAGGGTTGTTGGACCATGCTTTTGGAGTGATTCTTAGTTCTTTAACTCTGACTTCCATTATTGCAGTTTCTTTCGTTAACTTTAAAAATTCTTCCAATGTAGGTTCAGAAGTGGAATTCCACTTTCTAGTGATGCATTTCCTTGCAACCGCTAATATGGTCCATAGTAGATATAGGTATTTTTTGTTCAATTCAGATCTTTCATTAATATTCAGAAAAATGAAAGATTCAGTTAATGTAAACTTGTCTGTAAATAAAGCTTGTAAAAAAGCATCAACATCTTCCCAGTACTTTTTAAGTTTAATGCAATCATGAAATATGTATTCCCAATATACATTGCATACTAAAAGGCATCTCCAACAGTTAATATTATTGGAAGAGCCAAATGTGGCTAATTTATTGGGAGTATAGAATGATCTATGCAGAAATTGTCACGTGAATATTATCCAGTATTGTATATTAGATGTTCATTTGACAGAATATAATAAGTTTGTTTTATTTTCCATGGATAAATTTAATGAATGACCTTTGATGATAAAGTCCCAAAATTATTGTTTAACTTCAATTTTATAATTAATTAATAATTTATATAATATAGAAGTTGTAGTTTTCCAATTATTTTTGTTATATATAATATCATCTAGAGATGTTATAAATTTAGGTCTAATTTTAAAAAGAGAATTGTTTATTATTCTGCATAGATCTTCTGTATGTGTCAAAACACTTTGGAGAATTAACCAATCTGCAGATGAAATTTCATAAATAGTGGTTATTTGTTGGATATCTGCTATTTTTTTTTATTAATAATACATTGTTGCCAACAAGTAAAGTTGTTTTGTTCCAATGTATTAAAAATATCTTTGTGCATCTTATTATGAAAGTTTTTCATGGAGCTGAAATAGATTATTAAATCCATCCATGTTTTTATAACTGTGTTAGCAATAACAAATTTCCTGAATGTATTAAACATGTAATTTGCAAGATTTAGTTTAGTAGGCTTTCTTAAATTATATTGAATTTCTATGCATAAGATGTGCCATGGTTTATTGATTTGATTATCTAACTTATAGTTTTTTATTATAGGATTTTCATTTAAATAAATAATGGTGTGTAAAGTTTTCCAGTTAGAGGAATAATTTGGGTCTATCCAATTTATGACTATTCTAAATATAGAAGCTTTTATATAAGTCTCTAAGTCTGGAAAGTTAATTCCCCCTCTATCCCATAGAGATCAATTCTTGATGTAATACTATTCTCCATTTTTATAAATAAACTTCCTTTTGACCTACTTTATCTACAACTCCTCCTTTATGCTGATGACATGGTTATCTACAGAGCCAGCCCTTTTAAAAACACCATCAAAAATCAACTTTAAGCTAGCCTTCTTCAAATAAACAATTGACTTTGTTTTAAAAACTCTTCCTCAACCCTGAAAATCAAGTCCATGCTGTTTGGCACAAAGAGCAATTCAATAAAAGCACTAAAGCACTATCTCTCCATATCAAAGACCTAGACAACAACCTAAGTGAGTCCACTTCATCATTTAGATATGCTGACATTTGGCTAGATGAACCCTTCAGCTTTCAAGACCACATTTAGAAAAATCAGACCCGAAGTCAACTACTTCCTGTTCTGGACCAAAAATTATATTGATTTCCTCTCACAACCTGATAGAGCAGTCTTAAGCAAAGGTATCTTGCACATCTTGCATATGGCCTACCCCTCATCACCACTGCATTACAAAAAAACACTATCACCTTATAGTCTCTTTCTAATAAAATCTGTTGTTCCATCACTAACTGCCTTGAGGTTGAACATCACTGCAACACCTTGAAAAATGCAAATTGGCTCCACATTCAAGGCACAGCCCATCAGTTTCTTAGCTCCTTCCCTTCAAAATCCTGTGATAAGTCACCAGCCACCCTAACTATGAGACTGACTACATCCTTCCCACACTACAACCTAAGAAGACAGTCCACTAATGGCCCTTTTCTTAAAACTCCATCCAGTAAAATTCATTCCACACACTGCTTCTGAGTTCTTATCCCTAAACTGTGCAGTCATTTCCATCCAATCCTACTGAAATCAGGGACTGCAAATAGTTCAGACATGAGTTCAAACACTACCTAACTAAACAATATAAATTCACAAGTCATAACACAGGTCATTCCACCTAACTCCCACTATTGCACTATTACATTCATCCCAGAAAACCTTTACCACTTAATCTCATAACCTCTCTAACATGTAAACTTATACTCACTGCTTCTTTGTCTGTCCTCCTCATTCCCTATTATATATCTACTACCCACTTCTCCTACTACTAGCTCTTCTATTGTACCCCTTAGTATTCTACAATTTCTGTTCTATTCACTGCTAATATTTCCCTCCATTTTTGTATATACCATGTCCATTCTTTTGGCTGGAACAAATTTTCCGTACCTATAACACATATGTAGTACATGGACTACTGTGATTATGGTCCAATATTTGGAAAAAAGACAAATCAGTTAAATGCTACTATAGTGCAAGACCCAACCTTAGCAAATGTTAAGCAGTTAGTTAAATAGTGACCCAGGTTAACTTATTAACGCTAGGTCTCATACTAGGCAGTCAAATCTGTCATTGCTGACTAGCAAAGAGAGAGGCAAAATAGAGAACAGATTTGTTTCTACCTGCTCTCCATACTGGTAACATGTCCTTGACTTCCTGTTATAAACTTAGAAAGTAGCTAAGAATATCAGGATGTGTGTTAGCCTGCATTTTTTGAAAGATACAAAGTGTGAAACGTAAATGTATGTAATTTTTTTGTGAATTCTGTCCTCAGTAATTTGTCTGAAAATTATGGATTTTATGAGGAACAGACCAAACATATGAGGCAAAAATCTGGACTTTCTTCAAAAATCTGAACAGTTGACAATAATTGCAAGCTGAATGTAAACATATCAGGCTGTGTTAAATTTGTCTTCCTAATTTCTGTAACTAGTAGTACTAGTACATGAAGCAGATAAAGCTGCATGTACTAAAAAGAAATATGATTGGATCTTTGATCATAACATTTAATTATGTGTTTTCAACATGGATGCTAAGATTCATTTCTTAAGCTTTGCTCCAGAGGTGAATTCCTTTGCATCCATGTCTCAAGCACATAATAAGCAGATTATGATCTGTGACCAGATCATCATCTTCTATATTATGTATTGTACACTCCCAGTCCTACTTCTTTTTAAACTTTCTTGTAAATATGTATATATTTTTACATCTATGTTATGTTAAGTCACTATACTGAATAATTTAGTTATAGCTTTAATGTTATTTTACTGTTGTCACTATGTATGTAACTCAGGTTGAGCTTGTAAATGGTAAAATTTAATCAGCACTCTACCCAATAAACAAAATTAAATAACTAACTAAGTAGTAGCTATTATCCTCTTTGTAGTACATATTCATTTGAACTATACTGTTCAGAGGAGGATTGTTGGCAATTTGAAAAACGTAATGTGACCAAAATACATTTCTAATTATTACATTGTAACATTTCTTGTGATTTCATATGTCTTCTTATTCAGTAATTAACTCTTATTGCATCAAGTGTAGTGTGAAATCTCTTACATAGCAGTAGGTAAAAAAATGTGCGGCCATTGTGGTGCAGTGGTTTGCATTGTCACCTCACAGCAAGAGATTCTCCAGTTTGATCCTCGGCTGGGGTGCCTTCTGTGTGGAGTCTGCATGTCCTCCCTGTGGTCGCGTGGGTTTCCTCCGGGTGCTCCGGTTTCCTCCCACATCCCAAAGACATGCTGCAGGTGGATTAGACGCTCTAAATTGGCCCTAGGTGTGAGTGAGTGCATGTGTGTGTGTGTGTGCTTCTGTGGAAGGTTGGGCACCGGGCTGGCAACTCGACACTGTAAAACTCCACTGCCAATCATGAGCAGACAGATGATCCACTGTGGCAACCCCTAACCTGGAAAAGCCGAAAGAAGAAGCAGTAGGTAAAATAAATAAATATGGCAGACAACCTTAAAGGAAAACTCCACCCTCTCCTGCAGTTTAATTCAATCTTTAGACTGCTTTTCTCCCTACAATATGTTTCCAGTATTCTGTAGGTACCAGAA
Source organism: Protopterus annectens (assembly GCF_019279795.1). NCBI lineage: Eukaryota > Metazoa > Chordata > Ceratodontiformes > Protopteridae > Protopterus > Protopterus annectens. The sequence goes on from NC_056728.1 coordinate 292,005,726, forward strand.
ACCTGCTTTTATTTAATAACATTTTCATTTTCTTGCATTGGAATCAAAGGAGGGGAAAGTCCACCTACTTTTTTTTTAAGCTTAACTTCTCACATACTTTGCAGATGAATTTGTCTCCAACTGCACTACATAACACAGACACCGAGAAATCTGTAGTTTACCTTGAGAAGTACTGCTGTCAATCCTAGATGGGCAATTAATCCTGCTGCTATAAAAAAGACACAGAAAGCTGTGATTTTATTGCAGAGAGGAGGGGAACTTAGTTGATTTATAGCTACTCCCAGTGTAGCTATGCTTTTCATAGCAAAACAAAGCAATTAGATCAGGCAGGTGTCACCTCTTCTGATAAATTTACATAAGCCGGAATTCTAAGCTCTAAATACTGATTATTTATATTTTATATATTAAGATGACTTAATGTAGTATCAAAGATTTCTGTGACTTTTAGAGAAAAGTCAGAAAATATTTTTTCTTGCAACGTATTGATACATTTACCATTTTTAACCCCCACCCCCCCGACAGGACAGAACTGCCCAAATCAGTGCTACTCTACAGAAGAAAAGACCGGTGGCAGTCTTATCAACTAGGTATACTGATACTGTTTATGAAAGGTGTTTTATGCTTTTTTTGTGACGTTCTTCCAGAGGGGGGATGTATATCTGGAACACAGATCAATGGTAAGAGACACCCACTGACTATGAGTCAGTCCTTACACATTGCATTCTGTTCCCATTAAAAGTAGTAGTAGTTGTCAGCTGTGTATGATGCAGCAAGGATCATTTACTGCAGTTAGAGTTTTCATACCTCAGAATGAGAGTGTTGGGGAGGATCTGTCAATTCCTTTAGAACTACAAAAGAATCTCTTTACCAAAGCCTGCTATTTAACTACTTTCTTTTGCTGGAAGTAGCTAACAGCTATTTAAAGCATAGAATAAACACTGACAGACACATAAATGAGGCTCAGTCAGGGAAACATAGAAGTAGCTTTGTTACAGAAAGTTTGTTAGATGACAGTTCTTCACACTCCCGCCATTCTATATTAATGGCATGAGAAAACACCACCACTTCCTTATGTCTAGCATGACTCATATAAAGAAGACTTGAAATTTATTTTGGGAAGAAGGAATGAAAGACAGAAAACAAGATCATGTTACCCTGGCAGGCCCCATCCACCACCTTTTTGTGGGAAACACATTAACATTGTAAAATAAGCACCTAGAGTGATTTTCAAGCATTTAAATAGCCAAGAAAACAAAGATACGATGCAAAAACATGTTTTTGAGTTCTAAGGTGGAGAATTCCTTTAACTTACAGGTTTTATTCTTGCTTTTATGCACATGTGTGTGTGTGTGTGTGTGTGTGTGTGTGTGTGTGTGTGTGTGTGTGTGTATGTGTGTATAAAGGAGGGTCTGGTATGTGATATATCCATTATTTTGCACTGTAAGTTTAGGGAATTAATTTTATGATTAGTAGCAGGAATCCATGAGACACAAATCAAGTCCCCAAATCTTACAATGTAGGATATTTCTTGTATCACTCAAAACAGACTTACATAATTCATGTGTGACTTTTTACTATTTTTTAAGTTAGGAGAGCATTTCACATTAATTTCAATTGGCCAGTTTAATTGCTTATATTTCCATTAAATGGGGCTTTAGATAGTGTGCGTGTAGATTTTTATGAATGGAGTGTCTCATGGATAGCTTCCTTTTTTCTACATAATTTTTACTGATTTTGTTTTATAATAAAACTACAATAGATCATACTCTAATATTGTAACATAAACAGTTGTAAACTTGCAACAGAATATTGTATTCAGCCATCAAATTTCCTCAAAATATAGAAGTTAATGAAAATAAGTTTGAATCTTATTAAATACATTTAAAATGAAAAATTAATGCAGAACCTCCCCACTCACATGGCATGTCTGAGTATCCAGATATGGATAAATTATGTTAGCATACTTCAAGAGAGGAAATAAAAACGTATCTCTTTACGGTACTAATAATCAATCCCATTGTTACACTGCTATTGTTTCCATATGTCATTCTTTCATTTCCTCCACACATCCACATGCTTTATGTTCTCTTACCTATTTCTCTTAAGCTATAATTTATGTATGTATTTATTTATTGGCCTTTGCTTACCGGGAAAGTCCGACTAGGCAAAAGTCTCCTTTTCAGCAAAGGTCCAGGGAGAAGAACTTCACAAGTACAAATATGAGTTAACAAATGGCAATATGAAATATGAAAGTAGAAATATTATAATAGCAGTAATTGACATATCAGCATGATTTCCTATAGAAACCAACTCTGTTAATACCATAATTGGGCCTTTTTTCCTTAGGTCCATCCTGTCACCTCCTCTTTGTCTCTCTAATTAAGTTCCGTTCTGCCTTAGTATGACATTTCTGGTGGTGATAACGGCTGCCCTACAGTAATTATTTATTTGCCAGACTTGCTACCCTTTACTGTAATGCAATGGCTACCTCATTACTTTCTGTAGAATTCCTAAACCTTTTTTACCCTACATCTTCTTAATCTTTCTCCCCATTTCTAAAATAACAGTCCTGTGTATACCTTCAATGCCTCTGACAAACCCTCCTCATTATGTAGCACCCCAGGAAAAGAAGATAGCTCCCCATTCAGCAAAGAACCAACCACCTCTTTAAACTACTACTTGTCCATTCCTTCACACCTCTCTCAGCCAAACTCCATGGAAAACATCTTTTTACTGTTGCCACAGCTTGTTTCAAAATGCAGCCTGCCTCTCTACACCAATATCTTCTTAACTACCAAACAAGCATGCACTCTCTGGGAATCCCTCACACTCACTCTCAGAGAAAATCCCAGTCTTGCCACCTTTAAAAAAGTCCTTTTATCCCACTTAAATCAACAGGCCAAATGTACCTGCCCAAACATTACCTTAAAGGCTCCATTCTCTCACTTACAGTCTCCAACCTCTTGCTCTTTCTCTCATGTTAGCTTGTAGTTCCTCAGCTGCCCTTCCTCCTCTGTCACAGTCAAACTGCATTCACCTCTCTGCCCCCTCATTCACTTCATTTTGCTCAAGTTCTACTCCTTCCTGGAATGTAAATAAGTAGAAAGTGTAAATGTTTTGTCTCTTCTTTATGCAAAGTGACTCATTGTATACTTGTCCTGAATACTCATTCATCCTTGCTGTTGGCCAGTGTACTACCCTGGAAAACATACATTCATACATAAATAAACAAATAAATACATGAAATAAAGCTTTAAGCTCCAGATGTTTCCACTCTGAAGCAGTTATGTGTCCTAGTCCACACTGAATATCATATCTATCCTATCTTCTGTGTTTCATTGAGGCCTGCTGGAACAAGCAGAATATTCAATTATCTTACAAATTTTCCCATTTATCTCAGACCATAAATTTTACATTTAATTTACCACTTTCTGGATCCTGTTATGGTACTATTTATTTATTTATTTATATGTTTGTTTGTTTATTTATTTATTTATTTATTTGACATTTGTTAACCCAGGTTAGTCCATTTGGGCAGAAGGACATTTTCAGCGGAGACCCGTGGAGAAAAGCTCCAGAAATTGTGAAAGACAAATTACAATGTAAAACAACAATATCAATATACAGAAGAAATAAGTAGATTCCAAGTATTAGTAGTTCAAATTACAAATTCAGTTAACAATGAGGATAAAAAAGTGAGACTCAAAGGTACAATAAAGAGGGTAACTAGTTTACTGCATAATTTCTGTATTAGCAATGTAGCAAGAGTTATTGAGAGAGAAGGTTGAAAGAAGGATAAAAGGGGGGTGAAAGAGTGAAATGTGTAGAGGATTAAACTTTGTAAGCCAGGTGGGTAGCTAGGAGGGAGAGAAACTACATAGAAATTATATTGGGTCATGACAGCGGCAGGACCAGGATGAATGGAAGTTGTCTTTCAAGGCGGATTTAAAAGAGTTGGAGTTTGTGATGGTTCAAACATTTAGTGGTAACTTATTCCAGACTGAGGCTAAAGAATGACTGCAGAGTAGTTTGACGAAGTTAGCATTGCATTTACTGACTTGTAACTGGTGCTGTAATCAGCTATGAAGTGCTTGGTTAGGTATGTAAGACTGGACGAGAGTGAAGAGGGAGGAGCGGGATGATGGTTTGTGCAAGACTGAATGAGCTGGGAGCAGTTGGGAGAGTAGATGTTGGAATTCTAGCCAATGCAGGTTTTTTAGGGCTATACAGTGATGAGTGTGATTATGTAAGTTAGATGCAAACCTTGCCACTTTGTTATAGGTTTGTTCTAATCTAGTCATGAGATTAGATTGGGGGGATGTGAGCAAGGGAGCAGTGTGTATGATTTCCAGTCTTTCTTCTCTATATTTCCAACATAGTACCTTTTCCTAACACCCTTTGTCTTTTACTCTTTCCAGCATTCCATACCAGCAGAAAGGTTTTGAATTCCATAGCACCTTCAGGAAACTGGTACGTAACTGGCTGTCACCACACAGATGAAAACAATCAGAACTAATAAGACCACATGTTGCACACATAGTTCCAAAACATGCATTTTGTTTGACGTACACTTTTTGTAGTAAATGAAAGAGAAACTCCCTTTTAGCACAATACCTGAGGTGTCTTTCTTTTGTAGTCTGTCAGGGACCCTGTTTCACTGCAACTGTAAACAGCTCTTCCTGCTACCACTGTTATGCAATATGCAACTGCCCAGTTGGTAGTGCATTTTAAAGTGACTGCAATATATAAGGCTTCCTGGAACTCAAAATGGATCAACAGCAGAAGCTCTTAGAATCTAAGCATTTCTACTACAAGTCTGTTTTGAGTTCCAGGAACTCTGTCTTTTGGCCCTGTGGTCAAACCAATGGGAGAAAGAAGATGCTGCATACAATCTGAGCGAAAAAGAGAAACAATTATTAGTGTGGCTCAAATTCCAAACTGGACTTTGTTTTCTTCTTCTTTTTATTTTAATTAGACTTTGTAGGCCAGATAAAAATCATTTATGTGCAAAGCTGTGTGGGCCTGATTAAAAGTGTTCTCATGTTGCAGGTGACTCCTGAGCTTGGAGTTTGAGACCCTTGCTCTACACATCTTGGTTTAGGTGGGTTTGAGGGGCTAGTGTATGTATATTTTGTGCGTGAAGTGTGTGAAGTTGTGTTTATTCTTTTAATTCAAAGTGAGTCAGAAGTGCAGTCATACTCTCTTTTTTATTTCACATTTTTCTTTACAACTAAGTGTAGATTTTGGTTTGAGTGTTGTTTGAGATGGGAGACACTATTTCAGGGTTATGTTTGGTGTCTGTAGACACCCTGTGCAAATAATGACAAATATGACCAAAATTACCCTTCATTCTGTGTGGTTTTGAGTGAAGGACTGATGAGCATTGGAACCAGGATTTAGCCAGCATAGCCTGAAGAAAACACTGCATACTTTATGTTTACTGTGTTGCCATATAAGCATCATAGCCCAAAGTTGTTGACCAATTGTTGCCATCTTGCCAAGGCTGCTATGTATTGCACCTCTTTCTGTCTATAGAGTCTCAACAGACTGTATCTCATTCTGCTGAAAACCTTCATTGACCTCACTTGTGGCTGGATGGTATAATTAGCCACATAGTTGGGACTGAGCCTGCCTCCAAGGAGCAAACTGCAAACATCTTACTGACTCTACCGGACAAGTACAGTAAGGAATCCCAAGATTTATCTACACATCAAAACATGCTTTCAGCAGCTCAAACACGTGTCATGTCTTGGCATGAGCACTGTTGAAATACATCCCAGTAATAGTTTCAGGGTTGAGTATGGAATCATGAGGCAGAATTCCATAGGTAGTCAGTATCATCTGTAAAATACAACACAATTTTTTTGAGGGGGCAATTGGTCACTTGCCTATATGCATGTTGTGTGCACATCTTACTATGTCTTCTACACACTATACCAGCATTTCTAAACAAGACAAGCCTGTTGAAAATTACAATCTTAAAACTTGACCTACATTTCCAGCATATGTCAAATGTGGGAATCATGAAAACTACCAGGATGACACATGCACACATCAGAAATAATTCCCAGACTGCCTGGCAGTTGAAAGAATGGTAGTCTCTCCTACTGTTCTATATCTGGGACTGTGGGCCTGGGTAACCTTTATAATCACATAAGTCCAGTCTATGCCACACAGTACATTAAGGAAGTGGGTGAAGTTATAAAAGCCATACTTAGTGTTGGCTTTCTCCTCTTCAGTCCTTGGGAACCATATATGCTTATTGACATGTAGCAGCATAACACTGAGGAGCTTATTGAATATCTGTGAGTCAGAAGCCTGGGGAGTAGCCAGTGTGTCTTATTTTGGTGTCTAATGCATCCCTGTAGCTAAGATGTAAATATACTAAGCTTGTTATCCACAGGTCTGTTACCCATTTGAAGTAGACTGACACTATTTGGGGGTAAAGATACATAATCAAAAAGGTTGAGGCTACAATAGAAAGGAATATCTTAAAAATCTATGGACAAATGACAAATGGCTTGGTGTCATATGCACACAAATAAGGTGGTGGTGCAGTGGTAGCATTGTCGCCTCACAGCAAGAGGTTCTCCCATTCGATTCTCAGCTGGAGTGCTTTCTGTGTGGAGTCTGCATGTCCTCCCCATGGTTGAGTGGCATTTGAAAGACATGCGTGAATGGGCGTGCCTTCATTGAAGGTTGGACATTGGGCTGGCACCTCGGCACTGTAAAAATCTGCTGCCAATCATTAGCGGACCAGAGTTCCGCTGTGGCGACCCCTAACCGGGAAAAGCTGAAAGAAGAAGAACAACATTAACTGAAGGTATTACCACAATTAATGACAACTGAAATATTTCTGAAAATACTCTATTTCACAGACATCTAGAGGAAGCAATCTTTGATGAGTCTGACTGAAAAATGTTGAGAAGATTATTGAGATTATCAAACTTCTGTCTTTGTATTTGTGATAGAAATCAAATGTTTCTGACAAAAAGAAGTCTGCTGTAACATCCAGATGTTGCAAGGGCACTATGGCTGCTAATCCAGTCATATATCAAAAGGCATTAGAAGAAAGAAGAGCGTCTAAAACCACCTAAGGATAGGGGGAGTTATAGAGATATTAGAAAATAGAAGTATAGCTTATCTTTTAAAATGAAAAAAAAAAGAAAGTAGAAATTTTGAGTAAATATAAGAAAAAGTATAATTCTAAAGATAATGCAAGTAATATGGAGGCAAGCAGCCAAGACATTTAACATTTTGAAATACTGATCGTTATTTCTCCTGCACTTGTGGGCTATATGTATAAGAACTAACTATATCTGCTATGAAAGCCTGAGCTCAAGTTTTCTGTATATAATTCCAAACTCTATAAAAGCAGCACCTGTAAAAGAAGGCTAAATGCTTATTCACAAGTAATCTCTCTTTGCATCTATGGTACTTTGATGCAAGAAAGTTTGCATTGTGTCATCATAGAATGTGATATAGGAAACCAACTTGTAAAGACAATATTCAGTGTATAGTGTGTAGCAAACTGAAATGAAGATAGAAATCCTGAAATTCTTATCCTTAGTTCAGGTATCTGATCTGTTGAGGCAGGCTGCATTTGTTTTCTAAAAAAAAAAAAAATAATAATAACTGTTACATTACTGTGTGGACATGAAAAGAGCTGAACATAGTGTAAAGGTCTACATATTATACTGTGTTTTATATTCATTAGTAGGCCTTATTAATAAGCTAAAACATCTAGAATAAAAATATGATGCATTAATTGTTAGATGTGAGAGTATGCATTCCTGAATTCTAGTATTAATAAGTCTGACAAAATAAGAAAAAAGCTAATCATAAATCCAGAAGAAAGTGGACACAGCAAAAAGTTATGTACCGTATATGCAGTTATATGTATTAGCTTGCCGTTTCTACAACATGTGTAGTTTATTCTCATTTATATATTGCATGTTAGATGCATCTGCATTTGTAAATCAGTCTCTTGTAATAGTATATATATTTGTTGATTTTGCCAACAAGTTTGTTGAATCAGAAAATGTGCTAAAGGTAAGAAATAAGGCACAACATTTTGAAATAATCATATGGGAGCAATATATAAAATGCTTTGGTCTTGTTAAAAAATACATTTCTTTCATAAGCATTATCAGAAGAGTTATCAAAGAAATTAGTCTGATTTTTTGATTTTACTTGATTCCAAAAAAAAGAAAAAAAATGATCAAACTAAACAATTGTCAAGCATACATTTTTATAGGTTGACAGACGAGAGCAGACAGGAGTCCCCATGGACTATGATGTTTGCAGATGACATTGTGATCTGCAGTGAGTAGGGAACAGGTGGAGGAGACCCTGGAGAGGTGGAGATATGCTCTAGAGAGAAGAGGAATGAAGTTCATCAGGACTAAGACAGAATATATGTGTGTGAATGAGGGGAAGGATAGAGGAATGGTGAGGATGCAAGGAGTAGAGGTGGCGAAGGTGGATGAGTTTAAATACTTGGGATCAACAGTTCAGAGTAAAGGTGAGTGTGGAAGAGAGGTGAAGAAGAGAGTACAGGTAGGATGGAGTGGGTGGAGAAGAGTGTCAGAAGTGATTTGTGACAGACGAGTACCAGTAAGAGTGAAAGGGAAAGTCTACAAGAGGGTAATGAGACCAGCTATGTTATATGGGTTGGAGACAGTGGCATTGACAAAAAGGCAGGAGTCAGAGCTTGACGTGGCAGAGCTGAAGATGTTAAGATTTGCACTGGGTGTGATGAGGATGGACAGGATTAGGAAGTATATTAGAGGGTCAGCCCAGGTTGGAAGGTTTGGAGACAAAGCCAGAGAGACAAGATTACATTGATTTGGACATGTGCTGAGGATGGATGCAGAGTATATTGGGAAAAAGATGCTAAGGATGAAGCTGCCAGGTAACAGGAAAAGAATAAGGCCTAAGATAAGGTTTATGGATGTGATGAGAGAGGACATGCAGGTGATTGATGTGACAGAGCAAGATGCAGAGGACAGGAAGAAATGGAAACAGTTGATCTGCTGTGGCGTCCCCTGATGGGAGCAGCCAAAAGAAGAAGAAGAAGACATTTTTAGGATGGACATAATGCATTTTGCTCTTCATGTATACATGTATATATTTTTTTCAAAAGCACTGTCAGAAGAACTGCTGTACTTAAACAGATCATTAGCAATTAATAAATTGGTGCCGATTTTACTTTTGCCTTCTAGTAGCAAGACATTTTCTTATTTTATTATTCATAAAATGATGGGTACATAAGCTGATTAATATTCAACAAGCAATTCTTTGCTATTACCCTTAACGAGTGAAAAGTCATACTGATTTTCGACTTAAGCAATCAGTGTGTTGCGTTGTGTTTGTAATGTTGTTGTGAGTAATGTCAGAAGCCTCACATCACAGCAGTGTGAATAATATAATGTTAAATAGGTATTGCATTTCTTATAGGTACTAATTTAAATTAGAACATCTTTAAGTTCCTTGCTGCTGGGTGACCTAACCTCCTACCTATGAAGAAATCTCCTAATAAACAAAGAATGGAACTGTTGTTTGTGCCTCTGCAGTTCTACCACAGTGAAACTGTGATTCAGGAATTAAAATTAAACCTGAAATCATTGGTGCATGAAAATATTGAAGGGTGGGGTGGGGCAGAGGTTGAGACGGGCAGTTAGTGACATGTAAAGGCTTTTATAAATCTTTTTTACTATCTACTGTGATAACAGGTACATATATATGAAACTAGTTGCATATATACTGTCAGTCTGAGTTACATTAAAAATAACTGCACAGAAATTTTATACATAATTGCAAATAAAGACAGTGCTTTTCTTTACCCCATTCTAACGTCTGAGTGACACACATACTTTCAACTTAATGCACATCCAGTGAATATACTATGTATCTGTGGATCCTGTTTGCCAAGAACTTGGATGACTACAGGATAGGGTGAGGGAGAGATTAACTGGCAACAGGAATAAAATAACCTGGCTCCTGTGTGGTATCAGGTCACTGTAGTACTAAAATTAGATAGTGGTAAACAACAATTGTAGTAGCTGTGTGGCAGGGACTCTATGACTTCAGTATCTTTCAAATCATAGTTCTGATTATGTACAGTGAGCTGTCAGGACTATAGTCAGAAATAGACCAAAAGCACAGAGTCCAGTCTTCTGCCTTGTGTGGCATTCTTTGGCATGCCGGGGACAATAAATGCTTGTTTCTGAGGGTGATAAAATGAATGAGTCCACATATACATACACAGAGATGCGCGCACACACACACACACACACACACGCACACACGCACACACGCACACACACACACACACACACACACACACACACACACACACACACACACACACACACACACACACACACACGGCCAGTGCTAGTATTTCTGGGACCTTTGCAAGTGTCAAGTTGATGGCCCTTGGACACCTTTAGCCTAAGTACCATCCTTTGTCTGCCACCTCTCCTAAGCAGCCTCTTAGTTCATGTTGCAAAGATTTAGTAGTTGTGATGTCCCGACTTTGGGCCAGTAAGCAAAGAGCCTAAATCCTCACCACTGGCACTAGAGAGATAGGTTCACTTGGAAGAAAAATGGATACACCCAGTATTTCAAGATGCAGGTTTATGCATTGAGCATAATTTCTGAGAGCACACAGGGAACACACTCAGTCTGGGGTCTGGGTTTCTCTATCTGTCTTTCTCCTCATTAACACTACCCACTAGCATAGCTGTAGGGTCCAAGCCAAGTCCTCCAGCACCCTCTCTGTAAAACCAAAGCTTCATGTCCCTGCTCCAAGTAGCTCACACACACACACACACACACACACACACACACACACACACACACACACACACACACACACACACACACACACATACACACACTTGGGCAGGTTCACACAGTTACAGGAAAAACAGTGCTTAACTAATCTCACTATATTTTCCTGACTGATCTAAAGAATTATTATTCCCTGATTACTTACTAGAGCAAGACATGATGAAGTAGGTGAGATAACCTTCTTTGTCAGGTTCCAAGAAACAGAGTGCTCTGAAACTTTAGTCTCACCTAGTATTAAACATAATTTTTTGTGATGGATTATGAAATGATATCAAATACATCTGGTCATCTGACTTCTGGTTCCTATGCAGCCCCCCTTGGCTAGAAACTGCCAGGATTTAGCACATATGTGCCAATAATACACATGCAGAGAGAGAGAGAGCCTTGCTAATATCTGCTACAGCTCCTGGAAGTCATAAAACATTTTCAAACCTCCACCTTTCCAGAATAGCAAATAGTTCACCCCGATGGCAATGGAGGAAGCTTCCTAGAACAAACATTTTGTCACTGGCTGCATTGAGAACTGTAATATACAATCTTTATGGCTTAAGCCAGGTAATTTCATTTCTAGCTACTTTCAAAGTTTCAGATTAACCTCTTCTCTTCCAGTATTCACTGTTAAAATGTATACATTTAAAGAGTTACAATAATACATGTATATTTCTTTTTCTGTACAGCTAGGCACACTGTTGATATATTTTTAGCACAAGCAGCTTTACAGATACATTTTCAATGCAAGCACCTGTACAAATCAGTTTGATATACAAATGGTATCTAATTCTTTACAAAATTCTAGCTAGCTGTGCTGTCATATGTTACACAGCCACTAACCTACTTCTTCTGGCGTAGCTGGCAATACCTCACATTGTCACATTAGTAGCACACTAAGACTGGTAATGTAGCTATAATTCTCTTACATTATGACAGGTCTGTGTACCACGCCATGTTGGCCCATCTCATAGAGAGGAATTCACAGTGACTGGCATTTAACTGCAGTGATGTTATATTACAACAACCCTAAATACAAAGCCAGCTTCTGGTGAAATGGAGTCATAGGTGAAGGCCTCAGTGGTGCCCTCCAATGACTAGTGTTTCACTTCCCAATACAAACACCCTTGAGTTCTCCCCCTTCATTTCCCTAACCCAGACTCTCCAGACGATGCAAATTACTTTTTCCCTTTTCTCACATTTTGCATTACTCATCCACCTTTTTCAGAAGTCATGACTTTCTGAATAGTCTGAAGTACATTTTATATATATATTTTTTTATACAACCTTTTCATCCATTGTTAAACCTGAACAATAATTAAGTAAGGAAAGAAATTCATTGTTGCTGTACAACTTCACTTTTCCTCATATCCTTTTAACACACCTTAACTGACCATGACAGCACCATAATAACTCTGCAGGAAATTATTGAATTAAGCTGGCATAGCCCTCAGAAGCCACAGGGTTATAAATGCTCTGAAGTGCATTTTAGAGCATTTTCCTAACCTTTTGAATCAGTGACAACCTGAACAAAGATCATGAGTAACAATAGAATTTTTTTTCTTTTTCTTTTTTCTTTTTTCAAGGAAGAAACATGTTGTGTTCAAGGCTTAATGATGTTCCAAGCTGACAAAATAGTAGTTATTAATAAACTAATAAGACAAATATTTAGAAGATGCATGAATCCTATCAGGGAATATTTCTTGCCTCCCTAGCCCTCTCCTATAAAACAGTCTATGTCTGTGCATCCATATGTTAGGGTGGGATGAAAGCAAAGGCTCAAATGGCTATAGTTATGTATTTCAAGTGACTGCTGTCATGCTGTCATACATATAGATAGCATACCTCCTCAACCTTACTCCCACAAGGCAGCCCTGGTAACTATGCCTGATGTGTGATGGTTTGGAAAGTGAAAACAAATAATGATCACAGTAATGTATTCCAGCCTTTTACTTCTAGACTGTACACTTCCCCTACCCAAGCTATAGTTACCTTTGTTGCATACCTCTGAGATCTGTGGGTGAAGTAAAAGATAGAATGACCAAGCTGTCACTAGCTTGAATGCAAGCTATAATGACTTTCTGCACATCTCTGAGGTTTGATAGTGAGGAAAATTAGAGAATTAATGACTGCACTAAGTCCTGCTCCCCATACAAGCATACAGCAATCTTTTGTAAACACCTCTGAGCAGTACTGGTTTTAGAATGGGTGCAGCTGAGGGTGGAAGCCACCACTAAGCCCATGTCAAAGTCCATGTATGCAGACTCAGGTTTGGAAGCCACCAGACTTCTTAGATGCTCTAAGGGTATGACTGTTCATTGGTGTACTTTATGCCTTCTTTTTGAAAGATAATTGGTTGGTAACTGCACACACACACACACACACACACACACACACACACACACACACACACACACACACACACACACACACACACACAATGACAGCATCCTTGAAAAAACAGGTCTATCACAAGATGCATAAGCATACACTTAAATGCTGCACGTCCACCTTCAGAGATACTGAAGGAATGCCAGTTCATCTCCAGTATATCTTTTTGGTGCTGCAGAAAACTATACCACCTAGGTAAACCCATGCTATGACAGAGAGGGTGTGCAGACACTACAGAGAAAAAAAGCTACAGCCAGGAGCTCAAGCAGAGCAAAGAGCTGTGAAATAGCAATACAACTCACGGTGCTACTGTGCTGATGAGCTATTACATTCACACACACCCTGCTCCTGCCAAACCACCAGAAATAGCCATCTATCATGTGTAAGGTGTATAATTGTGACAGTAAGTGAAAGAAACTATTGCCAACTTGTTACTCTTAAATACACTGCAACCACACACCACCCTAATGCAAACATAATGGCAAGGATGATGTTTGTGATAGAAAGTGAAGGAAGTTATGGCCAGCTTGTCTCTTTTACACTGCAACCCCTCATATGCATGCACAAAGCATAAGCCATTAGAATACTTATTTTACACTGACTTTAGTAAATACCACTACATTCTGCTGGTTTACTATCATTAGTGCGAAAGGCAAAACATATTCTGTTCACACTATTGAAAGAAACTACCGAACCTGGAATTCCGACGGTTTCACAATGTCAGCCCAAATGATTGACACATTTGGGTCAACATTGTCATCAAAAAATATCACGTGATATCCGTATAGGAGCTGATGCACATCAAACTCCTATACGAAATATCATGTTTTTGCAGAATGCAAGCCCCCGTGCACCAACCTGTAGGGGGCTGCGCCCCAACACCCCCTGCTAAAAATATATTCCAACTCTGAGAATATACCACAGTGGGGATTTGGATGAAATTCCAGTCCCTGCTGTACTGTGATCTCCGTATAGTTTGTCGAATACACTTATGCAAATGCACTACTGCATTAACATAGGTGTGTTTGACTATTCTGTACAGTTCACATTTTGTGAACAACAATCTGATTTTCAGCAGCATACATGCCGGCAAATTGTCGTTCACACTAATGATAGTAAACCCATTCTGCCACCCTGCTGCTGCCACACCAAATCAGTGATTGTTGCTTAGCAGTCAAACAACAGAAGGGTAAGTCCCTTTTATTCACTTCGTTGATGAGTAATGCATACCTGTCATTGTCCTTGATATCTCAGAATGTCCCTGATTGCTTTGTTCCCTCATAAAAGTTTTGATTTCCTATGAAATCATTCAGGATTACAAACAGCCAATTTTACCATACCTTTTTTTGGAAATTTCATGTTGGTGCAAAACTCGACTCTTAACTTTAAGTGAATTAGAGCAGCATTTAAGAGAATAAATTATCTTTTTTCTTCTAATTTTCTCTCTGTCAACAGCAGTTATTGTGAGACCCCCAAACAGATAAAGACGATCAGGAGTCTTCCCACAAAATAAGTATCATGGATGAGAAATGCCCAGTTTGCTGTTACTTTCAGTGGAGAGAATGCCCTCCAGCAGGACTTAGGTAAGGCAAGGGTACAAATCAGTGGTCAAACATTTAATGATATTATGAAGCCTGCTACTTGATAAAAACTGGCACTACAACCAGACATAGCATTGAATTTTGAAGGTTAAGAAATGCTGTCAGTCTTTAGGTTATTATTGCCCGCCTGGTTTAAGTACATAAGATTGCAGTACCAACTTTTGCTGGTTTAACAAAATATTAGAATAAGATAACTTTATAAGGTTTGTGGAGCCTCCCAGGACCAGGGACCCCACAGTTTGCTGGTGCCTAAAACTGGCTATACACACATACTGTTGCTACCTAAATCTGTATAATGAGTCTTATGTCCAACTTGCATATCTAGTATAGAAAATGATAATGTAATGTACTGTAATGCAAACTTGCATATAAATATATTAAGTTACAGAAACAAGTCAAGCTTTGGATCATCCAACAATGTAGCTGTAGAAACAATGCCATTATCACAGTTCTATTTTAACATGCAGGTGCAGAAGCAATGCCATTACCACAGTTCAACTTGATGTAATTTATAAAAATAGCAATACGAGTTTCAGTGCTGTGACTCCAGCATACCTCTCAACTTCTCAGAACAAGAAATCTGGACAAAGGCAGAAATAATGGGGGGACAAAGGCCCAAAAATAGGGGCAACATTTTAAATATTGCTCTTATAAACGTAGAAAGTTGCAAGAATAACAGATTTTGCATTATTATATATTCTCTGAAGGATATGAAGTCTGAAACTCAAATTCCTGTCATTATTTAGTATTATTTATTGACTTCAATCCTCAAAGATTTGCCAGAAAACCACAAATGTTATGAAGTACAGACCAAAAATAAGAAGCAAAAATCTGGACATTCAGCGAAAATCTGGACAGTTGAGAGGTACAAACCCCAGCAAAATTCATGGCAGCACTTAGGAAGAACATAAAACTGATCCAAATATATAGTCAACTGTTGAATAATTAATCTTTCAAAGATACAGGAGTAGATTGATAAAAGGGCACTACACTTATTATTACTCAGCAGTGAGAAAACTGGTCCCGGAGCCCTAAGCTGACTTGCTCTTATCATGGAATTTTTATTTCTTCCACAGTATAGTGGTTTGGGACTCTGTTTGGATGAAGATAAATGGCAGCTTTGACTCTTGCATAATCTGAGTTTGGATATACTCTCTGGCATGTTTCATCATGTGGGAGTCCTAGTGGATAATAGTACAGCTAGTTATGGATAGGATGCTGGCTGATTCTACATAAATGTGAGGTGACACCAAGATGAGGGGGTGAGTTCTGTCATCCTGAATAATACAATTTTGCTGGATTTGACCTTCCATTTAATGTACATTAACTGCTGTGCATCAACTATATTGACTTTGGTTTTGGGAAGAAAGCATTATAATTAGTAACTTACATGAACACAGAAAAAATGACACGTACACACATGCACGCATGCGCACACACACACACACACACACACACACACACACACACACACACACACACACACACACACACACACACAAAGCAATGAACAATTAAGAGGAACATTAGTTCACCTATGGCATGTCTTAAACATTTGAAGGAAATTAGAGCATCTGGCTAAAATCCTTATGGATACAGGGAAGATTTTTAAGCTCCACACAGAAGACACTCAGTTTAGAACAAACTGGGTGGTAAAGCACTGTGAGGCAACAATCAAAAACTTTAAAGGCATCAAGAGGAATGAATACCAAGCTCCCTCTAAACTACTGCTATTTAACTCTATACATTACTGGATGTATGATAAGATTTCACAGTCTGTCTGATGCAAAACCATACTGTATTGGAATGATTTAAAAATAACCTATATACGTTCATTAACTTAGCTATAATTTTCTAATCTAGTTGAGAAGTAAGATAGGTCTAATTCTGCAGAATTCATTGCCTTACCTGTTGTTGGCACTGATATGTTTGTCTTATTAAAATCATATGCATGTGACCATTTGTCATCATATATGTGATTAATCTGATGATATAAGAAATTAATTCTGTAAAACTTTTGTAAATTGCTGCGGTTAGTCAGTCAAGTCTGGGTGCTGTATTCACTGGTATTATCAGAAGTAACATGTCTTGTGTTAAATATAGAAAATCTATAACTGCTATATTCATCCAGTCCTTTGAATTTATATAGGTTTTAGAATACAAGATGTCAGATTCTTCATTTCTTTGATAAATTTCAATACAGAATGTTTTAAACATGTGAATGATGTCCATAGTATCACTGTATTGATTTCACTGATGATTTACTGTAGCAATATAATTGCTAATCTCAGTTTTTGGGTTATTGTTGCAGATTATTTTTCTAGTTTCTGTGCATGTAAAAGCATGTTCCTACTAGCTTTATATGCAGTCATTGTATTCTGTTCTTTCAGAATGTGTATTACTTCTCTCTGGATCCAAACCCAATCTTTTAAGCATTTTCATAATCTACTTATATCAGGGTTTTGCATACAGGTGATCATGCATATTTTGTTAAAAACTGATGTATTATATAATTTGTTTTTACTGCAGAAACACAGGATACTGAATATACAAGCTTTAGAATTATTCCATTATGTTTTTGATTGAAAGTGGCTGGTTGCCTTTCCTTTTGAATCAAATATGCTGAACATAAATATGTTACAGGTTCAATCATTTATGAATGTATAAATAAATAAATAATTAGGCATTATGTTGCTATAACATTTCTTCCCTTTTTTCAAAGAAAGAAAAAAAGAAAAGAAGCCTTATGGTGGAATTATCTGACAAACCAAAGTTTTCAACATCTTCGCCGGTAATAGTGATTCCTGGCTCTGATTGTCTCACTCACTAACTGGTAAGCTGGCCTTTGTACTGCCTTTTCTCCTTCTCTGGGGTCAGTGTAATCTAATAATAGACTCTCTGCCCCCATCTCTTTAAACATGTCCTCAGATCTGCTAAGGTCTGTCTACCTGCAGTCAAAAAATAAATGCAGGTGGCAGGATAACAGCAATGGTTAGTAGAAGAAGTCTACTATTGTAGTGCAAGGTCACCAATAATAGTTATCACTTGTAAATAAAATGGAGTTTTCCTTGATTTGCTATTTGTTCCATCTCTGTCAGTGGCAGCAAAATAAACAGAGGGGATGACATGCCTCAGCAAATGGAATGATGACAGGTAAGCAGAAGGGATGTCATGCCTCAGCCTTAACCAATAGAATGATGACAGATATAGCAAAATAAGGAGAGTGGATGACATGGCTCAGCCTCACCCAATGGGATGATGACAGATATACACATTTTGCATCATTCCATTGGTCAGTGCATCAGAATGGACTTGTGGTGCATGGTTTTTGGTTTATTATTCTTTTAATGGAGTCAGGCAGAACTCGTTTGCAATGGTTGTTTAAAATGGGAGTTTATGCACCTCTTTCTTTTACAAATGTGAAAGGCTGTGTACATTGTGGTCTGATAGTAAAATACCAAACCTTTGAGATGAAGGGGGGGGGGGGGGACTTTTGTCTGTTTTGTGTTATGCTACAAATTTACCTGAAGTTTTATTGTGTGCATAAGGTGTGTGAATGCCATAATTTGGGTATGGCAGTTGAAGTTAAACTGGAGTTAAATTATAAGGCTAAATATTTATAAAATGGTTGGTTATGTAGAAACCTGAAAGTGTCTGATTGTAATGATGATGACTGGGATACGTGAGCTGAAAGGCTAGAAATATTGATATTGCAGATAATAAAACATTTATTAATTTAATAATGGGTACAATGACTTATGGACTGCATTACAGTTTATTGGGGCCAGATAAACCATATGAGAAGATTTTTAAAGAATAGAATCAAGTATGTAAATTGTGCAAAATCAAAGCCTTCAGTAATTGTAGAAAAGGTCTAATTACATCTAAGGAACAAATGAAGAAATTAAAATGTTTAAAATACATGGCTGAAATAAATAGATTGTCTGAACACTGCCAGTTTGGCAGAAGGCTTATAGAGACATTCTTGGGCAGACTTGTACTCAGAGTGCTCTGTGCATATAATTGTGGCAGAGGCATGCCAGTAAATATCGCATGAGTTTTGCAATAGGAAACCTTGGTCTTCATAGACATAGTTTTAGTACAGTATTGAAAGTGGGCAAAAGAAATGGGCAGAAGTAATAACATAGGAAGCAGCAATATGATTTAGTGTTGTGCTTTATCTAAAGTGATATAATGTAGGACTATGAGGAAGAGCAAAGGGTATTAACGAAGGCAGCATAAAATGGCAGACAAGCTGGGAGGAAGAGGAATAAGATGAGGACAGACTAATCTAAGTGGTCTCAGAGCTATGAGTATAAAGGAGTGAGTTGGAAATAGATGCAGGTGTAAGTAAATACTTAATAGTGGGTAAAACAATTGATTGTGACAGTATTCACAAGAAATAAAGTGCCCAAACAATGATTTTATTATTTTATGTTCTAATATTTGTATTGTCTCTATTTGCTGTTTTATTTTCATTTTTTATGTTATTTTATTAATGTATACTTTACTACTACATTTTTATATTAGTGAATTATCATTTTTACAGTTTTGCTCTGTGTAGTGCTTGGACTTCAATAACCTTGAAGTTAAAATTGATGTCAAAGTAAGTTATATAGGCCAGGATTCAAATCAGATGAGTTTAAATTCTGCATGAAGCATGATAATATAACATATTTTGCTACAGCATTCCATCACCCAGTCATTAATGAATTCAAAGAGAAATCTTTATATACTGTCTAAAAGAAAATGAAAATTACGACTCCAGTTAAATGCCATTCCCACACAGAGCAGACAACTTTTTACTCACGTATAGCACATAAAGCATGCAACCATTATTGAGACACCTGCTATTTTATTCCTGAAAATGAACTTGTGAGCATGATTAAATGTGTCAATAGTTATGCTAGTGATAAGCAGTTCCACAAAAATATGCAAGATAGGTCCTAATGAATTATTGACAAAGGCCAGTAAGTCTTGCAAGAAATGAATGAAATTATTAATAAACCCATGACCTGTCACTGCTGAAAATGGGCATTTAATATTTAATGCATTCAGTATATTATAGAAAGGGTTTCTTGATAAGAACCATACCTGGCATACTTGTCAACCTGACAGCTAGAAGACAATAGCCAGGCAGATGAAGTCCGATGGTCTGCATCTTACATCATAGTATACACACGATCCATACCACTGGAAAGGATGGATATGTTTGATTATAACTAGAAATGAATGGCTGTTCAACACAATAACTACAGAAGGATGAAAGACCCAGCAGATGACCAAAAACTGATGGATACTGAGGAATACCAACTCAGAAGAATGGAAGACTCAAACCATGATTGTTCAGGAACACCAATCAAAGAGTCCAGCTAGAAAAGAACAGATGTCCAATAAGACTGTATCATCAGGCACTGCCATGACATTTAATACGACAGCATCATTGGCTACTGCCATAACATCAAATAAGAAGACATAATTGACTACCTGCATAACATCAGATAAGACTACATTATTGGGTACTGCCATGACAGCTGATATAACTATGCTATACTGAGCATCACAAAGTCACTAATGATATGCAGAGACACTACTTTAAATGCTGTAGGAGACCACTAGAAGGACTAAATTTGTGAGGGTGTGTGTGTACATGTTCTAAACTGTGAATTAAGAACTGGCTGCCAAAAAATGCTGTATATATCCTTAATTAGTATATATTTGCTTATCTATATCTATCTGTCTGCACACACACACACACACACACACACACACACACACACACACACACACACACACACACACACACACACACACACACACACACACACACACACACACACACACACACACACACACACACACGCGCGCGCACACACACACACATTTATATATATATAAATTCTTGGGACTAAATGTAATTGGAGAGTAAGTTTAATGTAAGCATTTAAAGTAGATATGTATTGTGCATGTGATTAAATTTGTAATCAGTCAACAAGTAAACCAAGACATGTTCACCTGAGTATCTGGAGCCATACATTTAGTTTATCTAAATGTATGCTAAGCTCTCTAGAGAAAATACATAACAGGCAGTATCACTATTCCAGGTAGAATGGGACAGAAGTAGATTCTCTGATGGAATGTGATCAGTCTTTATGATTCAAGAATGATTAGAAACACGTTTAATCAGAAAATTAATCTATATTAGCATCTTAACATAAAATATATGTAGAGAAGCACCTCTAAGATATAACAAACTGGTAAAGTATTTTATTGAAATAATGGCAGCTAATGGAAAATGTTCAGTAGCAAGAATTCTATTTGTTTGAGAACCAGGAGACTTTGAAGTAAAATGCTTTATTTTCATTGCCACAGTGAGATCAAAACTGGCATGTGGTGCTGCTTTGTAGTGTTCCTATAACATGCATTTTGTACTAGAATGTATGTATAGGTGTATAGGTTTGTAGGTTCTTAATATAATACAGCCAAGAGACCTCCAAGAAGCTCAGCCACCCTATCCAGTGTTTATGAGAGGTTAATAGTATCCTTATTAAGTGAGTGCATTATCCCCACATATCATAAGTGAAAATGTTCTATCACCCATATCAAGACTGATTGTACAGAATGCTTGATATATAAGGAGTTCCTTTTCCATAAATGATGAATATGCTGGGTTAGATAACATGGTGTAATGTTTATACAATGAACCACTGTTTGTTTTCAGAATCTGAATGCAAAATATATGTGAGCATTTAAGTCCTGTAAAGAATTTAGCTGGTAAACTAAAAATAAGGATTTAATCTGCAATATGTATGTTAATCTGCAGCTTGAAAGTATACATGAACTTCTGACCTTTTCTATGAATGTAATATACATGTGTGCATGGATCTCACACTATTGCACAAAATCCTGCCTAACCAAAACCAAAACAACCAAATACACTTTAGCGAAAGTGCTTTTCAACGAAAAAGCACTTTTGCTAAACTGTGCAAAAAAAGAAAAATACATAGCAAAATTAAAAAAAAAAACAAAAAAAAACCATATTACTCATGTTTACACCCCCCCTACTTTTATATTCTCACTCCGAGATTGCGCTACAGTGGGGAAAAGGGAATATTCCCTTATCCCCACTGTACTACAATCTCAGCAACGGCCACTCCACCACATTTTTCTTTTTTTTAAGCACGCTTTCACAAAAGTGCTTTTTTGGTGAAAAGCACTTTCGCAAAAGTGTGCTTGGCCATTTCACATTTGGTGAAACGGCCGCTCAATGAACAGTACGAATCCTGTGTGTATATAAATATATATATATATATATATATATATATATATATATATATATAGATAGATAGATAGATATATGTATATATTGTAATAGAGATTGTAACTTCCCTCCTGCTGCTAGAAACCACAGCAAATATATATAGAATTTGAAAATGCAATTACAAGATTTGTAGATCTTCCTAGTCCTGGAAGCTAACACTTCATAAAACAATTAGAAGATTCTTTAAAGAGATAATTGACCAAGTTACACAGGCTGACTGGTCTTCAGATGTGTAAACCTGCTTGGTTGCTTCCATACCCTGCAAGAAAAGCTATAATCCAAATAGTTTAAGAAGCAAGAATTGGCACAGTTACCTGTAGCCTGTGACTTTTGTGTTACCTGCAATTTTGTCTCTGCCTACAAATTTCAATATTGGAGTTAGGGTCCAGTAATTCTTTTAGAAAGGCATAGCCAAGAAAAAAATAGTTGGTGGTAGATGTTTTTTCTTTCTAGCAATATATTTGTTCAAATTAATTGTTTTCTCTTTCAATGTACAATTCAATATCTCTTTATATATTTGGCTGTTAACTGTATTGCTTATTATCTCATTATTTTCTAAGTGAAATATTTTTATTTATTCATTTAAAAAAAGTATGACTGATCATCTGCCTATCTATATTTTAATTAATGAAAGAGTATTTTTTTAACTAAAGATAATAACAACACAATTCCAGGCAAGAACCAACTAAAGATAAACAAACTGCCAGTCTTCTACATCTAATTGGCCAAGCCACCTTATTAGACACTGTCAGTTCTGTTTATAATTATTTGTCTTATTAACAAGAGGGAACCAGTAACTGGGAAGTCCCCAGTCTGGTAATATGGGGAGGTGACAGTTTACTACTGCAAGTCAGAGTAGAAGGGGTCTAACATTGTAGTACTACAGAAGGCTGTGGTACTGGGGAACCTCACCAGTCTTTCCTGGAAATTAGTGTGTGTGTGTGTGTGTGTGTGTGTGTGTGTGTGTGTGTGTGTGTGTGTGTGTGTGTGTGAGAGCACATATCTATGGGCATATGTTTGTGTGTATGAGTGTGTGTATGTATGTGCAAGTGTGTGTGCTTGTGTGTGTGAGTGTGTACATATGTGTGTGCGTGTGTGTGTGTGTGTGTGTGTGTGTGTGTGTGTGTGTGTGTGTGTGTGTGTGTGTGTGTGTGTGTGTGTGTGTGTGTGTGTGTGTGTGTGTGTGTGTGTGTGTGAGAGAGCACATATCTATGGGCATATATTTGTGTGTATGAGTGTGTGTATGTATGTGCAAGTGTGTGTGCTTGTGTGTGTGAGTGTGTACATATGTGTGTGCGTGTGTGTGTGTGTGTGTGTGTGTGTGTGTGTGTGTGTGTGTATGAATGTGTGTGTGTGTGTGTGTGTGTGTGTGTGTGTGTGTGTGTGTGTGTGTGTGTGTGTGTGTGTGTGTTGGTTTAAAAGAGCCTATTTAAAGTAGTTTTATTGCACAAAAAGTGACAGCAGTGAACCTGAGAGAGAGAGAGTGCTGAGAAAAGCATCTGAAGATCTAAGGAAAACGACTGTACTCAGTGAGGTGTTCAGTACAAAGACAATTTTGACTATGGGTGTTATAGACTCATGCCCAGGGCAACAGTGAATATTATGTTTCTTGCTTGATCTTGAGGATAAGCTGCACTTATTGATTTGTTTAATGGTTCATATTTGTGTGCTTTTTGTACTTCAGTCAGTTGCCACTAATGATGTGACTTAAGAGAACATAGCCCTAGAGACCATAAGATTTTTAAGAGTTTTAGATTAAAAGATCAACATTTAGTAGTAGGCCATAGAGTGATTTCAGCCCCTGTCCACTGTCTTGCCTTTATATTGGTTACCAGTAATGGTATTCAAACCCACCTACCTGCCTGTATAAATGTATTAGTATGTGGTTGGTGATCAAAAAGTAGTTTGGTATTGTTGAACAGTGATGTGGATACTGAATTGGATTTATGTAGCCTGAAAAGCAGTTTGTCACCACATATGTGTATATACCTTTGGAACCACAAGGTAACTATAGAAAGGAATCAATTGCATATTATTTGTTTTTTTTTTAAGTTAGAATAGATAGGAAAACAAGCAGGCAGAAAAAAACTTGTGAAGAATATACAAAGATGCAGTGATGCAGATGATTAAGGAGTAGCAAGGAAAGGGGTTTCACATGCCAATATGTCCAAGGAAGACATGATGGCAGCTCCATGGGCAGCTGCAATGCAGTCCACTTAACTGGGACACAGAGAGGCAGGTGCAGTAGATGTGCAACATGCAGAAAAAGGACAGTCTAAACCATCTCCAGATAACTATGAAAACCAAATCACATTAAAGAGACTGTCAGTAGAGAAGAAATCTCTGATGTTTGAAGCAGCAGAGAGAATGAACTAGATGGAGGACCAAGCAGAGTGAATAAAAGACAAGTGCCAAAATGAGATGGAGATGATGAGCCTTCACTAAGGACACATGAGTAGTGGGGAGGGAGAAAGCCAATCTCTAGATGCCAAGGTGTGTATCAAGTTGTTTCTGCAGTACAGAGGTGACTATTGAAAGGGTGTGTAATCAATAACAAATTGACCAGATACAATGGTTGATTTTCTTAATGCTTCTGCTGATGGGTGAATCAATATATGCAATTTTATAGGTAGATGATGTTGATATTATAACATAGAGAACAAAATTCAGAGAGCACAGAAGAGGGCAGTTGACCATATGAGTAATTATATTGCAGAAATAATCAATTGCTTTATTAGATGGGTGAGGGGTTGCCAAGTCACTGTATCTGAAGAGCCAGCAGACCATTTTGTGAGGGAGCACTCAGTTATCTGTGTGAGGACATGTGAATCTGGTTGTCAGACCAGGAGTGCAACACTGATGAAGAGATGGTGAGGAAGGGTGACTGCTATCTAGCAAGTAGATCCCAACTGCACAAGAAAGGATTATCCCATACTACAAATGGGTTTAAGATGACCAGTGAGGGCAGCCTAAACCATCACAATAGGATTCAAAGACAAAGACAATGCAACAAGTTCTAGTACACCCCCAAGTCTTGGGGTCAAATGCTTTTAGGCAACTGAAGAGAGTTTGTATGGTATTAATGTCCACTGAGACAAGTTTGGGAGCAAAAGTCAGAGGATGCTGTAACCATGGTAGCACTACAACACTGATAAGCTGTCTGGAGAACCATACAATAAACTACCACAAGTGTCTGCATGCTGTCTGGTGGAAGGGAAAGATCACCATCAAGATGGATACAGTCGATAATCTAGTACCTTGTTTATATGAGGTTACATGCAACCAGGCGTGGAGGTAAAGACATGTGGTAGGCAGTAGTGATGAGACCTAGCCAGTGCCTATACCTTCAGCTGATGCTTGCGATGTGCCTATTTCCATGTAGGTGAGGCTAGTTTGTTGCAGTGAGCCTAAATCCAAGCCACAGCTATTGAAAGGTACTGAGCTTCCTTTGAAGGAGACACTTCAATTGGGTGAGTCAGGTAATAATAGCAAACCTTAGTTTGAGGCACTTTTGTTAGAATATACTAGAACTGTTTTTGGAGAAGGAGCTGGGGAGGGTCACAAAGAAAGACTTCAGAGATGCTCACCTCTTAGACATGTACTTTACAGGACTTGCAGAATGCAGCCAATGAAGATCCTCATCCTCAAGTCTAGGGAGAAGTTCACATGCTAGGACAAAGGGTTATTGTACAGAAGACAGACTCATGAAGGAAGGCTAGAGGGAGAAGAGATACTGTAGCTGGTTAATACATAGGACCAACTGATGGATACTTCTGGTTACATCCCACAATATTCCCTTTTCAGGCCATAGAAAAGACATAGAAAAAAGAGGGCTTATGCTGAACTTTTATTGACCAGCTATTGTAAAAATTATGAAAAGACACTGCAAGACTTGTAAGCATTGCCAGTGCATTGAAAAGGCAAGAGATAAAGCTAAAGCTGTTTTGATGCCTTTGGCTTTTATTGAGGAACCATTTCTGAGAGTAACTATGGACTTTGTCGGGACTCTTACTACTAATAACTTTATGAGTTAGTGACTTAAGAAACCATAGCCCTGATAGCCATAGGATTAAGTTTTTTATATTAAAAGATCTAAATTTAGTAATTGGCAATGGAGTAGATCAAAGCACTGTAATACTTGTCCTGTCTTACCTTCAAATTGGTTGGCAGTTTTGATATTAAAAGCTTCATCTCTCTGTTACTGTACCATTCCCTTTATACTGGCTGACAGTGTGGGATTCAAAATCCATCTGTCTGTTATCTTATTCTGTTAATGTGATGGCATAGATTTAGGTACCTAGCATCGGTGTTTGCTTTACCACCATTGGTATTTAGAAGAAAGAACTCAAAGAGTGTGGGGTAATTCACAGCATGGAAAGGTAAACACAAATCAACCTTAGGAGCTTATATCAAGCCGGAAAAAGAGCTATGGGTTTTAGTCTGTGTGGGTGGCTAAGGATATTAAGACCTGAGATGTTCTGGTAATGAAATGTTGAGGTGTCCCTAGTTGGTTTGCATGCTTAGCAAAGTACATGTGAAAGGAGACATTATATTCAAAGATGGACCAAAGAAGGGATGAATACAAAAGAACTCAAACTCTCTTGACCTTGAATGGATATGATGAAAGATAAGTTGTACATGGCAGAAGGATTTTCTAATTATGATATATATCTGGTTGGTGATTAAGAGACAGTTTGGTATAGATATAGGTACCCAAAATCTCTGATGTCAGGATCAGTTTTAAGTGGAATGTTATCTATGTTACATATGGCTATGTGAATTCACCAAAGGAAACTATATGGCATTTCTTAATTTGAGGGTAAGGCCATGGTAAACATATTAAAAACATTTTGGTCCACTAAGTATCAGAATGGAATTTGATAACTGTTCCCACTTTGCAATCATCAGGAAACAGGAATGTAAAAGGTATACAGAAGAGGGTAATCAAATTCCTTAAACTGTCAACAGGAACTTAATTATAATCAAACACCAAAGAGTTTGGACTTACATTTTCTGACTGATAGATGTATAAAAGGGGATATCATATATGTGCAGCCTATGCACAATGATGACCGACAGTGCTCTGTTAATATTGATTGATAAAGGTAATGTCTAAGTATCATCTTAGAGGTGAAAACCACTCAAAATAAATGAAGACTTCATTATAATAAGCAGCTCCTTGTAAAATAGCACCCACTGCAAACTGAATACTAATCACTCTAGAGCCTTTTAAATTGATAATATCGTGAAAAAACACAAAAACTAATGTATGTTGAAGTGGACTGGATGAACATTTCGCTTTTTGATTGGATGGCTCTAAAGAAAAACTTTTCTTTATTAACTATTAACTTAATTATTTGTGTTTGCAATTCAGTGGCCCAAATAAGAATGTTTCATTTGTAGGGAGACATGAGTAGAAGAGTTTCAGACTTACAAAAATGCACACAATAACTATTTTCACAGATAATGAAGTAAGTGCACAAATAGAAGTGTAAAGAGAGTACTGTGTGTAATCAAGAAAACAAAACAAAAAACAGAGGAAATGTCTGGATCGATGAATACAGGTGATGATGTAGATAAGTAATTATTTTATATTACATTTATGCAAAAGCAAAACCAGAAACAAAATCATGTGTTATATAAAACTGTATAACAAATGCAAATACAAGTTTAAATGACGCTGAAAGAAAAGCAAGTTTCTCAACATTAAAAGTGCTATCCTGCTTAATAAATGCAAGCAGAGTATGGATGCACACACCATGCCCAATAGCAGTGAAGTAGGGATATCAAATAGGTATTAAAGTAATAGACTCCAGCTATAAATAAGTTGTACCTGGTTGCTAGAAGAGACTTGATGTACCAAAAGCAGAGCATAAAAACTTCACTTCAACTAATATAATATTCATTAAACATTACATAAAGAACAGGCGGAATATGGACATAAGAGTGCAGGAAGGGATAAGAAGCAGCACATTATGGGGGAGGGGATGGTGGTGAGAGCAGAGAGTAAGACTATGAAGAATCAGATACTTGCAAGAGAAGAGATGGTAGTGGTGTGGAGACAGGAAAGAAGTGAGTATAGAAGTTAAGAGATTTAAGAGGATTTGAAAGAGAATGAGATAGAACAAACAGAAGCACATGGAGAAGGTAAAGTCAAGAGAGTTGATAAGATACGGATTGAATATTCAGCAGAAGACAGGATATGCAAACTGAAATAATGGGAGGAATAATACTGATCTGCCAAAGGCATTTTCAGTGAGAACTAAAGATACTAAAATAACTTGCTAAAGAATGTCCATGTACATCAAACTAGTTTATTTTTGTAGGGGGCTTGACCCTCCTTCACCTCCCATGTGGGAGGATACCTCCACCCGATATATATATATATATATATATATATATATACATACACATACATATGATCTCCCTGGTGGCACAATAATGGGGAGAAGGGCAAATGTCACTGGTACTGAAAGTGGCTTTCGCAAATGTAATTTGTGACATCAGCACTTCCTGAAAGAGTGGTCAAACAAGTGACAGGCTCCAAAGTAGGAGTAGGCTTTAATTTTGCCCTTTTAACTTCTTTCATTTCATTTGCATTGTACTTCAGTTCAATTTTTCTCAAGTTGTTAAGCTTTATTTTTTTTTATTGGACTTGGTAATTTCGCTTCTGTAGTCTACCATCATTTTCCATGTGTCTTCTGTCCTCCATACTTACTCCCATTCTGTACCCCCTTTTTCTTGGACAAACTGAATTCTTGGCTGTTACTACTCATTGACTTTCTAAATCAGTCATAGACTTTTTAAATTAGTATCATTAAGATTTTCTAGATGTCTAAAAAACAAGTGCTGCTTTACCCTTATATCTATTTCACTAACTCTTCACCCAGTCTTCATATTACTTGGGATTCAATGAAGGATGTATGGTGGTGTTTTTGGAGTATGCTGGGCAAATTTCCGCATGTCAGTTTTCATAGAAATCTGGGTCTTCAATGAAAAAAAAAGAAGCATCAAACTTAATGAGATCTACCCCGTGGGTGAAGAACATTTACGATAGTAATGCTCCTGCTCTTAACGATCTTACAAAATCAGTAAGAAATGCAAAACACCTCACTCAACATGCATGTTTCAAATGTTAGCATATTTTTAATAAAGTTTTTGCCTACTGTGACTGGGGTTGTAGAAGCCATGCTGTACAGCTAGTAATCTGGGAAAAAGTAGGCAGGTGCTGCCATGGAGGGGAACTGGAAAATAATCTCTAAAAAGTTGGGCTGAGAGAAGGTTAGTGGGGTTACTGCAATGGTATGACAAAACTGTACGGGACAAATGCAACAGGTAAACCACTCTGAAATGAGGTTAGAGTAAAATCAAAAGCCTAAATAATGTGATTCACAGTCTAAACTTAGTGCAATTACATACCTACTGGTGAGAGGGCTGGTGTTAAAATCTTGGGGGCAACAACAGACTTCAACTTGAAGTCTCCCAACAAGTCTGTTTCCTAATAACACTAATACTAAATTCAGCATTACTTTTGAATGGTACACTTGTGTTATATTTTGGATGCATGAGAAACTATACAAGTAATCGTCTAAATCAATAATAATAGAGGCACAGACTGGCTTTTAGCCACAATGTTTCTATAGATTCATAGATTCACAGATATTTAGATATTCCAAGGCCACAGAGTCTCATGAACATTTTCATCTTGCAAGTATCGTCCCCTAGACTGCACTTCCTTTCTCCAAGAGGGCCGTACCAGTTAATCCTGGAGTAGATTTGTGGATAACTATCTAGTCAACTAGCTTAGGTTTAAAGAAAGGTAGTGAGTTGCACTGATTAAGAAGCAAAGGAAGTTTATTCCAGAGGTTTTGGAGGCACTGGGTGATAAACCTCTCCCATATTTTATTTACTTGTTGGTGAAGATTTAGGTTTGTAGTTCTAGGACTGACGGAGAAATTAGACTTGAAAATAGACAGGAAAATCTGGTCTCTAATGGTGTAGTAAGTGAGACAGACATTTTCCCACAAAAGTTTATAGGAAATTGAATAAAGCGTAGCACTTCCAGTGTCTGTTTGTAGCTCAGAGATTTTTTGATTAGGAATCATTGGGGTCTTTCTAATTGTTTGATATGTTTAGGGAGATACATACAAAAGGGGACATTATACTCGACAAATGACCTGATCGACGCTGAGAATAAGGGAGCAAATATCTCCTTAGACCTTGATAATATTCTTTTCTCAATTATCTGGGTAAACCAAAGGATTTCCTGGCAACCATTGTTACATGAAGGTCAAAAGATGGGGAACTATCAACCAAAGTATCTAGGTCCCTAACTATATCTTCATTTTATGGAGGTTTGGTGTCTTGGCAGTATGATGAGAGAATGGGTTGTCTGACAAAAACTTGATAATACCACACTTTTTTAGCATTTAGTTTGAGCCAGTTTTTACTACACCAATATTTTGTTAGGGAGAGTTCATTCTGGGATTTCATAGGCTGACTTAACAATAGTCCCAGTTTGCAATCATCTGCAAACTTTGCTAGACAGAAGTCTTAATTCTCTGCTTGTAGATCTGAGAAGTAAATACTAAAAAAAGAGAGATGCTAGCACTTAGTCCTGAGGGACACTGCTGGACACGTTCATACATTATGATGAGGCAACTGCAACCCACACTGTGTGTGTTCTGTCTTATAGCCAGTTTGCTATCCATGTTACTACATATAGATTGCTTTTTAAATTATTTATCTTTTGTATGATGCCAGCACAGGGAATGATGTTGAAGGCCTTGGCCAGGTCAAGATGCAACATGTGCATGACATGACCAACATCTAAAGCTTCTGTAACCCTCTTAAAGAAATTTACCAGACAGAATAGACAGAATCTACCCTTCACAAAGTCAAAGTGTTGGGGGTCAAGTCTAAAAAGACTCTCTCACTGAAAATTTTCCTACAATAAAACTTTATTCACAAAAATTAAGAAATAAAAAAGTCTAACAAGATTCTTGATTTCACAGGCTGTGAGGTCAGTTATGATATGTTTAATGGCTTTGCAGATGAGGCTAATGGCTGATAGGTCAGTTGTAAGGCCATCCTTATGGAGAAGCATAATCACTGCTGTGCAACACTCATTAGGGACAAAACTAGTAATTAAACTTGTTAAAAAGTTTGAGGAGTGTGTCTGAAAGGGTTTGCTTAACACTGTTAACTAAGCAATTAGGTACATTGTGTAGGGTCATACACACACATGTCCCATACCACAGACAGCCATCAGACCGGACTGTGTAGCAGCCCAGTATATGTAGGGTCATGCTGTGAGTGGCACATATGAGGATGGTGTAGGACAGATAGTCCATATACTGTACTAGTATGCTAGCGTACCATATGTGGTTGTGGCTGTGTTCACATTGTTTGTGGTTCTGCACTGCCACACAGGTGTAGCCTACCCTGTGCTGTGACATGGCTGTCAAGCCTGCTATATATGCAGGTACAATACCATGATAACCTTAGGATGTCTGCCAGTAGCCAATGGCACACGTGTTATGAGCATATGTCACCTTCCACAGTCTGTGACAACAATCCCAATGACAGTAGCAAATGTCTGCTAATATACCAGCTATACATACCAGACATCCCCCTGCACTACTACATAGGGACTATAGGTGCTGGGGTAGGGTTACACTCCATGTCCAGGACATATGGTGGGACGATATGGACATGTACGTATGACTACACATGTGTAGTACTTCCAATTACCACTGTCATGGCAACCACCCACTATGAATCTCTACATCATGTGGGCATATTCCCTGTACTTTCCCTGTGTGATGGACATCCTTCCTGTGTGTGGGCATCAATGTTACAGACAGCAGGTAACAATACCTCTCACAGGAGTACCTGCACACTCAGGGCAGCCACATATATGTAGGAAGATCAGGACATACAGACAGACTGTGAGTAGAGTGGTGTAATGCTATGCATAGTACTGGTGTTACAGGGTGTGTGTGTGTGTGTGTGTGTGTGTGTGTGTGTGTGTGTGTGTGTGTGTGTGTGTGTGTGTGTGTACATATTAGTTTACCTTGGACTGCAGTCTGTCTGCATAGCTCACTACTATGGGCCATCCTCTTGCTGGACAGAGGTATGCCTATCATGTGTTGCCTGTCCACCACACAGGTACTGTGTCAGATATTACACTGGCAGTGTGTGTGTTAAATGCTTGCAGTACATGGCTATATCCATTTGTGTACCAGATGTCGTATTTCTGCATAAGGGTATGTTGCAAGACATCCTGTAACACCAACATGTTCCATCGTGTGTTACTGCAATATTGTGGGTATGGCCCTGCATTCCTGTCTTTGTCCTCCACATATATGGCAGCCTTTGTCCTGCTGTGATACAGGTATGTGTTGTTAGGTAATGGCCTATCATTCACCACTGCTAGCATTCCTACTATTATCCCAGTCATAGCTTGGACACCCACAACATTTGTTGGCCAGGGACCATACATGTGACAGATACATTGACATGACCACAAGTAATGAATGTCCCCTAGACCTTGACTACAGGGTGAAACTGGAGGCTGCTGAACTACATCTGACATTGTTGACTGTTACGTATTGTGCAGGCAAATCCATTGTCAAATGTTGTACAAATTGAAGGGCTTAGCCTGGATACCATAGTATGATATATATCCACACTGTCTGCATCGACTGATATGTGTGGGCCTTGCATACATCACTGGTTATATAAATCAACAGCCATGTGCTGTCAGAAATTGCATACATTATTGTATGGTACACAAATAAAGGTTGTCTATGTATACATACCTGTGTGTCGTGTCATGTCCTTTGAACTGTGAGTGGGTATATGTGCAATGTAAGTATCCCCTTTGTGGGGCTGGTTGCCACACCACACATGTCACAGGTACTAGTTACAGGGCTTGTGGCCGGGGATATACATTCCACCCAGTACGTCCACACTACTGCTACATATGAATGGCTGCTAATACCCTTTGTCTGTGTATATGTATATGTACTCATATATCCCATATAGCGTATCTATATCTATCTATATATATGTGTGTGTATATATATATATATATATATATATATATATATATATATATATATATATATATATATATATATACCTGCAGATGATCATCAATGTATGAATGTGTGTACATATCTGTACCATTGTAATGTGGAGCCCTTAAACATAGTACATTCCCTACGGTATAATGGCATATCTGCATGATATGTTACAGATATTGGCCTGACATGTACAGGTGACATGGATAACTGTTGGAGCATTGTAGCTGTGTTGTGGTGGGTCCTGGTGTCAAGTACTGTATGTGCTGGATATTGGTTTGCACAGCATATCCATTAGGGCTGGGGGGGAGGGTTACATTGCAGTAATTACCAGGTGTCCCTCATGTGTGCCCCACCCCCATTAACTGTGCTTATGGACAGTTATATCGTATGGAGTGGGCCAGGAGTCCATTGCCATGTGGAAATCATATACACATGTCTATCTGTATATGCATATATATATATATATATATATATATATATATATATATATATTTTTTTTAATGTATATCTGCATAAGTACACATGTCACACACCCATATATAGAGGGAGAGAACTGGACATTGATATAGCTCTAGCTATGTATATGTATCCATATATATATAATATATATATATATATATATATATATATATATATATATATATATATATATATATATATATATATATATATATGTGTGTGTGTGTGTGTGTGTGTGTATGCATGCATATATATATATATATATATATATATATATATATATATATATATATATATATATTTACACACTGAACATATTAATCTATCTCTGTACAACTGCTGTTATATGGTTATTTGTGAGTCATACATACACCTATATATATATATATATATATATATATATATATATATATATGTATATATATATATATATATATATATATATATATATATATATATATATATACCTATAGCTGTCTATCTCTCTACATTAACAGATGTATAGCTGTCCATATGTGCATGCATGTTTGGCCTATATGTGTGGCCTGTACCTCAATCTCTTGGCAATTGACGTGGATGACCTTAAGACTGAGGTCAGTCATATGTGCAGACACGCACGTGTTTCAGATGCATCATCTCCAGCAATATATGTATTCTACCACATATAACCATGTAACTTGCAATATTTGAAGTGTATTAGAGCAGGATATGGCAGATATCACTATATGTATCCACATTATGGTGCACTATGTCTGTGATTCATGCATTAAGAGGTTGTGTGGTGTGCTATTAATACATTCCCTGTACTGTTGACTGATTGTGCTGGATGATATGTATGTGGAATGAGTGGTTATGTACATCTGTCATGGTTTAATGGTACATCACATGGTGTATGATGTGCAGCGCCCCGGGTGTGGCCCTTCCACAGGCTGTATATTGTGTTTCAGGGCAAAACACCAGCTATCGGATACAGAATGAGTTAGGGACATTTGAGCAGTCGTACGCGGTTGTTCGCGTGTATGTGCAGAGCTGAGCAATGCGAAGCTTGGGTTGCGTTACCTTATACTCAGCTGGCATCTACTTAGCTCAATCTATGTAGGCAATGCTAACCCCCATGCAAATACACGTACACACATTTACCACTGCGTATCCATGCGTACTACTGCTGTTATGCGCTTACACATGCTTACTAGTGCCTTAGTCAGTATGACACTTCACATGTGCATTTAAGGCAGCACTCCTGTGCAAATATGGATGTCACTTAGTAGGTTATACAGCACAATGAAGGTAACATACGGATATCACATGGAAAATAGGATGTGCTACAGTGGGACTCGACCCGGGAATGAGTGCGCATTAGGCTAATGCTCTGGCCACTACACTATTGCTGTTTTGCTTCGTTTGCATATGTCTACCATAATGACATACACATGTTTTCTTCCCCTGGCCTCCGATCTTCACGTACATAGCATCCATCCATTACCCGGTTGCTGGCCCTGCCATACTACACCTCCACACATTTCCCTCTTTGCACGTCTCGGTACACCTCCAGTATACTGTCCCCACCCAAGCGTCTGCAGGCTCCTCATCTGTTTATTCCACGTACGTACCAGCCTTCCCCTGATCCTTCTGCGATACTGGAGGTGACATCGATGTGACCCACAACTGTTGGTTCATCCCGCCAAGAGTAGACATAGCTGGTCTACAGTGTTTCTCCCACTGGTAGAATCCTGCCAGGGTATTGTGTAGCAGCAGTTTGCTCACGCACCTGGCCAGCCTCATCTCCTGGTTAAACAGTACCAATGCCCCAGGTGTGACATACTGTCTATGAAGCATGCTCACATGCCCCCCATGGTGTGCACCATATATCATTATTCCCTTCGGTATTATGCAGGACTACTATTCTCACAGTATGATTGTACAGCCACTGTTCTGTGCTGCACAAAGACTGCTTATAATACTGTGGTTGTGCAATGGACACATGTTCTGGTATTAATCTACACACTTATATACATTTCCTATACTGTTGGATGCCTGTGCTGGATGATGTGTTTGTGATTACAGCAGCTGAATCTGTATCCGCCATGGCTTAGTGGAACTCATGTCTACTATAGTGTGCAGGGTCAGGGATTTGCAACCTGGCAGTGCAGATTATTTTGTTAATGGCCACAACAACAGCTGTTGGCTACAGAGTGACTGTGACACTGTAGAACATTTGTAGGTGGGTATGCGCTTGTTTGCATGTAGCACAGCATTACTGACCTCTGGTTGTGGCGTCTTGTCCTTAGCCTCTACATTGCTTCACCAGTGTGGTACTCGCATACCTGAGGCCAAACAGGCTTACACCCGCTTGCTCCTGCATACACATGTGCAACATCGTGCATTTTGTTCACATCTGTCAAACGGGACACTCGGACTGTATGCTTGTCCATTGTTAGTGGTGGCCCAGGGTGTAGAGCTCCACATTGACCCCAGCTACGTATCCCAATTAATACTGGGGTGATCACATTCATAGAGAGTAACATACATAACATAGCTACGTCCCCCATTAAACATGCTTAGTTCACGTTACACTGTCAGTATTATCCATGCTTAGGTCAGGTTTACATGTCAGGTATGACTGTTGACA